>NC_067151.1:22205147-22572647 GCF_903995435.1 Acomys russatus
TTCATGGTGCTTCAAATCCATATCAAATTTAGACTCAGTTTGTAATTTGCCATATATTAATAATGTGGCCTATGAAATGTCAATCTGTCCTCTAAGATTTAGTTTCTTTTTTCATTTGCCAATTCTTAAATGAAGTATATTAATAAGAACTTGTGAGGATTACCCTTTAATTCCCTACACTGTTATTGCCAGAAATACCTATGCTTTTTTTTTTTTAAGAAATTAATACCAACAAAGTGAGGAAGTCAGTGCCTACATTAGGGCAAAAAAGTATCTTTTATATTGCTCACTAATAGGTAAAATTATAAATAAATATTGTAGTGTTTATGAAAATCATTACCACTTAATAATGAAGGCAAAAGTCTCTATTTATAGCCTGTATTTAGAAATTTACCTATATTTAAAGCCTACTACTAGGCTTGCATGTGTTTGTATACTTTTGTGAAATTTTACTGTGCACAGGCACAGTACTCCCTTTATTCATTCCCAGTTGTGTAGTCATGATGGTTGGTTCCCTATCCTTATTAATGCAGACACACTGGTCAGGGTACCAGCATGTACATAATCTCATAGTGAGATATATGCTTTTATCATCTTGTTTCATGTCCAATGAGATGACCTCAGATATTTTACTTAGATCTGTCTTTTATTCTATCACATATACATATATTTCACTTTGCCAAAAAACCAACCAACCAAACATTAAGGTTAATTTAGGCTTACATCTTGATTTTAAAATATTGCAGACAACTCTACAACCAGAAATAACACTTTAAATTCATGATCTTGTAATTTCTACAAGAGGGATTTTATTGCACACAGCTACATCTCTCTATGCAGAGCTATTTATCATACAAGTATGTTGTAACATATGGTGAAAACACTATTTACCCAATCTTGATTAGTTTGTTTACTTGAATAACAGTGATCTTTGGTTTATTTGAGTTTAATAATATATAAACTTACATTGTTGAAAGCCATGAGCTTTACTCTTAGCTAATATTCTTTAATTTGCTTTTTAATTATGTGTGTGTGTGCGATTGGCAGAGGCAGGGCATATATGCATGTTACTGCCTGTGATAGTAGAGGATATTAGATGGCATGAGGTTCCCTAAAGCATTAGTTACAGCTTTGAGCCAATCAACGTGGCTGATGAAAATGGAACTCTGGTCTTTTTAAAGAACATTGTATATACTTAACACTTAAGACTATAAAAGCAAAGCAAACAAATAAAAAAACTAACAAACAACAGAAAACATTTGTAATACTTTCCCCATTGGAAGAATGGATAAGGAAAATGGAGTACATTTAAATAATGGACTATTACTCAACTCTTAACAAAGGACATAATGAAATATGCAGGAAAACGGGTGGGACTAGGAAAAAATAATTCTGGATGAAGTAACCCAAACCCAGAAAGATATATGTGGCATATTCTCATTTATAAGAGGATAGTAGCTGTTACATAATTGTTAATCATTGCTTACAGACCTAGAAAGGCAAAGTAACCAGACGGGCCTAATGTGAGGCACATGAATCTCCCCTAGGAAGGAGTACTAGAATAGATTTTACGGGAGGACTGGTGATGGGTATGAATGGGAGCAGGAGTGGTCAGATGTGGAAGGGAATGGAGGAAGAGAGTACTGTGTGAGAAAACTGGAACTGAGGGCATTTTGGGGAGGACAGTGTGAAAACTGAGTATAGTAGAAAGTACCAGAATTCTATGAGGGTAGAGAGTATGGGGCCTAAGCTAGCCATGTTCTCTAACCATGCAACTTCCAGTGGTTTGACTGGGACACCTGTCCAAACACAAAACCTCCCTACAGTATATCCTGCACTCAAGATGTGATGGAGCAATGGAGGCACAGTTCTCATGGGAGTAGCCAACCAATGACTAGGCTAATTTGATGTCCATGCCACTGAGAGGGAGCCCATGCCCACCACTGCTTAGGTGACTGGGAACTGGAGTCTAAATAGTCAAGTGACCCAGTATCGAAAAGAATCAGCAAAGTTGACTCGTAATAGTAGTAAGCCATACTCATAGATTGGTGCCTAGCCCAATTATCTTCAGACAGACTTCATCTGGCAACTGACAGAAGTAGATGCAAATACACACAGCCAAATATTACACACACACACACACACACACACACACACACACACACACAGAGAGAGAGAAAGAGAGAGAGAGAGAGAGAGAGAGAGAGAGAGAGAGAGAGAGAGAGAGAGAGAGAGAGAGAGAGAGAGAGAGAGAGAGAGAGAGCCCAAATTGAAGATCCCCATCACGTCCCCCTGGTTGCATATCTTGCAACCCTGTGGAAGAGGTGGAAGAAGAATTATAGAATCCAAAACAGTCAAGGACACCAGGGGAACATGGCCCATAGAATTAACTATTCACGAAGACTGAAGTGGCAATCATGGAGGGTACTTGGGTCTGTGCTCAGTCCTTTACATGGATATATGTTATGGTGGTCAGCTGGGAATTTTGGTGGAACCTCTTAACATTGGGAGTGGGGTTGTCTCTGACTGTTTTGATTGCTCTTTCTTCTTACTCCTCCTTAGTTCCCTCACCTTTCCTTATTATGAGGATTTGTCCCTAGTCTTATTGCATCTTCTTGTGCTGTGTGCCTTTCATATCCTGGGAAGGCCTGCTCTTCTCTGAGGAGAAACAGAGGAGGGGTGGATCTGAGGGAGATCAGAGGCGGGCGTGAAACTGGGAGGAGTTAAGGAACGGGAAATGTGTTTCGGATCTATTGCATTATAGAAATGTAATTAATAATTAATTAATTAAATGATTTTATTATCTAAACTTAAAACAATTCTCTCATTTTTGAGTAATGAATTTATAATGTTTTCAAACACTGTATAAGAACTGTATTTACTTAAACTTGCCTATGAAAGTAAATAAGGAAATTTTTCAATGTAATTTTAAGTGTTTAAGTGTTTTCTGTTTAGAATTTATAAGTATTTATGTTTGTTTATATTCAATATTTGAATTATAAAATATTTTTATACCAGTTTACTATTTGGAATGTTATCTTTTATTTTCAAAGTGATATCTATGTATGTATTTGGACCAATAGTGTTTTATTTTAATCATATGCCAGAGTTTTGACACCAGTTTCACAAATTTTTAAAGTTTTATAATTATAATTTTCAACAACATTTTAAAATCTCACAAAATAATATTATAGTGCTAAAATCACTTGTCAAAAAATAAAGACAAACTGTGGGAATAATGCTTGCCTTCCTTGCAAAAAACTTACTTAAGGATTTTCTTGTTACCAACAGAGAAAGTAGAGTATTGATAAATGCAATGGAATAAAATGACATGAAGTTATGAATTTCTAGTACCACACAGTCATTCCATTATTTTATTTATTCAAATTCCTTCAAAGCAATTACTTAAAGTTCCTCTTTCCCCAGGAATGATTCTTATTCAAAACCTAGTATTTTTCTATAGATTAAAATCTTATTCTTACAGGGATATTGTATGTATTTTTGCAAAGACTCTCCCACAACAAAGTAGGTGCTCAGATTTTAAAGATGAATGTTCCTGGTGCTATTAAATGATATTCAATTATGCCAATCCTGTTTGAATTCTATTTATTTTAGAACTCTCCTTGTGAAAGATTTTGCAAATTTCCACTTATACTCTAATTCATGTATGACATCAGCTTGAGACATAGATAGAAGTATTGTTTCTGACACTGGAATGAGAAAAGTGTAACAGACAATAACATGCCTGATTACTAAAATATAAGATGTAAATTCTGTTACATTTCTATGCATTAAAAACTTCAAAAACCCTGAATTTTAATATAAAACACAATGAAGTATATCAAATGAGATTCCCCTATCTTGCCTAGTAATGTGTGGTAACTCATAATATGAACACTTTCAAGGAAGAAGGGGCTTTAAAAAACAGCTTTGCCTTGATAAATTTCAAGAATATCTCGTTTGATTTCTAAATCATTTGAACTTTTCCACACTTTCTTCCATGGCTTATTTTACAATATCAGTGCCTTGGTTGTCATTAACCTAAAGAATCAAAGATAAGAGTGGCGAATGACTAGATGGCAAGATGAAATCTCATAATTGGATGTGAGGAAACTAAAGATGCAGAAGTCTATTAAAATAATAATAAAAAAAGAATGATCCTTCATTTCAACTCTGACAGGACATCTGCTTAGTCATGCTCTATTCAGACTGATGAGCTGGGGTGACAGTCAACTAACATAAGCTTTTAAAAATACAAAACAATAGTCATCATTTGCCTCTGAAGGGAATTTAGCATAAAACATACTTCAATGTCTCTAATAAACAGTGAAACTCAGACATTATTGTGCCTGTGAGACTTAACTTGATTAAGACATAAAAATTTTACTAGACAGTTTTAAACAGTAAGGAAAGAAGGCAGTATAGTCTTATTTTTTTTCAATGATTCAAATTCATGTCTTCTATAATTCTAGAGCAAATGAAATGCACAGAGGATTTTATTTTATATGGTCATAATCAAATAGCACAGAGAACAAGGGGCCTGGTGTTTAGCTTCACAGCCTTCAGAGACAGACTGCCATGATTTATCTCTGCTTCTCAGCTGACAACCTGTGTCAGTGTTCTTGAAAACATCTCTCTGAGTCATTTTCATCAATATTTAAGTATAGACAGTAAAAGTAAACCCCTCATCAAAATATCCAGATAATGTAGCATTTTAATACTTATGAAGAACTTAAAAAATATTATTGTGGGAAATAGAGAGATATTAAACTTTAAATGGAAGGAAGGACCATTAAACATTGGTGCTATTAATATATGCCTAATACATCATTGGGCTGGAAGAAAGAATGTTCAATAAATAAATATCATACCAAATCTATCTGCACTTGAAATATTAAAATTTTTGCACCAGGATATTGATGGGGTGTATAAGGGAATGCCTTGTGAAGAGACAGCCTAGATGCTATGCCTAACTGGCATGGAATCCCTCTGCTATTTCTCAGGTGAACTGACTCAGCATCATGGCTGCCTTTCCATAACATTTGGATGCCTGGGGAAGACGTTGTGTAATAATGAAGACAACTCCAGGAACTAAAAAATGATTGATACTATGAGCTTTGTGGTCTCAAATTCCCTGAAAGTATAAAGCATTAACAGAGCATTATTTGTTTGTCTATTTGGTGGTTTTCACCTGGATAATTAGACATCCTAGCTTACCAGTATGACTAGCCATAAGAAAGGCCCTGTTGGGAACTCCATTTTAAACTATCTGGAAGTAAAATCCTGTAAAACAAATCTTGGCAGTTCAGTACAGACAAGAAGGTATATTCCAGTGAGAATAACAAACACCCTGTGGAGTTGGTTGTAGGTTGTCCATCACGTTTCCACTATTGGTCTGCAGGCCCTGTCATCCTAGCAGTTCTGTGTGAGAACACATTGTTAGTCCTTGAGAGTGCTGGGTATTTGAGTTGGGATTTGGGGAATGAGTGTAAGGGAACATTTAAGGATTGTTAGGGCTGTATTTGCAGAAAGTGTCTTCAGTGAATGCCATAAACAGAGATGTAAGTTCCTTCTAAGATATAGCTTGAATAACCAAAATAATTTTATACATGTGCCTTTGCCATGCTCTTAATTTGAAATGTAAGGAGTGTAGATAAATAAGCTAAAATATAAATACATTTTATACCGGATTATATGTATTGTGAAACTCTGAAAAAATGTCATGAGCTTCAGAGTAAAACAGAGATCACAGGAGGAAGAGATGAGAGTAAAACTAAGAAAGTGGAATGAGAGGAAACTAGGTACATATTGACATGAAATACAAGAGAGAGCTGCTTTAAGATTCTATAGCAAATAATTGTGTTAAATATTTTCTGAAACACAAGAAAGATAATCTCAAAGAAGTCTATGGGGGAATGGTCATAATTTAAAGAAAAAAATTTGTTGGAGAGTGGTGAGTCAACTACATGGATTGACAGTTTGGTTACATAATATTATCAACAACATTTTGTAGAGGTTTCTGGGGAGATTCTGGCTGCAGTAAAGCAAGTAAATGACAGATTCTGTTGGTTATGGATTACTACAAATTTACTTTGTTCTTATTAGAATATACTATATGATTGGAGTACTGCTAGACCTAGTGCAGAGGAAAAATAAGCACTAGTAGTGGGTGATAAAAGAACTGCTAGAGGGAACTCCCTATTCAGTGAAGAAAACTAGTCCCAGATCACAAATGAAGTGCTGGTTTTGGATAGCAACAACCCTCAACACCATGTCCTCCACTGACTATGCTCCAGAAAGGGTGAATATTATATAACCCATTACACTAAATTCTTAAATAACAAAATATAATATATATATATATATATATATATATATATATGTATGTATATATGAATTCATCCATCTCATCCTTGTCTTAGTAAAGAGGAATTTGTAAACAACCTAATCTCTATAATATGTCTCCCCATGAGTGCCTGAAGGAATGACCTGAACTATAGTATAAGATAATAGAACCTGGTTGTCATATCTTCTACTCCAGAGAATGAAAACTTAAGACACTGAAAAGCTTCTGTAACACAAAGGACACTGAAAACAACAAAATGACAGCCTCCAGACAGGGAAAATATCTTCACCAACTATACATCCAACAAGATGCTAATATCAAAAATATATAAAGAACTCAGAAAATTAAACACTGCCAAACCAAATATCCCAATTAAAAAATGGGATATAGAGCTAAACAGAGAATTCTCAGAAAGGAATATCAAATGGCTGAGAAACACATAAAGACTCTGAGATTTCATCTTATACCTATCAGAATGACTGCGATAAAAAACTAAAGTGGCAGCACATGCTGTTGAGGATGCAGAGAAAGAGGAACACTCCTCAATTGCTGATGGGAGTGAAAACTTGCCCAATCACTTTGTAAGTCAATCTAGTGCCCTCTCAGAAAATTGGGAATAGTGTTACCTAAAGACCCAGATATACCACTCCTGGCCATATACTTGAAAGATGCTGCACCATACAACAAGGACATTTGCTCAACGATGTTCATAGCAGCCTAATTTGTAATAGCCAAAAACTTGAAACAACCTCTGTGTATCTCACCTGAAGGATGGATAAAGAAACTATGGTCCATTTGTACAATGGAATACTATTCAGCCATTAAAAAAAGAAAACCTTGAAATTTCCAGGTGAATGGATGGAACTGGGGAGAATTATCCAGAGTAAAGTAACTGAAACTTAGAAAAACATGCATGGTATGGACTCACTTATAAGTGGATATTAGCCCAACATAGATGTTCTCTGAGAGACCCCAACCAACAGGTGATCAGGACAGAGATTGAGACTCAAAGCTGGATGCTTGGTTAAGAGCTTCCAGTTGTGAAAGAGGTAAGGGATGGAAGGTGGGGAGGGGAAGCATCAGAATCTCCACAAGGAGACTATCAAGGCTGCTGTATCTAGACACAGGAGGGACTGCACAAACTGATGCACCAACCAAGGACATTGTAATCAGAGAACCTAGACCTATTGTCTGGATGTACCTGAAGGACAGCTTATTTTCCACATGGAGAAGGGGAGGGGAGAGCAGAGGACTGCCTCTGACACGAACTCTGGTGATTTCAATTTGATGCTTGTGGAATGCCCTGTGGGAACACAGAGGAAGGGGATATAGGCTAACCAGATGAGACTTAATAGAACCCCACCTGTCAGAGGACTAGGAGAGGGGAATAGTGCAGAAGAGAGAGGGAGGATGGGAACAGGAAGAGTGAGGGAATTACAATTGAGATGTAATGTAAATAAATTATAATAATAAAAATTATAATAGAACCTGTAGTTTAATGAAAGACATTTAAAATAATTGTAACACATAGATATTGCTTTTACATTGATTTTTTCTTTGCCTACCACTCTTTTACAGAACATATAATATATCTATTTTTAGTGTTCTACTGATGCATACTACCCTGTGATAATTATAATTTATATTAGTATCCACTTTGCCTTCCCTTCCAAAACATACTCTGTTCATAATATTCAAAGCATGTAAAAATCAATGTTTCTCTCTTTACTGAGCTTTGCACATATCCCTTAATGGCTTTGAGGCTATTTGCCATTGATGTAAGAAAGTATTTATAATGTTTCTTTATACATGGCAGTTCCAAAATGCTTAAAAAGTGATAAGAATATTAATCCTTTGGCCATTGATATGTTCCCTGAATTTTAATTTTATTTTTAATGTTTATTTTCTGAGTATTCCATGACCACTGGTACTGGCTTAACTATTATTTCCTATACAGTAACTTGGAAATACAATTGACTGGAAAGAAGCACTTACTCAGAACTAGGGGAGTGTTGCTCTCATCCCTTCAATAGTGAAAGTTTATTGTCAAAGACACTGCTATACCATCCCTCTCTCCCTCAATATTCATGCACACATCACGTGATTCTTATACTGGTTGTAATGCAGTCAAGCATGACAGGATGCCCACCCTGCATTTGTTTTATAAGCATTGAAAAATGGACTTTTCTGGAAATTAATAAATAGGTCACAAGAATTCACATTTGGGTTGTCATTGACATTTTCCAGATCACGTGCTCACATTTCTAATTCCTAATGGTGTGGACTCATAACATTCTCTATACCAATATTCTTTTCAACAATCTTTTTACATTTCTCTTATAGATTTCGAGCTCATGGGAGAAAACTTGAAGAACTGTCTCCACTCAGTTTGTGCTCAACCATGACTCTTTCAATATAAAGCAGTATTCATAGTGTCTGGTGAATGTGAGTTTTGACATATTTTTCATAAGAATAGCATTATTTATCTTGAACTCCATATTTTAATGGCAGATATATTTTGATGCTCAAATGCTTATAAAGGACAGATGAAATTTTAAGAAGAATGATAGTTAAGACAAATTAATTGTAATGACTAGGATTAGAAAAATTTGAAAACAAAGTACCTTGTCAAAAAAGAAAAACCAAAAAAAAAAAAAAAAAAAAACCCCCCCCCAAAAAAAGTAAATAAAAACAACAACAAAAAAAAATAGCCCTGGACTTTATATTAGCTTCACATGAATGACACAAAGCATCTCAGGACCCCAAAGGCACTCTTCTGTCACAGGACAAAGGTGGAAAAATATAAATGTGTTCTAAATACTTTTCTTTCTTCATTATTATTTCTCTTATTTTTTGAGGGTATAATATAATTACATCATTTGTCTTTCACTTTCTTCTACCCAACCCTGAGTTGTTTCTTTTAAATTCATGAATTCTGTTTTTACTAATTTTTGTCACATAAAACACTATCAGGTGGGCATCCCTGGCAGAAGCACATAGGACACCATTTTCCTGAAATTCATTTGAAAATATTCAACTGTTTTGTTTTGTTTTTACAAAGTACCATAGTCTAAAATGTTTCATAAAATAGATTACATATTAGGATTCAAGCACAAGAATGCCATTCCAGAACCCATTTCTCTCAGAGACAAGAGCTTGACTCTAGCAGTGTAGTTATAGTTGCTTGAAAAGATAACTGCTTTAAGTAACAACCAAGAAAGGTAATTAAAAACATGAGTCATTCTAATGAATTCTTGTGACCTATTAAAAATGTTCTGCAGAGGGGAAGGCATCCTATTGGGACTCTAAATGAGAGACGCATGGGAGAATAGCAAATAAAAGGATACAGAGGATCCTAGAAATCTACAAGTAGAACAATATGATAGGCAGATTTGGACCCAGGGGTCACGCTCAAACTAAGGCACCAGCCAAGGACAATACAGGAGGTAAACTTTAAACCCCTTCCCAGATCTAGCCAATGGTCAGAATATTCTCCACAGTTGAGTGGAGAGTGTGATACGACTTTCTCACGTACTCTGGTGCCTGACATTTGACCATGTCCCCTGGAGGGGGAGACCTGGTGGCACTCAGATGAAGGACAGCAAGTAGCCAAGAAGAGACTTGATACCCTATGAGAATATATAGGGGGACGTAATCCCCCTCAGGAACAGTCATAGGGGAGGGGAATAATGGGAAAATGGGGGGGCTAGGAATGGGAGGATACAGGGATGGGATAAACATTGAGATGTAACAAGAATAAATTAATAAAAAAAATTTAAAAAAATGTTCTGCATTTTATCACATGCACAGCCAATTTAGTAATATACTTCTGTAATTTTAAAGGCTTTCTTTACTAACTTTGAACTTTTAATGAGAAAATAGAATGACAGGTGTCTAGGCTTTGTTGTCAAACACAGATTTAAGATTTGGCACTTGTTTTAGTGAACAGATTAAGATTGTACAATGTAATTGAAATTCACTGTTTCATATACAGAACAGAATCAACATTGTAATGCATAGCCATTTTAATATTTAATTAAAAGCATAACATTTGACATACAGTAAGTATCTTCCAAGTATGGCTTCCACTGAACTCAATAAACATCCATGATTCTAATACTGGGCTGTGTGTTTGATTGTCTAAGGCTAAATCTGTTTTTTCCAAGTGAATCATTGTATACCTGGACTTGATAACCCTGTGTGATGATCTTACATTTGTGACTTTATCCTTAAAAATATATCAGTACAAATAAGTCTTTATCAAATATTATCAAAAAATTAAAAAATAATAAAATTGTAAGACCATAAGACATGATACTATCTAATTGGTCTAAATATATTTGTGTCTTATTTCTCCCAAGTCACTTTTGTGATTGAATCTAGTAACAATTGAGCTATGAGTTTAAATTGCAAGCAGCTACAGTTTGTAAGTCATTTATCTTCCTGTGTTTTGTATAAATAATTTTCTAGGTTCTTCAGAAGTAATTCAATACTAACATGAACTGAAAAATTTATCTACAAAAATACAATTTAGTGCCACTTTTCTATAACACAAATATATTCACTATTCTAAAATCCAATATTATCCACACCAGTCAAAATAATTTCTCTTGCCTAATACTCTGGAGTAGAATATCAATAACTTTAAAAAACTTTTAAAATCAGTTGATTAGATCAATTTTCTCATAGTTATTTCATTGAATATATATATACAATGAAATGTTATATATACCCCTATTGAAAAGTTGTATCAGTAAAGATAGCTTTCTATATAAGTACACTGATAAAATCATGAGCTAGTTATTACATTTAAATGACTAAGATAGGTAAATCTATCCTGGGAAGGTATAGGGTAGGTGTTATTAGCTAATGTAGTATATTCATGTAGATACCAAAACAAATAATATAGGTAGCAGGTTGTGTCCAGAATTTAAGTAAATGGAAAGTGATTGACTAAGAACATAGTAGCTGAAGAAGACAGGGAAACAGCCTCTCAATGCAGTAGTCACCCTGGGCTAATCCATAGTCCACACCCTGCAGATAGCCAGGTATCTTGTTCACTGCTATACCTTCTTTCTTGATATGCCCAGATCTAATACCCAGTCTCATTCGTAGCCCAACAGTAGAAAAGGCATGGCAGCCTCCCTGTAACTCTTATCCCCAGCTTCTTCCATCTCCAATGGATTGCAAAGACCTTTCCATTCTAATATCCTTCTCTCCCTTCATTGATTTGTTCCAACCCCCAACAACACCAGGTACCCCTGTTAACCTAAGAAACAGTCTTTTCAAAACAACAAGCAGGCTGATGGAAGATTTACACTTTTGGTCCTGCTGTTTAGATCCAAACCCGCAGTCTCTTCCTCTTCTCTGTATCAGGAAATCTATTGCAGGCTCCCTTTCTTCTTTGACGTCATCCATATAGTATCAGAAAGGCCTTTTTCCCATCCTTGCAATAATTATCCACTAGAGCTGAGTTCTCCTACCACAACAGGTCCTCAATATTCCAAGAGAGCAGAAGCACAAGAAAAAGACCTGAAACCCAAATGTATGAAAATGAAAAGGGCACTCCACTCCAGCAATCAGAGCTTAGATTCCCCCCTGCTTCCCTGGGGACATCTCCTAGATCAATATCCCAATACTGATCTATGATGCTACTGGTCCCCTTGACAAGACTAGCTGGACAGTACAAGCAAACAGGTTGTGGATCCAAGATGGTTGAGTCTACAGGAATCTGAGTGCTGGGAGCACAGGGCCTGCTTGGCCACCAAATCTGATTCATAAAGCCACAGTATGTTTGTTGCCTAACTAAGTTCCTAACACCAAAGCCAAATTATCTGATATCCCAAGAAGGCAAGTGGGTGTCCTGAACAACACTCACATTAGAGCCCCTCCCCTTTTTTTTTTTTTTTTTTTTTTTTGCTGACTCTGGATCAGATTCTCTCACCTGAGGCAATGTAAGCAGAGGTAAGTGGTACTTAAGCTCTGAACTAAATTTGCCAACCCAAGGAGGCTTGTATATGTCTGAGCAACATTCAGCTTAGAGTCCTCTTGGCCCCCTCTCAAACTGCCTAGAAATCAGAGACAATCAGGCCTGCTATTACTAGAGACAACCAGGTGGCTAGAGGTCAGTGTAAGCACACAAGTAACAAAACACTGGGCCATATGTCACAAATCTAAACTAGCTATTGTACCACAGCAAGACCTAGCAATACATAGCTGAAGCACAAGAAAATTATCTTAAATCTGAGGTTATGAAAATAATAGAGACCTTAAAGGAGGAAAATAAGTCCCTCCAAAAAATATCAGAAAATTATTCAAACATATGATGGAATTGAATAAATCTTTAAAGGATTATAGGAAACATAAGCAAATGGGAGAAAGATATGAATAAAACTTCTCAAGAACTACAAATGGAATTAGAGGCAATAAGGATACAATCCGAGGCAATCCTGCACATGGAAAACCTAGGGAAGAGAAAAGGAACTGCAGACACAATCATTACCACAAAGAGAATACAAGATATGGAAGAGAGAAATTCAAGTATAGACGATATGGTTGAAGTAATCTATACATCAATCAAAGAAAATGTTAAAACTAAAAAGTTCCTGACACAAAACATCAAAGAAATCTGAGACTCTATGAAAAGAACAAACCTTAGAATAATAGAATAGAAGAAAGAGAAGACTCCAAGATCCAAGATCCAGAAAATATTTTCAACAAAATCATAAAAGAAGACATTCATAAAAATACAAGAAGCTTACAGAACTCCAAATAGATTGTACCAGAAAAGAAAATCCTCCCTCTACACAATAATCAAAACACAAAGTGTACAAAATAATGAAAGAATATTAAAAGCTGCAAGAGAAAAAGGCCCAGTCACATATAATGGCAAACATATCAGACTTACACCTATCTTCTCACAAGAAACTATGAATGTCAAAAGGATATAGACAGATGTCATGCAGATATGAAAAAAGCACAGATGTAAACTGATACCCATCAAAAACTTAATCACCATAGATTGTTAAAACAAGATATTCTATGACAAAATCATTTTAAACAATACCTATCCACAAATCAAACCCTACAAAAGATACTAGAACAGCTCCAACCCAGGGAGGCTAACTTCACTCAGGAAAACACAGAAAACAAATAAACCCACAGTCACAAAACCAAAACAAAGGAAGTACACATATACACACAACTACACACACACACACATCCACACTCTACTACCGACATCAAAATAACAGAACTTTAAAACCACTCTTCATTAATATCTCTCAACATCAATGGTCTCAACTCCTGAATAAAATGATGCAGGCTAACAAAATGGATGAGAAAACATGACAGATCATTCATTTGTACTGATGAAGCACACCTCAGCAATAAAAATAGGTATCACCTTAGAGTAAAGGACTGTAAAAAAGTATCCCATGCAAACAGACTCAAGAAACAAAATGGAGTAGACATTCAGTATCTAATATAGTAGACTTTATATCAACACTTACCAAAAGGGGTGGGGAAGGACATGTCATTCTCAACAAAAGAAATATACACCAAGAAGACACCTCAATTCTGAACATCTATGCCCCAATCTCAAGGGAACCCACATTCATAAAATGAAAATTACTAAAACTTAAATCCCATTTCAAACCTTACACTTAATAGTGGAAGACATCACCCCACACTCACCAATGGACAATCACTGAGACAGAAACTAAATAGAAAATAATGAAAATAAAAGACATCATGAATCAAAGGACCTAACTTATATCTACAGAAAATTTCACCAAACAGTTCCTCAGCACCACATGGAACCTTTTACAAACTTGACTATATACTCATCACAAAGCTAACCACAACAGATACAAGAAAATTAAAATAATCCTATGCATTTTATCAGTCTACCATGGATTAAAGCCAAAACTCAACAACAAAAGAAACAATAGAATGCCTACAAAGTCATGGAAACTGAATAAGCCCTTTTCAATGACCACAGGGTAACAGACAAAATCAAGAAAAAAAATTAAAGACTATCTAGAATTCAATAAAATAAGGGGCACATAAACTTATGTGACACAGTGAAAACAGGGACAAGGGGAAAGTTCTGAGCATTAGGGGCCTTCTTGAAGAAATTGGAGAGACCCTATACTAGCAACTTAATACCATACTTTAAAGCTCTAAAACAAAAAGAGGCAAGCACACCAAAGAGAAGTAGAGGACAGGATACAATCAAACTCATGGCTGAAATCAGTAAATTAAAAACAGAGAGAAGAATACAAATAATCCATTAAATGAAAGGCCCGTTTTTCGAGAAAATCAACAAAATAGATAAACCTTTAGCCAAACTAACTAAAAAGGAAAATTAACAAAATCAGAAACTAAAAGGGGAAATAACAACAAACACTGAAGAAATTGAAAAATTATTAGGTCTTATTCCAAAAGCCTGTAATAAACAAAATTGAAAATCTGAAGAAAATGGATGATTTTCTTGAAAGACTTCACTTACTAAAATTAAATCAAGATCCAATAAACAGTTTTGAAAGTCCTATAACCCCCAATGAATTAGAAGTAGGCATCCTAAGTCTCTAAATGGGAAAAAGCACAGGGGCAACTGGTTTTAGCACAGAATTCTACCAGATATTTAACAAAAAGATACTACTAATACTCCTCAAACTATTCTAAAATATAAAAACAGAAGGAATGTTACCAAACAAAAGGAAGCCACAGTCATCCTGATACCCAAATCACACAAAGACCCAACAAAGAAAGAGAATTCCAGACCAATTGCTAATATCTAATTAAATGTAGAGAAACTCAAAGCAACTCCACTATAATCAGAGACAAGACAAGACTTTCTCTATATCTCTTTAATATAGTACTTCAAGTTCTAGCTAGAGGAATAAGACACCTAAAGAATATCAAGGGGATTCAAATTGGAAAGGAAGAAGTCAATCTCTCACTGTTCACATATTATATGGTAGTATACATAAGTGATCCCCAAAATTCAACCAGAAAACACCTACAACTGATAACCACCTTCAACAAAATGGCTAGATACATAATTAATTCAAAAAATTTAGTAGTCTTCTGGTATGCAAGTGATAAATGGGCTGAGAAGGAAATTAGAGAAACTATACACTTCACCATAGACACAAATAATATAATATATCTTGGTGCAAATCTAACTAAGCAACTGAAAGACATGCATGAAAGGAACCTCATGTGTCTAAGGAAAGAAATTTAAGAGGTATCAGAAGATAGAAAGATGTGACATTCTGATGGATTGGTAGTATTAACATAAAATGACTATGTTACCAAAAGCTATCTACAGATTCAATGCACTATCCATTAAAATACAAACACAATTCTTTACAGACCTTGGAAGATCAATTCTCAAATTCATATGGAAAAGCACAAAACCATACAATGGAAAAAGGTAGTATATTCAACAAATCATGCTGGTCTAACCGGATGGCTACATTCAGAAAAATGCAAGTAGATCCATATTTATCATTCTACACAAAACTCAAGTATATGTGGTTTGAAGATCTCAACATAAAACAAGACATACTAAATCCATTAGAAGAATAGATATTGAAGAAAGGATACAGGAAATGTGGGACATTTACACAATGCGGTACTACTCGGCTATTAAACACCAAAAAATCATGAAAAGAAAACAGATGGAACTAGAAAAAAACATCCTGACTGAGGACTGCCTTGCCAGGGAACACTGGAGGAGGACAAGCTCAGTTCTGGAAGGGAAAGGGAGCTCCCTTTTCTGAAGAGTAGTCAAGGCAGGGTGAGAGAGAGGGAGGGATCTTGGGACAGAGAGGTGAGAAGGAATGGGGCTACAACTAGGATGTAAAGTGAATAAACAAATGAATAAATAAACAAACAAACAAACAAGAGAGCTGAGTCAGGCATGGGCTGACCCACATTAGCTACCATCCTTAGAAGGACTGTGAGAACTCTGAGCAGCTCTGGGCTTGAATGTCTCTGCCTGCCCTCTGCTTACGTGCTTGGCCCATCAGGGACACAGAGAGAAAACAGGCAGGCTGACTCAGAAGGGCCACAACCTGCATTAGCTGCCATTCTAAGAAGTACCGCGGGATACCTGGGCAACTTTGGGATTGGATACATGGGACACTTTGGGATTGGATCTCTCTCTACCAGCCTGCTGCTTACTGGTGCTTTCTCAGAAAATTGGATTAGTCTACCTTAAGACTGAACCATACCACTCCTGGGCATATACCTGAAAGAATGCTCTGCCGTACAAGGACATTTGCTCAACAATATTCATCAGCCTTGTTCATAATAGAACCTGGAGACAACTTAGATGGTCCTCAGTTAAAGAATGGGTTAAAAAGAAAACTATGGTACCTTTACATAATGGAATACGACTCAGCTATTAAAATCAAAGAAATCTTGAAATTTGCTGGCAAATGGATGGAGCTAGAAAAGATCATCATGAGTGAGGTAACCCAGACTCAGAAAGACATGCATGTTATATACTCACTTCTTATGTGGATATTAGCCACATAATACAGGATAAGCACACTATAGTACACAGCCCTAAAGAAGCTAAATAACAAGGAGGGCCCTAGGGAGAATGCTTAGTTCTAATTTAGAAGAACAAATAGGATAGACACCTGAAGCAGTTGAAGAGAAGGAACAGGAAAGAAGCCTACCATACAGGTCTTCTGAAAGACTCCACCCAGCAGGGGATACAAGCAGATCTTGAGACACACATCCAAACTCCAGGGTGGAGCATGGAGAGTCTTATGGAACAGTTGGAGAATAGAAAGTTGTGGAGGGAGTCAGGAGCTCAACAAGGAAACCAGTGAAGCCAATTAATTCGGGAAGAGGAGTAGGGTGCTGCAGGGACTGATGCACCAACCAAGGACTTTGCATGTTAAGGATCTAGACTCTCTGCTCAGATGTAGTAGCTAAGCAGCACTGTCTTTTTTTTTTCTGTGGCTCCCATAATATGGGGAGTATGGACTACTTCTGACATAAACTCTGGCCTCTAGAAGTTGGTTACTTCCCCCCTGCCTGGCATCCTTACCAGGCCACAGAAAGAAGGTAGATGCGGTCCAGATGAGATTCCATAGGCTGAGGCCAGAAATTAGGGGAGCAAGACTTCCCTTTCTGAGGACAAGGGCACAGAGGGAGGGTGTCAGAGGGAGAGGAGGTGGGAACAGGAGAGAAGGATGGAAAGGCCTCAATCAAGATGTAAAGTGAACAAATTAAAAATAAAAAATAGTAAGTAAATAAATAAAATTTTAAAAGAAGAGATCAGAATATAGAAAAGTCTTCCATCCTCACTGATCAATAAGATTGAGATAATAAAAATGGCAATCCTACTAAAAGCAAACTGTGGATGCTTACAATCCTCATTAAAATTCCAACACAATTTTCAAGAATTTGAAAGAACAGTTTTTAATTACATATGGAAATAGAGAAATCTTATAATAGTAAAGCAATACTGAATAATAAAAGAAATGCTAGAGGTATTACATTTTCCAATTTCCAAGCTATAGTAATAAAAACAACATGGTTTTGACACAAAACAAACATGTTGATTCAGGAAATTGAACTCAAGGCCGAGAGAGAGAGAGAGAGAGAGAGAGAGAGAGAGAGAGAGAGAGAGAGAGAGAGAGAGAGAGAGAGAGAGAGAGAATGAATATATGAATAAAAGCCCTTCCATCATCCATCATTGCTCAGGGAGCCCTGCAAAGGAGGAGAATGACTGAGTATAAGAGCCAGAGAGGATGGAGGAAACCACAATATCAAGGCTTTCTAAGTCAGCTAAAGAAAGAGCTCACAGAGACTAAAGCAACACAGAGCTTACCTGGGTTTGCTCTAGGCTCTCTGCAAATATATTAAGCTGTCAGGTTAGTATTTTTATGTGACTCCTGAGTGTGAAAACTAGGGGGATCTATGAATCTTGTGCCTGCTCCTTAGAGTCTGTTCCTCCTGTTGGACTGCTGTGTCCAACTTTGATACCATAATTTTTGTTTATCTTATTATGTTTTATTCTGTCTTGTTCAGTTGTTATCTCTTTACAACCTGTTTTTTTCTAATGAGAGACAAAGAGGAAGTTGATCCCGAGGGGAGGAGAGATAGGGAAGAAAAGAGAATGGAGTGAGGGGAAACTATAGTCAGGATATATTGTCTGAGAAAAATCTTTTTTTTTTTTAATATTTATTTATTATGTGTAGAGTTTTCTTCCTGCATGTACACTTGCAGGGTAGAAGAGGGCATCAGATCACATTACAGATGGTTGTGAACCACCATGTGGTTGCTGGGAATTGAACTCAGGACCTTTGGAAGAGCAGGCGGCACTCTTAACCTCTGAGCCATCTCTCCAAACCAATCTATTTTCATTATAAAAGGGAAAAACAAATAAAAAATAAAATATCTTGTGTATTAGTGGACATGATTTTCATAACAAAAGCTGCAGCAGCAGGCGTCACACGTTATGGTAGTGATGGAATTATGCTGTCACATTACACAACCTCAACATCACTATACCGCATTATGAAATCTTGAGTCTCACTTGCTCTTATTTAATCTAACTTCATATGAATTATTAATATTTTCTTCTTTGTATTTTTATCATTGCTGAGCCTAAACAAACTAAGTTGCCTTACCAATGTGATATTAAAACACGAGGTACTTCACCTCAGTTCCCCATAAGCCCTGGCACACCCTTATCTTCAGATGGTCCAGTATCCTCCACTTTACATTTCGCTTGGTCAAATTTCCAATAAATTGAGGATGGACTCATTACATGTGTGACATGTGACAGAGTGTCACTTCTGGCTGCTGGGACTGAATGGCAGAACAAAAATGCACCTTAATTCCAGAACTCCAGCAGTTCTTTTACTATAGCTATTTTCAGCTATCATCAGAAAAGCTTCTCGTAGTAGATGGAGATTAATACAGAGATACACCGATGACCAAAGAGCAGTGAAAAAGTTCTCAGCTTTAAATTGGATACCTGTCTCACATGCCCTCCTTGCTCAGGGGCCATCACTGAAGACAGATTATGAGAACCAGAGATAGTATAGGACTCCAGCAAAGGAGCATTTTTTTTTTTTCCTGGCCACGGTAGGACTCCTGCATACATGGAATGACAGGACTCATGACGTCATGTAAAGGAGCTGCATGAGCTCAAGCCAGATATACATCTCATCATGAAGAGGAAGAGGCAGGAAGTCCCACCCTGAAATCGTGTGGCATTGATTGCAAATGTTGACTGCAGGCAAAGAGAGCTATCTTCAGGGATGGGACACCTGAGAGGCTAATCATGCTCCCATAGCAGGCACATATTGGCAGCAGTTAGTGCTTACTATGACTTGAAAAGAAGAGACTGAAGATGGATGCAGAAGAGAGGAGGAGGAAAGCCTATGAAACTGATAAGGAATTTATAGTGATAGAGGAAGAATTAAATGGGAGTGAATAGAGAGAAGACGTCACCATTTTACATTTTTGGCACATATGGATTTTTCAATCAGTAAAAATTGAACAGGACAAGACATATCCAAAGCTATTGAATACTTGAATGCTACTTTAGATGTGCCTTTCTTGTTCAGGTGTGCTTGCCTCGAGCTCTTTCTGTTCACACTGCATGTATACTAGAGATGACTGTAAGTAAACATTAATGAGTCAAAGTGTCTATGTTTAGAAACAGCATACTCCAGGTGCACTGGTCTATGCCACAAATACAGAGGTGCGTTTTGTACACGGATGTTAGCTTCCCTGGACATCCTCAGTTAGTTCTGAATTCCGTCTTCAAATATTTTTTTTGAATGAACATAAATAATAGAAGCAAAGGATGTAGTTTGGCAGGTAGAATGATTTCATGGCATTCATGAGACTCTAGGTTTAGTTCCCCACGTGTCATAAACCAAGTCTGAAAGTAAAGTCTGTAATATCCACATTTTGCAGGTGGAGGCCAAAGGAGCAGAAACAAGGACATCATTGGCTACGTGCTGAGTTCAGGATCAGCCTGGGCTTAATGATAGCTTGGCTTAAAACAAAAACAAAGCCAAAGTGAAGAGGGGAAGTAGTAATAATTTTCTACCAATTTTATATAAGAATCATTTCAACATAAATTTTCCACAGTTCAGTAGCATGCTTCATTCTACATTTTCTAAGGATCAGTGTAGAAAATGAGTTTGTAAAGTCCTATGAAGCAGTTTTCCAATTTAGTTACAATTATTCTTTTCTTACCAGGAAGAACACAAAGCTTTATCTTTCCTTATACAGTAATAAAATTGTCTGCTACATTTACAATGTTTTTCTTCTAGTGTCCAGGTTACAAACATAAAACATTGGAGTCGCGGAAAAAAAAAAAAAAAAAAAAAAAAAAAAAAAAGGAGAAATGGCAGAAAGACTTACTTAATGTATACAAGATTTGCATTTAACATAGTGTAACACTGGAAATTGTTCCTAACTTTCCAAACACAGTTCTGTGTTGCTCTCTTTGGAAATTTTCTACTTTAAAAACTCTCCTATGACTAGTATTGTCAACTTGATAGAATCAGTTAGAAGACAGACCTCTGGGCTGTCTGTGAGGAACTCTCTTGACTGTTAACTGAGATGGGTGGAACTATCCACTGTTAGAGTTACAACTAAGTAACTTTTCAGCCCAATGAAGGAAAAAATAGAAATCTGTAAATACCTATTTTATTCAATATTGTCTGTTCACATCTCTTTAAATGATAAATTTTTAATAGCCTCTGTGGAGTCTTGTTAAAATTCAAAAACATAACCCACATTATTGATAATACCCTCTCATCCCCTTCAATGTAGAAAATACACAGAATATAAGAACGTTTTTGTGCCTGAGTGTAGAATTTACTCATTAATCTTGCAAGTTGATGGCATGTAGTACTTTTAAATATATACAGAATTCAGAAATCTTGTTAGTAATAAACCATTGCCATTAAAAGTAGTTAATTGCATATTTTGTTTTGAATATCATATATTTTTCATATAAAGTAGATCTTTCTCAGAAACAACCAGTTTTCCAGGATTTATTTTCCAATGAAATGTTGCTTTCTCAGGAACATCACCTTGGGATGACATCTGCATGGTCAATAGATGGCAGCATAGCTCTTCAGCAAACTCTACAGAGCCTCAGGCTAGCCTGAGATCACAGCCATTAGCATGCAGAACAGGGTAATCTTTGTAAAGCTTGCTTATTGTATCTTCTGTAATACCTTTCACCTCTGATCCTGCTTACTTCAAGAAAAGCAGATGTAGGTGGGTAAACCATGCACTGTTTCTTGCTTCTATTTTCTGTTTAAATATTGGACTATGTAGATATAAGACTTTAGTGTTAAGGGCTGTAAGACAAAGAGAGGGGGCTGACTACACATGAACATATGAATTTCACTTCACCATGAGACTTTAAAACTTTAGTTTGGCCATATGGTATTGGAATTTTTTCAGAATGTCAGTAATGTCTCAAGCATGAAGGGCAACAGCAAATAAATTTTTTCTAGGAAAACCTAATTATTTGACATCATTTAATCTCTTTTTTTATTGGACGATGAAGAGTGGAGAGGTCCCAGTTGAGTGTCTTTAAGTATGTCTGAAGATCTGCTTCAGTGGTGAAGAAGTAACCTACCCTGACAGTCTCTTCCTTTAGACCAACTACTATTTGTGCAAAACTACAGCATTACCAGACAGAATTTTATCCATAGGTTCTGGGTGCCTCTGACCTTGAGGGTCATATAGAACCTTGTAACACTCCTACAGAAATAAATACTGCATCTATAAATATCTGATTTGCTAATAGGCATAGGAGAGGAAAGAAGGGGGGAGTGACACAAGATTTTCAATAGACCAAATGGCCTTCTCCAAACACTAAAGATGTAAGAAAGCATCATTCATGCAGAACAAACAAGTTATAGCCTCATAATTGGTAAAATATTGCTGACTGTCTACTAGGCATCATAACTTATTCATACTATTAATGTACTTTCACAAAATTCAGCTGTAATTTACTATTTTCTGAAACATTTGGCCTTCTCATTAATTTCCTAAGTGTTAAAAATCCCATATTTGTGTGAAATCTGTCCTGATTTATTAAATTTGAGAAGGAAACCTTCATATGGGCAGTATGCTATCCTGAGAAGAATGGTTCATGATTGAACACAATTTTTATATTTTTATATTTATATTTTATATTAAAACATGCTCTTTAACAACTGTGTTATAAAACCATAAGTCTTTGGGTTTCTGTGATTAGAAGAGTATTTTTCTCTTGTGTTTAGTGCGACACTAATTCACAGACATTTAAAAGAACATTTATGACATGGAGACAGAGCTGGCCTCTTTATGGATATTTTCTTTCTTCCTGTCCTTTATAAAAAACAAAACATGAGAATGTAGTAAATGTTACTATTAACAAGCCACCACCAGCACCAGACCCACACTCACTTAAAGACACTTTGCGGAACAAAGCACTGTCACAAAGAATGCAAAATGTTTCAAGTATTTAATGGGAACTCTTGGCTGATAAAATGCACCTGTTGCTTGAATAGTATCCCTGTGCCTTCCTACTCACTCTCCTTTGTATTAACAGGCAGGCAAAGTTGTTAGTTTCTCTATCTGTTCACATAGTAACACTAGAGATTATTTGGCTGACACTTGTTCAACAATGTGCAATGCTTCTGTATTCATAATAGCCAGTAACTGGAAACATCTATATATCCCTCAACAGAAGATGGATAAATAAAAAATTGAGTATTATTCAGCTTTGAAAATGACATTGTGAAATTTATAGGCAAATGATGGAACTAGAAAAGTAATGTTCTGTGTGAGCCATCCCAGACTCCGTAAGAAAAATATAGTATGCATTCATTTATGTGTAGATATTAGCTGTTAAGTCTATGAAAACCAATAAAAATACTTAGAATCACTGTGGGTATGTGAAGAATAAGGTAGTAAATGGAAGAGATCATTCTCAATAGAAATGGAAAACAGAATAGATATTGGTGGATTAATGTGGCAGCATATGTAACAAAGGGACCAGGTGAAAATGGAAAGCAGGGAGGCTGTAGTAAGAGGTGATATGTGAAAAGAAAGCTAAAATTAAGGAACATTGAGGATTACTTTGGGAATATAATAGAGGTGAAACTCCTAAAGTGTATACAAAGATGAGGATTGGCTGAAGGAAATGGCCAAATAATAGGGGAGACAGAGATTCAACGGGTCATTTCTTGTCATCAACTAAAACTTCAAGTTCTGAATTTAGGTTATAGCGAGTAGGCCAGAGAGTCCCAAGGGAATCCTGAAACAATATAGGCTACTGAAAAGATTCCAGGCTGTTCTTCAAAACTGAGAGCACACTCTCATTACTAATGATAATGCCGACACAACTCACTGAAAATGGAAATATGGAACTGGTGTCTACATTGCTTTCACCTCTGTCTTTGCTATAGGACACTACTCTGTACCCTCACAAACAAGAAACATGGATATCAAAGAAGCCACAGACCCTTTATCTACAATAGTGTAGTGCCTGCAACATATGCTAAGGCAATTATGGCACAAAGCTAGTAGGAGTACCAAGTAGTAACTGATCTGAATTAAGTCCCTCTACAAAAGATGGAGCCCATACCTGACACACACACACACACACACACACACACACATATATATATATGTATATATATATATATACATATATATATATGTGTATTACTGTAATAATAACTAAGCTATAATTGTAGCAGTTCTCTTTAGGTGATCATCAAGCATACACTTGGTATATATAAGGTATAACTACTAACAAAACTATTTATTTTAGAAGTCATAAAACATTTTAAATGTTTGTTTATAAATATGACTATTCTGAGCTTTCCATCTGTTCACATGATATATAGAAATCCATGGTTTAATCTCTCAGTAAGGAAATGAAATGCATTGATTGGAGCCAATAACATTTTGATTCCCAATAAAACATACCTTATGAATTTTATCTTGCTCTTATTCTTCTTTCTTTATCCAAATTTATAAGGCAGGGGCATTTGTGGATGCTTTACACATGCTTGAAGTGAATATTAGAACAACCAGTATCAACTTACAATATTTCTGGTAACAAAATTCTAAAAACTGCTTTTCTAAAGCAGGAATAACACATACCATATTTTTCAATATACACCAAAATAATAACCATCATACATATTTTTCTATATAGACTTAAAAATTAATAATGTTATTTCTTAATCATGAGCACTTGGAAAATTTTAGTCAGGTTTTTGTTACTGTAACAAAGATCTGGGATATTCAATTCATAAAGAAAAAAATGTTGGTTTTGGTTCAGTTTGTAGAGTGCACCTTATGCTCAATTTTCATTTCTTTAATACTTGTAGCAAAGAACCACACTGTAGCTTTAGTGTGAAACAACTCATGTCATGAACCAGAACTGAAAATGAGAAGATCGAAGATTCTATATCAGCTAAGGTCATATAACTATGGACACAAAACCTTTTTGCAAATTCGCATTTTAAAGACTCTGCTACCTTTGGACTATGTGCAGATCGATAACAAATCTTATACATAAAACTGTACCAGCTCGTGATGTTATGTACCTGTAATTAGAAAAATTGATGTAATAATTTTGCAATTTACTAAAAATCTAAATAATCAGTGCAAACTATATTACCTTAATATCATGATAGTAATAGGTTTTCATCTTGAGCCTATACCCTTTTCAGCTATAGATCTTTGTTGTATTTACAGTAGCAGACATGTGCATTCCCATGAACTGAACTAGATTCCAGTTAAACTAGTCAGGTAGCTGTTGGTTACACAGAAGATAGAAGTGCCACTATTTCACAATTAACATTATCTCACCTGCCAAGTAATTTTGTGAATGTCTCGTTTATACCTCTGATAACTAACATGAGGTGGGCTTACCACTTGCCTGGCACATGAAATATTATAAGTCTATTGCTTCTAGTGAACAATTCTATTAAACATCCTTCTCTCTCTCTCTCTCTCTCTCTCTCTCTCTCTCTCTCTCTCTCTCTCTCTCTCTCTCTGTGTGTGTGTGTGTGTGTGTGTGTGTGTGTGTGTTTCTGGGTGTCTGTGTGTTGTATGTAAAGTTTGTTTTTAAGTAAGTTTATAAAACAAGAGATCTCAGGAAATGTTCTCATCTGTTTATCTCAATTTTCATTGATTCCCTTACTTCATGAGATTTGCCCAGTCTTCCATAAGCCCATCATCCTCAGTTTTTCTCATTTTTTCAGAAACATAGTTAGAAATGCTAAAAGAACAGTTGTGTTATTATATTGAGCAGTATATATCCTCAAATCTCCTTTAACCTTCAATATTCACTTCTAAGATTGCATAGACATATGAAAGTGAAATAGTAATTAATTAATGGCTCTAATTAAGTTAATTCACTCCTCAAGGAAATCGACTATCCATCTTTAAATTAATGTAATTTTTCAGCATAGGATACTTTTGTATATTTTTTAGTACTTGAAGATTCAAGTTTAGATAGCTATGAAGGTCAAAAGTAAATGTATCTCTTATATATTATTAAATTCATGTGTATATCAATTAATGTCAGTGACCTTCACACATAGAATAATAGAAGATAAGTATTAGGGTTAAGAAATGAGATTAATTGGATGTTGGTCAGGATGTTTGTACTATAACCATGTGAGTCAATAAAATCACATCCTGCAAAAGAGGGTGTACATGAGCTATGTACTTAAATGTAGCTTCTAAGGTGAAGATACACAAATTTAGTCTGTTATTTATAGAAGATTTAATTTAAAGTTCTGAAAATAAGTATGAAACAGAAATAGAATGGAATGCAGCCTTCTGTCAGTACCTTGTGAGAAAAGGTCTTTTAAGACTGAGTTGAAGAGAAGTTAGATAAGGGTTATCAAGAGAGTAAAGAAAGAAACAAATTTAAATCTGGTTTCCATGATGTCAATAAAAATGCATTGTTTCAAGTGATGAAAGAGTTAGATGAAGTTTTATCAAGATCATTAGTGAGACAATGTTGACCAAAGTCAAATAAACTTAGATTCTGGTTAGCTTTAGAGTGATGAGTGGAACAATAGCATTACAGAAAACACACTTCCAAAGGCTTCCAGGTATGATAGGGGCAGACTCAATATATATTTATAATATATATATCTATATTGAATGAAAGTTAGTTTTACCAATTCAAGGAGCTTTATAAATTAGGTATATGTTAGATGTTTCTTAGTTATAGGGAAAACTCAAGTATCAGATGTACTTGCAGGTGGAGAATGGTAGTTAAGTGGGATTAGGAACTGGCACAATCGTGATTATGAACACAAGGGAGGGCATGCTCTGTATAAGAGGGCAGTCTTTGCTGTAACTATTAGAAGACTAGGCAATTGGATGACTGGATTATGGTAACTGAGTTTAAAGAAAGATGCAGTGTGCTTATAAATCAGTCATCTGAGCCGTCATACATTCTTTCCACACATCAGCTTATATCCAGTAGCTGTCCGTAATCAGGAGGCATTCTTGGCAATTGTCTTTCATTTTATGCGTAAATATGAAGCAATAAATGTACAATCTAGATTTTTCTCTCAGCCAAACTAAACAGCCACACAACAATAACACCTTGAGTAATAATAAAGAGAGAAGCACACAGGGATTGTCCTATTGTTTGAAAAAGTAATGCAAGTACTTGAAGTATTTTTTCCATAGCCTCTACTGTAAGCAACTGATCTTTTTGGGCCTTTGACTTGGCAGTTAAGATTGTAAATAATTTCACTCAAAGTAAACCAAGAATTAACCAAAGTAAATCACTTAAAATAGTAAAGATCACAATTAGTAGCAAGATTGTAAGTTTTATTATTTCTCTCCCTTAACTAAAATGTTAACATTGAGGTGTTTATTATGTTTCACCTAGTGTTGTTAATTGTGTCTGTATACATATACGTTCATGTGTTTATAAGATGATACAAAATATCGCAGCCTGTAAAGGATACCCAGGGACAGAGACTTTTGGAGAAATAGATAAATACAAATATCTTTGCCATGAAAGAATGAATCATTATCCCAGATTTGAGTCAGCTCTTAGATTTGGCATCGTTGACTAAATAGAGAGTTGACAGCTGGAGAAGAATGCTTACTGACATCAATCTGAAAATGTTCCCCACAACCTGTTTCCTATCATTTTCTTGATATGACATAAAGAAACTCAGAGGATGCTCTTGGAACGTGAGACTAAGAAATGATCCTACAGTGAAACTGTGGACACATATTCTTAGAGCTTTGGTTTGCTTCTAAGCAGACACTAATTCCCATGATGGCTAAGCCATTGTTCTAAATCATTGCAAAAGAAGTTTAAACACAACATCCTATTATATCAGCTTAATGGATGCTGTAGCCAACTGATCTTCATTGTTGTGTACCTATTTTTTTCTTTCTTTTCTTTTCTTTTCTTTTTCTTTTTTTTTTTTTTTTTTTTTTTTTTTTTGATTTTTGAGACATGGTTTCTCTGTGTAGCCTTGGCTGTCCTGGACTCAATTTGTAGACCAGGCTGGCCTCGAACTCACAGCGATCCGCCTGCCTCTGCCTCCTGAGTGCTGGGATTAAATACGTGCGTCACCACGCCCGACTTTTTTTTTCTTTTTTCTCATTCTTTTTTTATTTAAATAATTTACTCAGATTACATCTAAATTGTTTTCCCCTCCGTGGTCTTCTTATTTTAATAGAAACATGTCACTGGACTATCTGAAGTATGACTACTTATACAAGTGTCCTGGAAAAAGTAAGAATGTAGTCATAGAATTGAAAATACCTTATTCATAAACCTCTGCAATTTAACCCACCCCATTCAACAATATATTCCACAATATATTAGAATATTTTGTGGAAGACACGAAATGGACAATACTCACATATTTTTAGAATATAATATGAGATAATTCCTATGAAAACCGATGTTTTTTTATTTTATCCCTCTACAATTTTGATTGGCATAACAAAATTTCCAGAAAATATGATCTATGTAAAGATATTAGAATGTTTGTAAAATTTAACCTACTAGCTCTCCCACATGCCTTTCACCATGGTGCATATTATTGGAAAATCCCCGCTTTAGTATTCTAAAGCCTTGTGAATATGAGTTTTCTCTCAACGGATGCAGTTTAAAAATTGAAAGTCTAAGTACCTGTCTAGAAGGAAAAATGACCTAATGGACAAAGAAAATGTTTAACTAAGTCTATGAGACAAATTTGGAGCAATCTTTTATTAAATTAAGCAGTCCACTTAGATATTTTCCCATCTGTGTGAAGATGAGAGTGACCATTATGTTTTGACAATTCATAGATCAAAGATATGCTAATTTGTACTTTTCGGCAGTCTTTTCTCCTTGATTGTTTTTCTTCTTTTAGTAGGCTATTATTTTCTCAAGAGGATTTACAAGTAGCATTCTCTGGTCATGACAAACCTTCAATTAACTAGCTTTCTTGCAGTGCGTATTATTATCTCATTATCAAGTTGTCTTTTTGTTCTTTCTTTCTTTCTTTCTTTCTTTCTTTCTTTCTTTTTTTTTTTTACTCTTTAAAGTTATTTATTTATTGCAATAATCCCACACAAAATTTTCTTAATTATTTTAAATGACACTTTGTTAGCCATGCAAATTTTTTAAAAGTTAACCTGGAAAAGAAAAGAAACCAATGTAAATTTGTTCATCATAAGAAATTACTGACTTAAAAAACTATTGATATGCGTAAAAACTGACAAAGAAATTCTAGTTTTCTGTTTCTCAAATGTACCTGTTAAGATTTGATTTTCTTATTTGTTAAATTAAATATTTACACTGGAATATTTTGCATCTAATGTTGTTAGCGTCTTTGTCCGTGTTACTACAAAATGACAATAGTAAATGATTTAATGGTTACAATGTAATATTACTTGAGTTGAAGTTTTATAGAACTTAACTTCTATACATACATGTTTTGATTGGAAAAATATATTTTCCTCAATCTTATAGTTCCTATATTATGTTATAGCTCTGAGCCAGAGCTTAAAGTCTCTGCTGGTTTTGTGTAAATTTGAGTGTCCATTTAAAAGCATGGAGGTTGTAGGCTGAAGTTTCTTCATCATTCTACCCTAACAATACCAGCATTAGCACAACTCATAAAGCTAGAAAATATTTCAATGTGTATTGTAACAGGTGAGGAATTTCAAGACTAATGAGAAACCAAGCACTTAGAAGAAAATTCAGATATATAGTAAGAGTCCTAAGAAGTATTATTATTATTGCTATATTGCTATTATCTATAATAAGCTGAGATTAGGAAATGTGAAATAAAAGATGACTAGTATATGAAGTTGTACACAAGGCTTTGGCTCATGAGGGTCTTGCCTCAGCTGCCTAAATATTGGATTTACAGGTATACACTGCCATGCCATCACAATAAAAACAATGTTACTTTCACAGACCTTAATATAATTCCCAGCATATTATTTGCCTTTGAAAAAATAAAATATAATATCAAAGGTAATTTTCTGTGTGTACTGAGAAATTCAAGCACTAGTGTAAAATAAGTGTGCCACCCACTAGAGTAATAGAAAAGTTTAAAGATAACAGATTTTAAACAATAAGAAAGCAAGACATCAAATTCAGGTTATTACTTTTTTACAGAACTCTGAGGTGTAGCCTATTGAGTCAGATATGTTTTTTACAATTTGATGAAAAAATAGTGTTTGTGTGTGTATGTGTGTATGTGTGTTATGATGAGTGCTCTTTTACATGAAGAGGGCAGAGCATCTTTGTATCCATTGTTCTTACTTTCTTATTTGAAGCAGAGTCATTTTTGTTTCTGAATATTTTCTGCAAATTCCTGGATATCTGGCCCACATGTTTCTGCGCAACACTCCTTTTAGAGCTTCTCACTTAAAAAAGGAACAGTGGGAGTCTTAATGCGTGTATCACATCCTGTCTTCAATATGGACTCACCGTGACTCAGGTACAGGTAGGCAGGCATATATGGCAAACATATTTGGCAGGAGCCATCACTTTGGCCCATTTTTACATTTTTTATCTGGAAAAACACCAAATCTGAAAACACTCCTTGTGACTTTGTTTGTATCACACCAAATTGTATTCATTGTGTTGCTTGGCAACCACAGAAGAGACTTTTAGATCTAGACACCAAATATAATTTCTTCATCTTAAATATGATACCTTCATGAATCTTTTTAATCAATAGTAGAAGAAAGAGTAAAGACATCACAGAATTGCTCTGCCTGACAGTCAGTGGGTTTTAGAGAGAGAAATTCCTGTTTATTCTGTGGAGATAGAGTTTAGCTTCTTCTAGCACAATCACTATCTGCTGTTCATAGTATATTCAATACATTTTTGATCTGCATTTCTCTGATGATGAAGGACATTGAGCATTTCTTTAAGTGTTTCAAAGCCATTTGATATTCCTCTGTTGAGAAGTCTCTGTTTAGTTCTGAGCCCCATTTCTTAATTGGGTTATTTGGTTTGGTAGTGTTTGATTTCTTGAGCTCTTTATATATTTTGGACATTAGACCTTTTTCAGTTGTGGGGTTGGTGAAGATTTTTTCCCAGTCTGTAGGCTGTCACTTTGTTCTGTTGACAGTGTCTCCTGCCTTACAGAACCTTCTCAGTCTCATGAGGTCCCATTTATTAATTGTTGACCTTAAGGCCTGGCCTGTTGGTGTTCTGTTCATGAAGTTGTCTCCTGCTCTAATGAATTCCATTGAAATAATACCTTGAATCCTATCAGATCACCAAGATGTAAAGCTAGATTTCAACAACAACTGAAATAAAAAAAATGCTTAAACACGCATGGAAACTAAACAACTCTCTACTTAAGGACATCTGGGTCAGGGAAGAAATAAAGAAAGAAACTGAGGACTTCCGGAAATTCAATGAAAATTAAGAAATAACAAACCAAAATATGTGGGACATACTGAAAGCAGTGATAAGAGGAAAATTCATAGCATTAAGTACCTTTATAAAGAAATTGGAAACATCCCATACAAGCAACATAATGAAACATCTGGAAGCACTACAAAAAAAAAAAAAAAAAAAAAAAAAAAAAAAAAAAGAAAGAAAGAAAGAAAGAAAAACAAAAAAACAAAAACAAAAACAAAAAACACAGAAACACCCAAGAAGAGCAGACATCTGGAAATATCAAACTCAGTGATGAAATCAATAAATTAGAAACAAAGAGAAGAATTCAAACAATCCACAGAACCAGGAACTGGTTCTTTGATAAAATCAACAAGATAGACAAACTTTAGCCAAACGAACTAAAAGGCAGAGAGACACTATCAGAGTTAACAAAATCAGAAAAGAAAATAGAGACATAACAACAGACACTGAAGAAATGGAAAGAATAATATCCTACTTCAAAGACTTATATGCTACAAAATTTGAAAATCTAAAGGAAATGGACAATTTTCTTAATTCATCTCACTTTCCAAAATTGCATCAAGATCAGATAAACGAATTAAATAGTCCTATTTTCCTGTAGAAATCGAAGCAGTCATTAAAAGTCTCTCGAGCAAAAAAAAAAAAGCCTGGGGCCAGATGGTTTCAGCGCAGAATTCTACCAGACCTCAGAGGAGAGCTAATACCAATTCTCTTCAGGCTACTCCAAAATATAGAAATGGATGGAAGATTACCAAACTCATTCCATGAAGCTACAGTCACTTTGATACCTAAACCTCACAAAGACCCAACAAAGAAAGAGAATTTCAGACCAAGTTCTCTTATGAACATTGATACAAAAATACTCAATAAATTACTGGTGAACCAAATCCAAGAACACATCAAAAATATTGTTCACCATGACCAAGTATGCTTCATTCCAAGCATGAAGGGATGGTTTAATATATGGAAATCCATCAATGTAATCTACTATATGAACAAACTGAAAGAAAAAACCACATGATCATCTCCTAGATGCAGAAAAAAGCATTTGATAAATTCCAGACCCATTCATGGTTAAAGTTATGGAGACATCAGGGATACAAGGCCCATACTTAAACATAGTAAAGGCTATATAAAGGAAGCCAATAGCCAACATCAAATTAAATGGCAAGATACTCAAAGAAATTCCTCTGAAATCAGGGACCAGGCAAGGCTACCCAATTTCTCCACTTCTCCACTTCACAGCATAATTCTTGAAGTTCTAGCTAAAGCAGTAAGACAGCAAGAGGAGATCAAGGGGATCCAAATGGGAAAGGAGGAAGTCAAATTATCCCTATTCCCAGATGATGATAGTATATTTAAGTCAACCCCAAAATTCCACTAGACAACTCCTATAGCTGATAAACACTTTCAGAAAAATGTATGGATACAAAATTAACTCAAAAAAGTCAGTATCCTTCCTATATACAAATGACATCCATGCAGAAGAAGAAATTAGGGAAATTACAACTGTCACGTTAGGCACAGAAATATAAAATATCTAGGTATAACTCTAACCAAGCAAGTGAAAGACTTGTTTGAAAAAAACACCTTCAAATTTGGGAAGGAGGAGATTGAACATGACATCATAAAATGAAAGATCTCCCTTGCTAATGGATCGGGAGAACTAACATAATAAAATTGGCCATCTTACCAAAAGTAACTTATAGATTCAATGCAATCCCTATTAAAACACCTACACTTTTTAAAGACATTGAAATATTAATTCTTAACTTCATATGGAAAAACAAAAACCCAGAATAGCTAAAACAATCCTGTACAATAAAAGGTCTTCTGGAGAAATCACCATACCTGATCTCAAGCTGTACTATAGAGCAACAGTAATTAAAACAACATCATACTAACATAGCAATAGGCTGGTTGATCAATGGAATCAAGTCAATGATCCAGAAATAAATCCACAAACATATGGCCTCTTGATTTTTGACAAAGAAGCTAAATCTATTCAACAGAAAAAGGATAGCATCTTCTACAAATGGTGTTGGTCTTACTGGATGTATACATGTAGAAGAATGCAGGTAGACCCATATTTATCACCATGCACAAAACTCAAGTTGAAGTGGATTAAAGACCTCAAAATAAAACCAAAGAGACTAAATCTGTTAAAAGAAAAAGTGGGGAAGAGTCTGGAACACTACATATGCTTTTTAGTAACCACCCTGGTTCTCTACTAATGAAGACTATATAAGGCAAAGTATGCAACTCACCCTAAAGAATTATGATGTCCATCGGAAACAAAATATTTGGTAACAAATATTGTTAGAGCAACCAACCAATATCTGACTGAGGTTAAGGCTTGCTCTATTAAAAAAAAGGTACCCATCCTTCACACTGTGTGAATTGTCTAGAATCTGAGAGTAAGTATGCTAGGACCTAGAAGAAAATCAAATACTACCCTCTTCCAAAGCAACACAGATTTAAATGACTGACTTCTAATGATACCTTCTACAGTCAGAGATCAGAGACACATTCAGCCACCATAAAAACAGCTTCCTTCTACAATAGATGCGAAGCAATACAAAGACACACAGCTGGACAATATGCAGAGCATTAGAGACTTGGAGTACTAAGCTCTGAGTGGGATGTGTCTACCAGGTTCCTTCCCTTAGTTCTCATGGATTGCTTGGAAAGGGAGAGAAGAAAAAAAATGCAAGAGTCGGAGTTGATGAAGGACACTGAGGAAGTAAGGACTTTTAAACACAGCAGGACCAGCACACAAATGAATGTACAGTGTGTGATGTCACACACAGGACCTGCATAGGTCTAAGCCAGACTGAGGCCCAAAATTGAGGGAAGAAGTGGACACAAGCACTTATCTCTAAATCAGAAGCTATCTACAATTCATGATTGTTTTCAAAGGAAAATTTACTTTTACTCCTGTAGAGTTTAGCTGGGTATATAAACTGCATTTACCAACAGCAGATGACCAACATCGTATGAACTCAATGGTATTTTTGGAGGTTCTTTGTGTCATAAAGTTTGTACAAGCATTGAAAAAACAAAAGCCTTATAAAGAATGTTGTGCATGTATTAAGGTTTGGGTTTTGTTTTTAAGAGATTCCTTTGTTTCCAAATGTGAGCATTTCTGCATTTACATGTGTTGTATTTTTTTTTATTTGCCTCTTTTTCTTCTGTTTGTTTGCTTTGTCCCATTCTAGTTTGCTTGTTTTGTTTTATTTTATTTATTATTGATATTATATGCCTGTTTGTTTTTAATGAGAAAAAGATATTGAGTCAATGTGGATCAGAGAGGAGTTGGGAAGAGAAGAAGTGGTTGAAGGAGGTGAAATCCTATCCAGAATGCATAGCAAAAAAATACTTTCTATAAAAAAAGAAGTTCAAATGCTACTTTTCACAATAGGGTCTTTTAAAATTCATTGTTTCCTTCTATAATTATTTGAAAATCAACTTTGGATGAACTAACTAATTAAATATATTTTGTAATATTGTTTCCTTATATCCTTTTAAGGAAAGTGTCAGACCTAAATTTTATTATTTTAATCATTATTTAAACCTCGCATGCCTTTCTTTACAAGAAGACAGAAGGAGGTTGATACTGACTATAGCTGTAAATCCATACTGTGAACATAGCAGCTTGTGCTCCAAGCAGTCTCACGTTTATCACCCCCCACTGAGAGATTTATCCAGGCTTCTCTTTTCTTGACTATTACAGTCAAGGTTTTCTGTATTTTCAACCTGTCATTCTCCCATCATACCTGTGAATAGTATAAAGAACTCTCCAGATGCTATGTCTACCTCCAGTCATCACCTTAATTCTTTTCACTCTTTCGTATCTTAGTTCTGTCACCAAAGCGGCTCCACACATTATTCATTCTGTTTTATCCATTCTCTCTATGGCACATGGCAAGCTGCTTCCTAGTCAAAGCCCTCTATTCGCACCGGCATCAATGTCCTGTCAATTCCTTTCAGTGGATTTCCTCCTCCTAGAATTCTGGTTTCAAGCTGCACTTTAGAACTTATGCCATTAAACATTATGTACATAATTTTAATTAGTTAGTCTCCTTGGTTATTTTCTAGTCATCTTTCATTTATTTCTTTAGTATGATTTTAAGTATCTCTTGTACATTTTCCTAGGTTAAAACAAAAATATTAGGCCTGATTTTCCAGTACTTTAAATGTGTATAATCTGGGTTAGCTAATTAGTGTTCTCAAATCTAGTGCTCATTAAATGGTAATAATTCATAAACAATACCCCTGTGATCTCTATTTATACTTTAGTTGTTCATGTCTATCTTTTGTATATTCCATTACTTTCCTCATCTAAGCCTCACATGACCTGTCAAGCTAGATCCTGCCATTTTCTTTAAAAGATGAAAATCCTTTGGAATGGGACATGGTTTATTTGGTAGAGAGCTTACAAATATACATGAAGTCTGAGGTTTGTTCTCAAGCATTAATCTACTGGCTGTGCTATGGAGAACTCCATAGCCAGCACTCAGGATTTGGAGGCAGATTGACCAAATGTTCAAGAGCATCTTGTATTTAGTGAGTGTTAGCAAACAGGTGGAGTAACAGCTCTTTGTTTTCAGGGATAGGTTTGTGTTAGCAACAAGCTCCATGTTTCTATGGTGGCACTGTGTTATGGTACTTCTGTAAAGCAGAGGCCACAGCTTATCCTCAGTGAAAAATAACACGAACACCTAAAGTTTGGCATCTTCCTAATAAAATTTACCTTCACTCTCTTAACTTTTAAATGTCTCCAGAATTGCTAAAATCTAAGACATGTTTTTTCCTTATTGTTCATATGCTTGCCTGTAACAGCTGCTTATACAGCACTACATCTCATTGGTTTTGCAAATAGACAATAATCTCACTCTCTGATCTATAAACACAAGGTGCTCTCCATCTTATATTTCCTGACTCAGTTGATAACACAAAGGAGAACCCTACCTGATGTCACGAAGTTTTGTGTAATATTCCTCTTCTTTACTAAGTGATAATAATTTTTGTTTAAAATCTGGTGAGAGGAATTCATCACATCATGATGTCATTTGTGTACAGACTTTCTTTAGTATTAAGGTGTTCGTAATGGATAACAAAGAAAATAGAGAAAGCAGACCCAAAGATGAATGGAGTCCCTTTTGTGGAAGTATTCAGACATGAAAGAAGAAAAGAAATATGGTGCTATGTGGAGAAAAGCACAGATTTGGCAGATGCTCATTATGTGTATTAATATGTATTAAGAAGGTAAAGTGAAGAGCTCAGAAGAGTGTTGAAGGAAAGAGGATGGGTTAGATCCAGAACACAGACACAAGCAGTAAATATGGAGTCAACAGGGAGCCAAGGAGCTGCATTTATTTAGGATATGTCTGCGTATGTAGAATGACTTATATCAGTATGCTGGCGCTGATGTGATCTTTATCTCTCCGTTTTCAACACCTTGTCTTTATTGATTCTTCTGTATGATCCCACACATATGATCGTGATAATTTTAAAATGAGTCTCCATAAGTTTTCCACTGTATTGATACTGCTGACAGAAAAAGTGTCTTCTTACATACACACACACAGAGACACACACACACACACAAATAAAATTCAATAATTTTTACCTATACATATGTATGCATATTCACACACATATAACACATGCATATGCACATACAAGCAAACAAACCTCATGCACATACATATACATACACATGCACATATGTATATATGGACATATACAGAAAAACTTAGATATGCACGCATGTATGCTTATACTCACAATATACACATGCATTCATGCATGCACGATTTCAAATACAGAAGAATGCACAGATACACACATGTGCACATAGACACACAAATACATATATACATGTGAACATACCCATGCATACATACATGCACATTCAAGTAAACACAGATTCATACACATATGTACAAACATATACATAAAATATAATACATACACACATACACATAGATACAAATGCATGCATACTTAAATATACATTTGCTCATACCCCTTTTCACATGTGTACACATGCACACACATATTTATCTGAATGGTACCTGTAACTTCAGACTTCTTCTCTCCATTTGTCTCATCCTTTATTTCTCTAAATTTCTCTGGATTTTCTGGAACATACCAGAAGGTACGTCGATGTTCATAGGTAAAGTTGTCCCTGTAATCAGTTTTCTGCTATATTTCTATCTGTACCATCAAAGAAATTAACTGTCTATCAGACCTTGATTATCTGGATGGGATCAAATTTAAAAGGGATCTTTAGGCATAGTCTAGAATGCAGTCTTTTCTGAATCATTCAGAAGAAAACCTCTCTTAATATTGGGGTTACTATGGATGCTTCTGTGACCATTGTCATTATGCAACTTTATGAACTCTCACATATGCCTGTCATTGTCTAGTAGAATGACCCCATTATGGACACTTTCCTAGTCAATACGGTTGTTCATAAATATAGTTATATATAAACTTTATATTCAAATTTTGGATATACATGGGATTATGTGCATGTGTGCACCTCTTTATTAAATGCAGAGTTGATTAAGATAACTAAATGCATTTTGCATTATTTGGTAATGTAATGGTGCTTGAAATTTATGGACTTTCAAAAATCAAAATGTTATGTATGTTATAAAAGACAAATGCCATCATTAATAAATTATACATCTTCAATGCCTGGAACATCTGAAACTGAACATTTTAGAAGAAGTGTGAATTCAGATGCAGTGCCTTTAGGGAATGGAAGATGGCTAACCTTAGGAAGCAAGGATAAGAAAAGAGAGATTCTGGAAATGTGTGGATACCATTAAAATACATAGTATGTTTGAAGGAAATGTCCTTATGAAATTCATCATTTGGTAAAGAAAGTATGTGGCAGATTGGTGAAAAAGAAAATAACAGAAGTATTGGAGGAAGAGATCAAGACTCTCAAAGTATTATATGCTCAATATGAAGTTGTAATCAGGATGGGTGAACAGTGCTGTGGACCTTTATGGCCTTCTTTTCTTTATTGTACAAAGACAATATTGGTAGAACTCTATTTCCTTAATGTGTGTAAGGAAGCTCATTGATGTTCTTTTCAGTGTTATTCTATACTATGTATTTTTGTGTCAATTAAATTAGAAACAAAAGAAAGCATTCAAGGAATGGGTAAAACAAAGAGTGGGTCCTTTGAGAAAATTAGTAAGATCAAGAAACCATTATCCAAATTAACTAAAGGTAGAGAGAGAAGATCAAATTAACAAAATCAGAAATGAAAAGATTACATAAAAACAGACACTAGATGTCTAGCTCAATATTCATTATGATGAATTATTGGACATACAAAAATTATTAACTTAAGGAACCAATTTCCTCTTCTAAAAATAATTGGAAGTAAAAGTTTCAATTAGTCATTAATTGCTTTGTGAATCATTTACACATTGAATGCTTAGTTAATATTGTCACGTGGTTGGTTTGCTGGATTGCTCAGAATGTCTTCTTCCACACTGATATCTAAAATTCTCAGAAGAAGCAATGTAGTCATTCTTGATTGCCATCATGATTATATTGGGAAGATAAACAAGTATTTCCATTAACTACAGGTAGAGGGATTGACCTGAATGCAGGCTGTATCAGCCCATAAGCTGGGGACATAGATGGGATAAACATAGAAAATCATAAAACGCATCTATTATGCACTTTTTTGCTCCCTCCTACTCTCCAGAATTTAAGCTTTTCTACTCAAATATTTATCCCTGCCTTGATAGACTGAAAGTCAAAGAAAAAATTTCTTCCCTTAGTTCTGCTATGGTATTTCCTAATACCAATAGTTTAATTAATTGAGAGAAAGTGTGTGTTTCTTTTTTATTTCCAAATAAATAAATATTTATATTTTCATCTTATGCTTTCAATCACTTTTACTTTTATCATGAGGTGGATATATGATTTTATTATGAGATAAAAAATTAGAAACAACTCATACAAATAATAGCTATTATAAAATGTTATGTCCCCCTCAGTCACAGTCATAGGGGAGGGGACTAAGGGGAAGATGGGAGGGAGGGAGGAATATCATTTTCTGATATTATTATAAGCTGTAAAACATTGTAACTTATTTGTTAAGCTTCAGTCTGACTCCAGATATGCATTTTTCATGTAATCATTGGGGTAAATTGTTAACCACAATGGCTTCAGTTAATTAATGGTCTATCATTATATCCTTTAAACAGAGTTGTGAAAATGTTCTAAATGAAGTGGGATTTATTTACCGCACCTTAAATTTCAATTCTGCTTTAAATACCACTCTCAGAGTCAGAACTCACATCCTGCACTACTTGAGTAACCGTGAACCAGAATCTAGATAGCCCTGGTGTAAAACCACATACTACTGGTTAAAAAAATGTGTAGCAGTAAAATGACTATTAATAATATTCTATTAAACTCATATAAGTGCCTGTTCAGAAATTTCCTCTTGAAGCAGTTGGGAACAAATAGAGAAACCCACAGCTAGATAATGTGGAGAGAGAGAGAGAGAGAGAGAGAGAGAGAGAGAGAGAGAGAGAGAGAGAGAGAGAGAGAGAGAGAGAGAGAGAGAGAGAGAAAGAGCGAGCTATTGGAACACATAGTTCTAAATGGATGTTTCTATATAACCCCTACCCTCTGAACTCAGGAAACCCCATGGAAAAAAAGGCTAAAACATGTGATAATCAGAGGGTATGGAGAATGACAGGAGAACATCTGAGTAAAGGTCCATGAACACACAGATACTAAAGCAGCTAGCATAACAACTACACAAGTTTACACTATGTCCTCTCTCTGGTTTATGTTATGGCTTCCAGTTTAGAGTTTTTCTGGGACTCTTCACTGTGAGCAAGTAGGTCACTGATTCTTACGCCTTCCCTGGGCTCTTTTGTTTCTGTTGGTGCCTTGTCCTACTTGAATGTGATGGTGTTTGTTTTATCTTATTACGTTTTATTTTATCATGTTTGTTTTTTATCTCTTAGAACCCTGCTCTTTCCTAATAAGAGAGAGAGAAAGGAAGTAGATCTGGATGGGAGAGTGGGTGGGATGCAGTTGGGAAGAGTAGGGAGAAGGGAAACTGTAGTCAAGATGGATTGTATGAGAAGAGACTCTACTTTCAATAAAAGGGGCAAATAGGAACAAATTTAACTCATGTAGTTCCATAAAATTAAAAGTCACTCCAAGTTATTCAAATCTGGGAAAGACTTCGCATACCCTTCTTGCTCACTCTTGTCTTAATAGTACTTTCACCAGCTAATTCCCTTTACTTAAGAATAAATAATTATTTAAGAAATAGTTTTACAAACACTTCTGTGAAGCCATAGGTAGTTTTACCTCAAAATTGGAATGTTTCTTTATACAATCGCAAGGGCTTGTATTAATAGTTTCTATTTTAATTTATTTTATTATTTGATAATTGCAGTATGAAATTTTATTACAGGTGTAATAAAAGGTAAGCTTTATGTCAAATACTAGCAATACCATTTAATATTTATATGAACGCTAGCATAAATTCAATAGTTTGGAATTACAACCTGTACAACTAAGTTTAATTTTGTATTCTCTGAAAATTGCTATTATTTTGTTGATTAAAAATAGAGGCTTGGACTCTTAAATTCTTCAGAATGAAAAAATATACCTGTATACCGTTATGCTTATCAAGTGAATGAGGTAAGTGCAAGACATTCCTTGTCCCTTGAAACATGTTTGAGAAGAATATGAATGCAATCAAGGCAGAACATGCGGCTTTCTGATTGCCTTCCATGACAGACAGGCATCAGATCGCTTAAAAGACCCTGGGGAATCGTTCTCCTATTGTAGTAGAATTCTCTTTCAATTGGCAATTGACGCAAAAGCAGGTAAGTAGGAGTGAGCCAAGCTTGTGAGAGAAAATCCTAAGTCCTCTCACTCCCTGTCCATGTTTACAAGGCTTGTTATTAGAGTGTGCCCAGGTAAAAACACAAAATTCTATTAAGTATCTCATATAGTTAGTTAATTTCTTTTCTCATTTTCAACCAGTGATCAAGCTCTTTCTACCATGTTGTTAAACCTCTGCAACTGGGTGTCCTAAAGTAGAGAATGTGATTTCTGTGTTTACCATTATAGAAAAGTAAACTGATTAGAAATTCATATGTACTTTCATACAAATGAGAAATTAATGTTTCAAACTCTGTGCTTAAAACTACCCATCAGTTTTTTTTTAATACTTTTGTAACTTCAGAGGTATGGAAGAATTCTAACACAGTAAAACTATTGCATATTTAATTGCAAAGAAAGAAGTTATATTTCTCAGTCCACAAATTCATCCCAGAATTTCATTAGTAAGAAGGCACTCTCAGCTAATTAGGAATTATAACTTATAATTACTTTTATCTGAAGAGCATGGGATTAAAATGTTTTTGAAAAACATCTCAAAATAATTTCTCTCTGGTTCTCCTCCAGCCTTCTCTTGCATTCTTCTGCTTAACATTCTTTATGCAACAATGCAGACTTGATTAGAACTGCCTCGATTGTGATTTTCTCTTTGAAAGGATATTTGTGCTCATTATGTGAAAATCTGTGCCGTGTTGCATATTTATGATTATCTCCAGTGGCTAGGCATATGAACCTTCTCGATAGCTATCAGAGAAATGTGACTCCAATAAAAACTTAAGTGTGTGTACAGTCAAGGCAGTTTCAAATTCATTTCTCTCTTGCCTTTCTATCCATTTACAGCATGATGATTAAAATTGCTTATTCTATTTGTTTCACACAAATTGTTTTTATAAAGAATAAAGAGAACTTTCGATTAAATTTAGGAGGCCATTTTTATCTTAATACTTTTTAAAATTTATTCTTCAAGAATTTCAGGGGGATTACGTCCCCCTATATATTCTCATAGGGTATCAAGTCTCTTCTTTGCTACTTGCTGTCCTTCCTCTGAGTGCCACCAGGTCTCCCCCTCCAGGGGACATGGTCAAATGTGAGGCACCAGAGTACGTGAGAAAGTCATATCACACTCTCCACTCAACTGTGGAGAATATTCTGACCATTGGCTAGATCTGGGAAGGGGTTTAAAGTTTACCTCCTGTATTGTCCTTGGCTGGTGCCTTAGTTTGAGCGTGACCCCTGGGCCCAAATCTGCCTACCATATTGTTCTACTTGTAGATTTCTAGGACCCTCTGTATCCTTTTATTTTGCTGTTCTCCCATGCGTCTCTCATTTAGAGTCCCAATAGGATGCCTTCCCCTCTGTCCCAGTTTCCTGGTAAGTGAAGGCTTTCGTGGGACATGCCCCTTGGGCTAGTATGCAGATATAAGTGAGTATATACCATTTGATTCTTTCTGCTTCTGGGTTAAACTCACTCATTATGATCATTTCTAGCTCAATCCATTTATCCACAAATTTCGGGAATTCCTTGTTTTTAATAGCTGAGTAGTATTCCATAGTGTGTATGTACCACAGTTTCTTTATCCACTCTTCTACTGAGGGACACTTAGACTGTTTCCTCTAGCTAGGACATCAATTACTATATTAAAGAGATACAGAGAGAGTGGACAGCATTGTCTTGCCACTGATTTCAGTAGAATTGAATTAAGTTTCTCTCCATTTAGTTTTATGTTGGCTATAGGCTTGTTGTATATTGCCTTTATTGTGTTTAGGTATGTGCCTTTTATCCCTGCTCTCCCCAGGACTTTTAACTTGAATGGGTGTTGGATCTTGTCAAATGCTTTTTTCAGCATCTAAGGAGATGATTATGTGGATTTTTCTTTCAGTTTGTTGATATGATGAATTACATTGATGGATTTCCATATATATGGAACCACCCCTGCATACCTGGGATAAAGCCTACCTGGTCATGATGAATGATAGTTTTTATGTGTTCTTGAATTCAATTTGTGAGTATTTTATTGATCATTTTTGCATCAATGTTCATAAGAGAAATTGGTCTGAAATTCTCTTTCTCTGTTGAGTCTTTTTGTGGTTTAGGTATCAGGGTGACTGTGGCCTCATAGAATGACTTTGGTAATATTCCTTCTGTTTCTATTTTATGGAATAGTTTGAAGAGAATTGGTGTTAGCTCTTCTCTGAAAGTTTGGTAGAATTGTTCGCTGAATCCACCTGATCCTGGGCTTTTTTGCTGTTGTTGTTGGAAGACTTTTGATGACGGCCTCTATTTCCTCAGGTGTGATAGGACTATTCATTTTGTTTACATGATCTTGATTCAATTTTGCTAGTTGGTAGCTATCAGGAAAATTGTCCATTTCATATATGTTTTTGAAACAGAAAACCAAGAATAGCTAAAACAATCCTGTACAGTTAAAGATCATCTGGAGAAATTTCCATCCCTGAACTCAAGCTAAACTATAGAGCAATACTAATAAACACAGCATGGTATTGGCATAGAAATAGGCTGGTTGATCAAAAGAATTGAATTGAATAAACTCACATACCATGGACACTAGATTTTTGACAAAGAAGTCACCTACATACAATGGAAAAATGATAGCATTTTCAACAAATCGTGCTAATCTAACTGGATGGCTACATGTAGAAAAATGAAAGTTGAGCCACATCTATCAACCTGCACAAAACTGAAGTTCAAATGGATTAAAGATCTCATAAAACCAGACACACTAAATCTGTTAGAAGAAAAAGTGCGGAACAGCCTTGAGATTATCGGCATAGGAGACAACTCCTTGAACAGAACACCCACAGCTCAGGCCCTAAGATCAACCATCAATAAAAGGGACCTTATGAAACTAAAAAGCTTCTGTAATGCAAAGGACACTGTCAACAGAACAAAATGATAGCCAACAGACTGGGAAAATATCTTCATCAACCCGATATTGGACAAAGTGCTAATATCCAAAATATATAAATAACTGAAGAAATTAAACACTACAAATCCAAATAATCCAATTAAAACTTGGGTACAGAATTAAACAGAGAATTCTCTACATAGGAATATAGAATGGCCAAGAAACACTTCAAGACATGCTAAACATTCATCCCTAGTTATCAGGGAAATGCAACTCTAAACGACTCTGAGATTCCATCTTACACCTATCTGAATGGCTAGGATCACAAACTCAGGTAACAGCACATGTTGGCAAGGATATGGAGAAAGGGGAACACTCCTCCATTGTTTGTGTGAGTGCCAACTTGTACAACCACATTGGCAATTAACCAGGTGCTTTCTCTGGAAATTGGGACTAACTCTACGTCAGGAACCAGCCATACCACTCTTGGGTATATCCTCAAATGACGGTCCACCATACAACAAGGACATTTGCTCAACAATGTTCATAGAAGCTTTATTTGTAAAAGCCAGAATCTGGAAACAACCTAGATGTCCCTCAACCAAAGAATGGATAAAGAAACTTTGGTACATCCACACAATGGAATAATATTCAGCTATCAAAAACAAAGAAATCTTGAAATTTGTAGGTAAATGGTTGGAACTTGAAAAGATCATCCTAAGTGAGGTAAGCCAGACCCAAAAAGACATGCATTTTATATACTCACTCATAATTGGACATTATACATATAATACAGGATAAGTACACTATAAAACAGAGTAAGAAGCATAAACCAAGAACTCTGTATGATGTGGACCTAGACCCACTGCTCAGACGAGGTAGCACAGTCTCCTTGTGAATCCCACATGTGGAGAGTAGGGACTACTTCAGACATACACTCTGGCCACCAAACTTACATCACTTCCCCCTGGTAAGATGGCCTTGCCAGGATACAGAGGAAGAGGTTACAGCTAATACAGATGAGACTTGATAGGTTGAGGTCAGATATTAGGGGAAGAGGACTCCCCTGTCTGAGTACTAAGAAAAGGAGGGAGAAAGAATGAGGGAGGAAGGGGGCATTGGGAGGGAATGAGGGAGGGGGCTACAATCAGGATGTGAAAAATTTGAACAAAGAACAAGGAGGTCACTTATATTGCTAATCCCACCATATGGGACTAGCTCTGAGACTGGCTGAAACGTGAATGTCTAGGCATAAACAATGATTCTTGTTGAGTAAAGAACCCCTATGAATTACTATTAGATGCCATTCTTCATAGGGCATGAATGAAGATTTACAGATGTCTTCTTTTCCTGCTCATAAAGAGCAGAAATCCAGGCTTAATTGTTCCATGCATCACGCAGACATTTTGTACACTTATAATTTTAGCACTGTATAATGCTTGTGAGAAATTATATACTTTCATAACAAAAGAACCAGACACTGACATTGGATCAGAGCTGACAGGGTGCATTTCTCGCAGCATACTGGACATTAACATCCTGTTTGAAAAAAGTGGTTGAAAAGAAAGAAAGGGGAATATAGAAATGTACAGGGAAGATAGAAGAAAAAGTAGATTAGTTAATCTACTGCTCAACTTAATGCATCAAATGTCACTCACAAGATATTTTTAATTCACCTGTATAGAATTTTGTATATAGATGCAAAATAAGTTCTAGATACAGTGGTATAGAATTCAAATGTAAGATTATTCTTCAAACACATTATATATTTCTACTCTAATATGAGTTAGTGTACCCATATAGCTCTTGTAACACAAGATTTACTTCCAATGCTTTGAAAGTGCTATAGCAAGCTGTTTAGGAGAAATAAGTTATAGAAATTAAATGTTAGTAGATTAAATCATGGTCATGTCAATTGCTAGTCTACTTTTATCACAAGAATATACATCTTAGGTGTAGCAGATAGATATAACTCTATAGAAAGATAAGGTCTTCAAAAACCCAGAGACATGCAGAATATGGAATTTAAAAATGTTTTTATTGCTTTAAAGATTCACTGACCATGAGACAGGTTAACTCCTGAAAATACCCCGCCTACCTCAAAGAGGATAATGAGAATCAAAGAACCTTCTTATATAAATGGCTTCAAATGTGGCAAACAAGACACTGGGGAAAAGGTCCTCATTTCTACCACAGACATAATTCTGCCTAAAAAAAGGGCAAGCTTGGATGAAGGGAGAGTCAACATCCAAAGTCTGCCAAGACAGGTTAAGCAAGTCCTCAATAGATCTTGTCTCACAAATATGTCTGTCACATATATTGGGCCAGAAGGCTGAAGAAGATGTTCCAATGTTATAGACAGTTTTGGCCTACTATTCAGATTGAAAACTGTCTCTCATCTTTTCATTTGGAAAGCTACTATCCTGCACTCCCATCATACCCAGATAATCAAGTTTATTTCTTCTCAAGTCTCTGAGGGCGTTGAAGACCTGGAAACTTAGTTCTACAATGAAGCTTAATTGTTTAGGGGTTATGATGTTTTTACATTTATATAGGTGTTTAAGTTGATAATGACAATATGTGATGGAGATTGATTGAAATTCAGAAACTTAGAAGCACTAAGATAGGAAAGATGACTTCTTCAAAGCTGTCAAATACAAATAGCCAAAACACTAAGACTGTAACATTTATATAATTCCTGATTGTGTCATGATTCTTCTTGCTATAGGTAAACAATTGTATATATGCATAATAATATAAATGTATATGTAAAAGAAGAACATCGAAAAAGATGTCAAATATTAATAAATCAGAAGCATATGGCAAAAAAGTAAAGGCTTGATGGAAAAAATAGCTTATTAATTCAGTTGACTACAAAACCAAAATATGAAATTTATTACAATTATATTATTTTTTTAAGGAAAACATTGAAATACTAACAAAATATTGCTTCAGATTATATTAGAATGACATGAATATATAATAAATATATATATAGTGACAATATGGCATTAAAAATAATACAGTTATATTTTACTGGAGTTTTCTACACAGCCACTATATATATATGTGAAAATATGTACTATATCAAATATATATACATATACAATAAAATATACCAGAACCTCTTTTTATTAATTTATTTATTCTTTTTCAACTTAAGTCACATACACACACAGTACTTTAAGCACATCCTTTGAGAAAATGGTCCAAGAATGGAATTGTATAGGGAGATATTTGTGTGTTTGTGAGAAAACTCTAGGAAAAAAATAATCTTCTGATATCAGTCTTCAAAAACATGGAATTAATCTTTTTTGCTGATCCTCTCAGGAATAGCAGACAGAAGTGGTCTTATTTAATATTATTCATTACAACAGCGTCTATGGGACACCATGTTTTTGCATGTGCTGTAAGCCCGGAGGTTTGGCTTACTCTACAAGTGTACACATTGCTCATGTGGCATCTCTCTCCTCTTAACCTTAAGTGTATAAATTGTCTAATGCTCTGAATAACTGGGACTACTGTGTGAGTTTTCAATCCACCAATAGTGCTGTGCTGATCATGCTGAGAAAAGTAATACCATCTGAACAAAATCAAGGTCTATATGGTTTTAATTGTTGATCATGAGTTGTAACAAATGACATATTTATTTTAAGTTTTGTGAAATTCCTTTGTATACATATTTTCCCTCTAATATCACTCAGGAACTTTACATAATTTTGGCTCATTTAAATTTTGCTCTATGCTCCTTCATATAAACTTACATGATATGTGTACATAGCTTGCCTATTTTGGGTATTTTATTAGAAATGTTCTTGAAAGACAACTGTTCTTAATGTTCCTATATATTTATTGCACATAAAATTTTATTTAAATTGTCACCATCTAGGGTGTAGATTTTTGCTATATCAATGTTAATATTATGCATTTATGTCTCTATGGATGGATTTAGAATATTTTCTTAATTAATTGAAGCTGCATCAACACAAAATCTTTCTTATTGCACTCTTAAACTCAATCCCGGGTTTTCATTGATGTCACTATATTTTTTCTATATAAATTTAAGAATAATTTACATGTAAAATGTTCTCTAACAGTATACAGTGATATTTCCTCATTTAATATGCAGTTGTCTGGGTTTTGTGAGTTTCCATGAGAACAATAACATTCCACATTATAAAATGATAATATTTTATTATGTCAAAGCATTTAAAAACTATAATTGCTCTAAGGACTTTTGGAGGTCTAAAATAATGGTATAGGAGGGGTGATTTCTTCTGCAGACTTCACACCTATCTTTTTGCTGTTTCCTTTTCATTTTAAGGATAGCCCTCATTTTATCAGCCACTCTCATCATATTGTGAGCTTTGCCTCTGGATCTTCCCATCATGTGCCTTTTCTTTCCTGTCATAAATCATGGCTGTGGCTCCCAAAGCCTAAGATTAGCCTTGGGCTGGTGACTAAGATAAAGTCACTACTCTGGTGTCAGCAAAGCTGGGTATTCAGGTCAAAGAGCCTGGAGTATAGGGTCCTGAAGCAGATTTGTGTCATAAAGTTTCAATATTTGACTGCTTTGGTGCCATATATTTAATAAGAATACACTCTTTCTGTTCCTCTTTGTCTTTGGGAAATGGAGTATTTATCCTAAAATTCCTCTGCCGTCATATTTTTGAAGCAAATAGCTAGTGCAACTTCATAGGTTTATGTGTAGAAAGTTAACTGTTTCAAGAAGATGGATGGCCTGGCTCTGTCCAATGTTATTTTGATGAAAATTGTTGTAATTTTAGACTCTGAGTTTTTAATCTGGTGGCATGTACGAAGAACATACATTTGGGGAAGGGGGTTAGTTTTCAGTTTAATGTCTGTGACGTTCTAAAGTTCTCACCTTTTCCAAAAGTGTGTTTGTGTCCAGAAATTGTGAAGATATTATGATTGGAAATTCTCATGAAAGTAGAAACCTCATGGATGAGAGTGCAAGCATAATAACATTAGCCAATAACTCCAGCTTCTACTCTGGCCATATGAGGACTTACTGTCTACCAACCAGAAGGGGATACTCAGTAATATATGATGTATACAGTTGAAAGGTAATATACATGTATATAAAATTTGAAATTAGCATTGTCTATAAGTGAAATTTATTACATATATAAATCAGATTACATGCATATATAAATATATATGAAAGATAAAGATAGATACACAGGAAAAGGCTAAGAGAAAATATGAGAGAGAGAGAGAGATATTCAGCTCTGGGAGTTCTTATTATATATGTTTCTATGATTTCTATGGTCATGGTATATGCATTAAAAAGTTTCAGAAAGTTTTGAAAACCCCTTGTTAAGGTGTACAACCTAAGAAGGCCTATTCTAACTTCAGAGAAGTTTACTCATCTAGTGAGACACTGGGCCTTGTTAATACTGGTTTGGTGTCATTTATTTATCATTTTCTACTCTTTCTTAGTTAGGTTACTATTGCTGTAATACAACGCCAGTATCAAAACCAGTTTGTCGTTTATGTATTTGTATTTTTATTCTTTATCTACAATATTCTATATATATTGTATTCCCTATTCTATAATAAAGAGACGATCAGAACCATAATAGATATACTATCAAGCTATCTCCAGATACAGAGATTAAGACTTGATAGACCAATGCTTTAGGCAATTACCAGGCCATGCTCATCACTTGACACTCTGTCATGTGTTGGACATTACTCTGTCCTTACTTTCATGTCAATGCATTCATAATAGCGTTTGTTTGGTATAGTCCTTATCTCCAGCACAAGAATAAATCAAGTCTATGTGTTTATTAGCCTCAAGACCCGTAGGCTTCGGATGATTTAAACTTCTAAACCTAATTCCTATAAGTAATCTGTTTAAATAACTAAGGATATGTTTAGAATGTTATTTCATGTGCGATTTCTCCTGGAAGTCTCTATATACAGCATATACAGCTTAAATATGTTAAACAAACAAGAAAGACAACGAAAACAAACAAACAAACAAAAAGACCACAAACAAAAAATATCTTTTTCTCTCCTGCATTACCTCCTGATAGCAGTTATTAGAATTCCTCAAATAGAGGATAACATGCTCAGCACCATCTCACTTCTCTCCTCTTTCTACCCAGTGAAAATTTAATTTTGACAAGGCCTCCTATCTTCTAAAATAAAAATCAATAAAATCATCTAGCTAATACACAAATTATTTGTAGATATATAGCTCTTTCCATATTCTTCATGTGGGCAGTCTTTTTTTCTCTAGTCTAATTATTGTAGCTGCTTAATATAAAGTGGAAACAGCACATGCAATGCTCATCTTTGGTCAATATAATTATTCACATATTTAGGTAATAGCTGTTAAAAATATCTACAACATTCTAGATTTCATGCAATTGCCTGCAGATTCTACAACTGTTATGTCCTTATCCCCTTAAAATTAATCATAAATTTCAAACAAGATTTCTTGAAAAAGAACACTCCCGTTATAGACTAAATTTATAGCCTGTTGCTTTCACTATTTTTAATTTCTTTTCTTTTCTGAAAAAAGAATATTGATGTTAGTCAAAGATCTCCAGACACTTATTTCACATTGATTTCTAAACAATTTATTTTAGCCAATAGATAGAAAATATAATAATACCAAAAATATCCAGAATCTTTGTTCTTTGTTCTTGAAGGAGCACCTGATCAGACTTTGCATTAGACTTCAAAAAACAAAACAAAACAAAACAAAAACCAAACAAAAAAACAAAACAAAAACCAAACAAAAAAACAAAACAAAACAAAACAAAACCTCACAGCCTTGTATCTGAAGAATAAGATTGTGACTAAAATCTTAGTAATATAAATGGCTTTTTAAAAACCTCTTCTTTTTAAAGACTTATTTGTAATAGGTATTTTATTTTAATAAGAAAGGCATATTATCTAGATATCAAACATTTAAAATTGAAATGCTATAAGTGGCTTCCTTTAGAGAAAAAAAAACATGATTTGCATGTGCAGGCATGCTCCACAAAACACTTAGAGAGATAAGTGATAATGCCTGCTGCTGATTTCAGCTCTGCATTCCAGGGCAAATATTGAAGATGCAGAAAAAATTCTTCCTATATCAGACTCAATGAAACACATTTAGAAGTTTGCATATAACTGAAAATTATGCTGGTTACATTAACAAATTAGTCATCCAATACAAATTTCATTTTAAAAATAGTGGCTTATATTAGCTAGATGAGAATTTAAACAACTGGGGAAGGGACCCCTCTCTGCTGAAGAGGCGACGTTGCAACCGAGTAATATTGCCTGTGACCAAAGATGTTCAATTCATATCAGTATTTAAGGTGTGTGAAACTACCCAATATTCCTGCAGCAGATCATAAGAAATTCCTTCAATTTTAGTCATTCACAGCTGCATGAATTTTGCAAACACCACTAACTCTTAAACAAGTTGCTGTCAAACTTCTCAAATATTTATAAAACCGTGAGCTTTGTTAAAAATTTTTACTCTTACCCCATTTAAGTTGTTTCTCATCTCTGTCCACAGGAATAAGTCAGACATCTACAGATCAACATTCTCAAAACCCAAAATCACAAAGTGCTTTTAGGATTGAGAGTGTAGAAGTTACAATAAATCATATGTAAATTGGTTGGCTTACATGAGTATTTGAAAATTAAAATATTAATCAAAATACTGTTAGAAAATTGACTAATGATTTGAGTATGACATTTAGAATTTCTAAACAATACATTTAAAAAAACAATTTTGCTCTGCCTGCTTGTAAATCTACAGGGCAGAGAGGGCATCAAATCATATTAGAGATGGTTGTGAGCCACCATGTGGTTATTGGGAATTATCTCATGACTTTTGGAAGAGCAGTCAGTGCCCTTAACCTCTAGGCCATCTCTCCAGCCCCTGTTAACAATATTTCAATTTGTATCCCAAGCATTGTAAATTCAGTTAAATTCATGTAGTACATCTTTCTTCATTAATATCAATTATTTGTGGTCTGCCGAATAGCTAAATATTAATTACACATTTTAGTTACATATATACTAGCCACAACATAATCATAATAGCTTCATGTCTAGATTTATATGTTTTATGAATCTAAAATAGTTTGATTTATCTTTTTGATATATCAATATTCATTAAATTAAAAATATCCTTTGAAAATTTAAAACAGTATCATCTTACGGCCATGCTAAGAATTTCTAACTATGTTCATAGTTACAAACAACACATTCAGATGTAAATTTATTACATTAAACATGGGTATTTCATTATGAGTGGTTGACACAGAAAAGTAATAAATTACAAATAGTGATTGATCATAAAGATATCAGATTTAAATCAGTATTCTTTACACATTTGTAGGGCATTTAAACTAAAAATCTTCAAACATTTATTTTATACTTCTGAAAATGTGTGTGGTTAAAATGGCAAACTTATATGTTCACTTGATTCATTTACAGAAGAATATGCAAACATCAACAGACTTCATGAAAGAATCTCTTTTATTGTTTTAGGGGTTTCTACTGAATATTTATTTCTTCTATCATGCATTTTCATTTTCCTGTGATGTAATAATATTTAAATTTATGGCACTTTACTGATTTGGTTTAAGGCTTTAGGTATACTCATTACTAACAAAGTAAAAATATCCCCTGATACTAAAGAGAACCTCAGCTTTAACAAGCTCAGGGGCCTCACATCTCCGCACAGTTTATGAAATAGAACACCAGATTGCCCAATGTGGATTAATTTATATGTATCTTAAATGTAACATATTAATATTTATTAATATACTGTAGAGCTTCATTTTACATCATATAATGAAATTTCAATTCTTCAACTTCAATATACAACGTACGATTTACTTGTAGCCTTTTCCAATTCTCCTACATATGGAACATTTAATACACTGTCATAATGTAAATTCACAATGCTTGCTCTAGAAATTTTGCTAAATTTGCTTGATTTTCTTGTTTTAGATACTTTAATAAGTTTAGATATGCAATTTCCCTAGCAGGCTAAGTGCTGACTGAGAATCAGTTCCTTAATACACAGAAACATCATTTATGTTAGCAGGAAATCCTAAAGTGATTATGTTAAGAATTATGAAAAAGACAGAATTTACAGGACAGCCTACTGACTGGAACAAGCATAATCACACAGCAATAGAAATTTAGAGATGCACAGTTTTTCATTGTCCTGCCTTTGCACATGCTGAGGGCCATAAGCCAAGGAGAATGATCTTTCTCCAGAAGTGGGAGAGACAAAAAAACAGAGGCTCCTTTCTTGTGATGCCACAAAGGATCCAGATGGTTGACACATTGGCTTCAGTGCCAGACAACGAATCTGTAGCTCAGGACTGTAAAGTGTACCATAAATGTAAGCTATTTTAAACATCTGATGTTGTAATAATTTATTATACTAGTTTAAGGGAAAAGAAAGAAAAAGGAAAGGGGAAAATGGTGCGAAGGATTGTATGCTTTGTCACAGGGGAAAGCAGTCTTGGTGGGCTTTGCCCTTGGACACACCAAGGATACTCCCTGAGACTAACCTTGAGATAGACTGGGTGGAGCCATCCTGGGCCTGGAATTCAGGAAGCAGATGGGGGACTCAACCCGTATTATTGTGTTTCTAATCAACCCTCTATGGGAAGAGGAGACCTGCTCTTCCATGTGAGAGACAGACAGGCAGCAAGGAGAAGAGGAGCAGCAAGTTCAGACCGGGCCTGAGTGCACATGGATCGGGAAAATGATCAGTGAACAGGCAGGACCAGCGTGCAGACCAGAGATACCTAGGGACCCGTCTTGTCAAACGGATATGGGAAGGTTCACTCTTGTTTCCCTTTACATTTTTTCCCTCTTGTGTAAGATAAGTGGGTTGTATGATAAAGTTTAATTGTTAAGAAACTGAGCCAACCGAAAATAATGGATAGAAAGCAGAGGAGAAAGAGAGAGAGAGAGAGAGAGAGAGAGAGAGAGAGAGAGAGAGAGAGAGAGAGAGAGAGAGAGAGAGACAGAGACAGAGAGACAGAGACAGAGAGACAGAGACAGAGACAGAGAGAGACACAGAGAGAGAGAGAGACAGACAGAGAGAGAGACAGAGACAGAGAGAGACTAACTTTTATATTAATCAAATGAACAAGAAAAAACAATTTTAAACAAGATATGCATCATATCAGAAACTAAATCATGCAAGATATAGACAAACAAAAATTATTTGTCGGGGAGAGACAAGATGGCAGTGCACATTATGTACTGTGTCTAGAGGGCAGAGGAGCAGAGGCTGGGAATCAGACTGAAGGGAAAAAAACGTAGAGCACCAAGCTCCCCTGTTCGCAAGGCACAAACTTTGAACACCTGCACTCCTCTGAATATGGGAGAGAACATGGACTCCTAGAGAACAGAGGGTCTACTGTGGAGGCTGTGGAGGCAGTGCGTGGTGGCACAGCAGAGCAAAACAGGTGAGCGAATGGGCTACTTTCCAAAACACAGTCTTGGGGAGTTCTCAGACTCAACAAGTGGGGAAGATAAGCCCGACCTCCACACACACGCTAGACTTCCCTCGTGGTTGGGAACCACTAGCTCCAAGCGTACTGTACTCTTTTGAGTACTGGAGCAGGGAAGGCCCCCTGCAGAACATGGAATCAACACTTTGGAAACAACACAGCATTTTGACATGCAAGCCACGGTTCTACTCTGTGGCTGATTTCTCTCAGGAAAACGAACAAAAAGCCAGAGGGGCTATACAAAAGCATGGAATCTAGGTGTCAGAGCTTGGATGAATTTAGATCCAGGAGGACAGTGTCTGCCAATTCAGTATATAAAGCAGCTGCCTTCCAAAGGCACTCACCTCTGTGACTGCCAGCTTAGAAATCCCAAGACCTCTCAGGAGCAGATGCCTAAAGGAAAAGATAAGAAGACAAATAACAACAACAACAACAAAAAACCAACCAACCAAACAAAAACAAAACAAAACAAAACAAAAACAAGACAGCATGGGTCCACCAGAAAGCTCAGACATCAACGCATACCCTAATGCAGCTGAATCTCAGGAAAATGACTTTAGCACTATGCTTATACAGTTATTTGAGAATTATAAAGAGGAAATAAAAAGATCTTTCCAAGAATTTCAGGAAAGTACAAACAAACAAATAGAAGCCATGGTGAAGAAATGAGAAATCACAACTAAACAAGAAAATGAAATGAGTAAAGCTGTTCTAGACATCATAATGGAAGTAGACACCATTCAAAATACTCAAATTGAGAAAACCATCGAAATGGAAGAAATAGAGAGCAAAGCAGGAATTGAACAGACAAGTATAACCAACAGAATCCAACATACGGAGGAAAGAGTTTCAAGGTCTGAAGATACAATAGAAGAAATTGATACATCTCTCAATTAAAATATTAAAACACAAAAATTTGTGAAACAAAGCATCTGAGAAATCAAGGACATCATGAGAAGACATAACCTCAGGATTGTTGCAGTAGATGAAAATGAGGATTAGAAGTCCCAAGGACTAGAAAATGTTTTCAAGAAAATCATAGAAGAAATTTTCCAAACCTAAAGAAAGAGGTACCCTTGACCATACAAGAGGTCTAGAGAACACCAAATAGGCTAAACCTGAAAAAGAATTCCTCTTATCATATAATAATGAAAACACTAAATCTGCAGAACAAAGATAAGATATTAAAGGCAACAAGGGAAAAGGCCAAGTACCATATAGAGACCTATCAGAATTATACCTAACTTCTCATCAGAGACCATGAAAGTCACAAGGGCCTGGGCTGAGGTCATCCAACACTAAGAGACTACAGATACCAACCCAGACTACTATATCCAGTAAAACTTTCCATCACCATAGGTGGAGAAAGCAAGATATTCCAAGACAAAACCAAATTTAAACAAGATCTAAACACCAGCCCAGGTGTACAGAAGCTAGTAGAAGAAAACTACATCAGTATGTAGTGTACACCACACCAAAGAAAACACAGTATATAGGTAAACATACAACAGCAAAACCCAAACAGGCCTAACCACACATAATCACCACCAACTCCAGAATAAAAGGATCCAATAACCATAGGTCACTAATATCCCTCAACAGCAATGGCCTCCATTCCACAGTAAAAAGACACATGTTCACAAAATGGATGCAAACACAAGATCCATCATTCTGCTGCATTCAAGAAACACATCTCAGCAACAAAGATGAACATTACCTGAGAGTAATGGGCTGTAAAAAGATTTACCAAGAAAACTGAGCCAAAAAGCAAGCAAGATTAGCGATTTTAATATCTGATAAAATAGACTTTCAATTATAATTGATCAAGATAAATGGAGAAGGAAATGTCCACCAAGAAGACATTACTATCCTGAATATCTACCCCAAATACAAGGACACCCACATTTGTAAAAGAAATACTTTTTAAGTTTAAATTGGACATTGATCCCAATGCAAGAATAGTGGAAGACCTCAATACCCACTCTCACCAATGGAAATATCTTCAAGGAAAAAACTAAATAGAGAACTAATCAGGCTAACTGATGTCATAAATTGAATGGAACTAGTAGACATCCAAAGAACTTTTCACCCAAACATAAAATAGTGTGATACTTTCTTCTCTGTATCACATAGAACCTTCTCCAAAATTGACTATATAATCAGTCACAAAACATGCCTCAACAGATACAAAAAATTTGGCATAATCCCCTGAATTTTATCAGATCACCATGGTCCAAAGCTGAGTATCAACAACAATAGACTTAACAAAAACCTTAGAAATACATGGAAATTGAATGATGTTTTACTCAATGATAAGTGGGTCAGGGATGATATAAAAATAAATTAAAGACTTCCTAGAATTAAATGAAAATTAACACACAACATATCCAAACCTTTGGGACACAATGAAATCAGTGCTAAGAGGGAAATTCATAGCATTAGGTGTCTTCATAAAGAAACTGAAGATATGGCATATGAAAAACTTAATGGAAATCCTGAAAACTCTAGAAAAAAAAATAGAAGACACACTCAAGAGGAGTAGATAGCTGAAAATAATCTGACTTAGGGCTTAAATCAATACATTAGAAAGACAGAAAACTATTCATAGAATCAATGAAATGAAGAGCTGGTTCTTTGAGAAAATCAACAAGATAGACAAACCCTTAGCTAAACTAATTAAAGGCAAAGTGAGAGTACCCAAATTAACAAAATCATTAATGAAAAGGGAGACATAACAACAGATATGGAGGAAATCCAAAGAATTGTTAGGTTTTATAAGGCCTATATGCCACAAAATTTGAAAACATAAATGATATGGACAATATACTAGATAAATTCCATATATCAAACTTGAATCAAAATCAGACAAAATATTAATAGTCCTATGTCCCCTAAGGAAACAGAAACAGTCATCAAAAGTCTTCCAAAAAAAAAGAAAAAAAAAATCCCATGGCCAGATGGATTCAGCACAGAATTCTACCAGACTTTCAAAGAACTAATACCAATACCTCAAATTTTCCACAAAATAAAAACATAAGAATCACTACCAAACTCATTCTATAAAGCCACAGTTACCTTAAAACTAAGCCATACAAAGACACAGCAAAGAAAGAGAGTTTCAGACCAATTTCTCTTATGATCATAGATGCAAAAACACTCAATAAAATTCTGACAAACAGAATCCAAGATAACATAAAAAAGCTCATCTATCATGATCAAATAGGCTTCATCTCAGGTATGCAGAGGTGGCTCAATATATGGAAATAGATCAATATAATCAATCACATAAACAAACTGAAGGAAATAAAACACATGATCATCTTTTTAGATGCTGAAAAAGCATTTGACAAAAATCTAACATCTTTACATGTTAAAGGTCTTAGAGAGATCAGGATACAAGGCCCATACCTAAACCTAGTAAAGGCAATATACCGCAAACTGATAGCCAACATCAAACTAAATGGAGAGAAACTTAAATCAATTCCACTGAAATCAGCGATAAGACAAAGCTGTCCACTCTCTCCATCCCTCTTCAATACAGGACTTGAAGTCCCAGCTAGAACAATAACACAGCTAAAGGAGATCAAGCAGGATACAGATAGAAAAGTTAGAAGTTAAAGTTTCACTATTCACAGATGATATGTTAGTGTATATCAATGACCCTAAAAATTCCCCAAGGGACTCCTACAGCTGATAAAAACTTCAGCAAAATGGCAGGATACAAAATTAAATCTAAAAAGCCAGTAGCCCTCCTGTATACTAAAGAGAAATGGTCTGAGAAAGAAATTAGGGAAACCACATCCTTCACAATAGCCACAAATAATATAAAATATCTTGGTATAACTCTAAGCAAGCATGTAAAAGACTTATATGAAAAATTTCAAGTTTCTGCAGAAGAAAATTGAAAAATATATCAGAAATGGAAAGATATCCCAAGCTCATGGATTGAGAGAATCAACAAAGTAAACATGACCATTTTACCAAAAGCAAACTATAGATTCAATGCACTCCCTATCAAAACACCAACACAATATTTTAGTGAACTGCAAAGATCAATTCTCAACTTCATATGGACAAACAAAAATACAAGTATAACTAAAGAATCCTGTACAATAAAAGACTTTCCAGAAGAATCCCCAGCCCTGATCTCAAGTTTTACTATAGAGCAACAGTATTAAAATCAGCATGATAGTGGCATAGAAATTGGCCAGTTGACCAATGGAATAATATTGAAGACCCAGAAATAACTCCACACAACTATGGTCATTTGATTTTTGACAAAGAAGCCAAAACCATACAATGGAAAAGAGACAGCATCTTCAACAAATGGTGCTGATCTAATTGGATGTCTCTTTGTTTTAAAAAAAAAATACTGCAAATATATCCACATTTATCACCCTGTTCAAAACTAATGTCAAAGTAGATTAAAGACCTCAATGTAAAACCAGACACACTAAATCTGTTAGAAGAAAACGGGGGAAAGAGCCCTAGAACTCATTGTTACAGAAATAACTTCTTGTACAGAATACCAACAGCTCAAGCTCTAAGATCAGCAATTAATAAATGGGACCCCATGAAATTGAAAATCATATTTAAGGCAAAAGACACTGTCAACAGAAAAAAATGACAGCCTACATATTGGGAAAAGATTTTACCACCCCTACATCCGACAAAAGACTAATATCTAAAATATATAAAGAGCACAAGGAATGAAACCCAACAAAGCAAAATAATCCAGTTAAAAAATGGGGTATAGATATGAGGCACTAGAGTTCACGTCAGAGTCAGTCCCCACTCTCCACATAACTGTAGAGAATGTCCTGTCCATTGGGTAGATCAGAGTAGGAATTCAATGTTTACTACTTGTATTGTCCTTGATTACCTCCCCTTGGTGGGAGGCCTGATGGCACTCAAAGAAAGAATAAGCAGGATACCAAGATGAGACTTGATAGCCTATGACCATATAGCGGGGAGGAGGTCTCCCTCCTCTTAGACCTATGGGAGGGGAATAGGGTGAAAGCAAAGGGAGAAAGGAATGGGAGAATACAAGTGATGGGATAACAATTGAGTTGTAACCTGAATAAATTAATAAAATAAAAATAAAAATAAAACAACAGGGTATAGAGTTAAACAGAGCATTCCCAACAAAGTAATATAGAATGGATGAGAAACACTTAAAGAAATGCTCAACATCCTTAGTCCTCAGGGAACTGTAAATGTAAATGTCTCTAAGAGCCCATCTTACAACGATCAGAATGGCGAAAATCAATAACTCAAGTGACAACACATGGTGGTGAGGATGTGCCAAAGGGGCACAAGCTTCACTGCTGGTGGGAGCACAAACTTCTACAACCACTTTGCAATCAATCTCGCTCTTTCTCAGAAAATTGGGAATAGTTTTACCCCAAGATCCAGCTATACCACTCCAGGCATATATCTGAAAATGCTCTACCATACAACAAGGATATTTGCTCACCTATGTTACTAGGAGCCTTATCATAATATCCAGAATCTGGAAACAACCTAGATGATCCTCAACCCAAGAATGGATAAAGAAACTATGGTACATCTACACAATGGAATACGACTCAGCTGTTAAAAACAAAGAAATCTTGAAATATTCAAGCAAATGGATGGAACAAGAAGTGATCATCCTAGGTGAGATAACCTAGGTGCTATATACTCATTTACAAGAGGATTTTATCCCCATATTGATGTCCTCTGAGATACTCCACCAAGCGGGGAGATAGGGATAGTTAATGAGACACAAAGTTGGACACTAGGCAGAGCGCTGAGAGTTGCAGGTAATATTGGGAGAATGGAAGGTCGAGCACGGAGCAGGAGCTCCACAGGGAGAACATCAAGGCTTCTGGATCTAAAAACAGGAGGGTCTCCACAAACTGAAGCTCGAATAAAGGACAACGCATGCAAAGAACCAAGACCCCTTTTTCAGATGTATCCAATAAACTGCAGATTCTCCACATGGGCGGAAGGAAGGACTGCTGCTGAACCTCTGACATCCATTCGGGGCCCACTACTTGGCCACTGCTTCCTGGCAAAAAGGCCTAGTGGGAACACAGTGGAAGAGAATGCAGACTACACTCAGGATAGGCCTTTCTCAGAGGTGTAGGTGAGGGGAATAAGCAGAAGAGGGAGGGAGGGTACCAATGGGAAGTTAAGAGGGAGAGGATAACTATCAGGAGGTAAAGTGAATAAATTATTGTAAATAAAATATACACTTAAGAAATCTTGACAGAGAAGAGAGATGCCCCAGAGGCTGATGCACCAGGCAAGAACCACGCATGGCGAGGACCTAGACACTCAGCTCAGTTGTACTACATAGGAAGCACGGTCTCCTTGTGGGGAGTGGGGACTACTTCTGACATGGACTCTGGTCCTCCAATGAGGACCATTTCTCTGGGGACATGTGGACTTGGCAGACCACAGAGAGAGAGAGGATACAGGTAGTACAGATGAGACTTGATGAGCTGTAATCAGATATTAAAGAAGGAAGGCCCCTTTTTGAAGGTGAGGGGAGCAAGTTAGAGGGGATGATAGAGGAAGGTAGAGGGTATGAGGGAGGGAGGGTGGGATCAGGTGGTGATGAGGGAGAGAACTGCAATTGGGATGCAAAAACACACTAAAACTACAGAACAAGCAGGTAATTTATATCCCTAACCCACTACATGGGAACAGCTCTGAGACAGGCTGAGGCATGAATGTTTACGCATAGTCAATGCTTTCTATTTGATACAGAATACATGTGACTTGGGCCTAGATGCCATTCTTTGTAAGGCACGAATGAAGTTTTAAAGCTGTCTTTTGCTCATGCAAAGGTCAGAGAGCTAGCCTTAATTGCTATGTGCACCTTTCACACCTCATACACTTATAATTTTAGGATGGTATAAGGCTTGTGAGAAATTATTTGTTCACAGAACATAAGATTCAGACTTTGAAGCTGGACACGACTTGACAAGATTCATTCCTCTCAGCATGCTGGACTCTGACAACCTGTATCCATCATATTTCAACACCAAGTGCTGCAGTTGCTCTCCTCCATCAGGACAGCACAGCTCCCAAGACAGCTTCAAAGGAAGCTTCTGGTCCCAATTGGTGTAGCACTTCAGACTGTCACACAGAGGATATTTATTAAGCCTGGAATTTCTCAACATTTAGAAACTGGACCACAAATGCTATTCTTAGCTTGTTTAACCATTTTCCCCAATATTATTTGAACCCCTACAAAGGTATTATTTGTCCCAAATCAGCACGAAGAAACCCTAAGAGCACCACTCCATTTCCCATAAGGGGCACAGGTAGGATTTTTGGTTGCTTTCTTGGGCTTTAGATGTTTATTTTCATGAGGGGTTGGTTATAAGTTACTATTGTTCTTATCCAGATAGAAAACAAGATTGTAGACAGGGATGTCTCTCTTTTCCTTTATTTTTCTTTCTTAAGTTTGAAGATAGGAGCTGAAAGGAAAGAAGGGAACTATAGATATGTATAGAGATAACAGGACCCAAAGTGGATTATTGAGTCAATTCCTCAACTTAAGTCCTTACCTGTGCTCACAAGGTTATTTTTAATACATTGGTATAGAAATTTATGTACTGATGCAAAATAAGTTTAATTATGATACACTGATATAGAATTCAAATTTAAGATTATTCTTCACATACATTATATATATTTTCTACTCTACTATGAAGTATTTTACCCATAGTATTCTTGTAGGACACAAGGTCTTCCACCAATATTTTGAACACACTTATGCAAGCTGTTTAGGATAAGTAAGTCAGAGAAGTTAATGGTCAAGTGATCAAATCATGATCATTTCAATTGCTAGTCTATTTATATCACAATAATATACATCCTAGATATAAAAGATATATATGATTCTATAGACAGATAAAGTAAAATAGTTAGATAAGGTCTTCAAAAACCTCAGTGTCCTACAGAGTATGGAATTTAAAGCTGATTAAATTGTTTTAATGATTCTTTGACAAGACAGGTTAACACTTGGCAACACCCAGCCTACCTCAAATATTATGGTGAGCGTCAGTGAACATCCTTGTGGAGATGGCTTCAAATGTGGAAAACAAGCCACTGGGCAAAATGTCGTCATTTCTGCTACAGACAGAATTCTGCCAAAAACTTGACAAGATTGGGTGCAGGCAGAGCTCATTGCTAAACTCTTCCAAGACAGGGAAACATGTCCTCAATAGTTCCTGCCTCACAAATATGTCGGTCAGATATACTGGACCAGAATGCTGAAGATAATGACAAAATGTTTGAGAGAGTTATGGTGACTCTCCAAACAGCAAATTGTTCTTGCCATATTTTTTGAAGCTGCAAACCTGAACTTCATGTGTACTCAGGTAATTGATTTTACTCCTTCTCAATTCTCTGATGGGGTTGAAGACCAAATTATTTAGTTTCACAATTAATTTTAATGAAAAATTTCAAAGGTATAATAAAACATGATATAATAAAGCACACATTACTGATAGAAACTCTTAATATTTGATGGCTAATGCTTACTACCTGTGCTACTTGGAGAGACTGTTTCAAAATCCTTAAAATATATAATTTCCAGAGTTAATATATATAATAACTGACATAAAGCATGAATTGATGAATATAACAGAACCAAAGTTATAAATCAGAAAATAGTATCAGAATGTGGTCACCAGAGAAGAGAGGACAAGAAGGATATACTGGAACAAAATGAAAGTGAAATAAGAGAATTCTAAGTAAATTTTGACAGCATTAACTAAGTAATAATAGGCAAAATATAAAAACATGAATTGAAGAAGAGAAAAAAATCATGATTGCAAATCCTAAAATTTTTTAAAAAGTAGTAATATATGTGACCAATATTAGAATAAAACAAACAAAATGTTAAAAAACAGGAACGGGGTAACAATAAGGAATTTACAGTCAGACTGTTCATACCAAAGTTGCATAGAGATCATTAAAACTCCTTGAGATGTAGGTACATAGACAAGGAAGCCCTAAAAACCACTTTACAGAAACAATGTACTCTGAAGACTATCATGATGAATTATACATATTGCTGTGGAAAAAATGTCATATCATATAAACAACATTGCATAACATATGACAATATGAATATAGAAAACAAGATGCCATGTGTAGATAAATTCAAACGAATTAGTGTCTGGATCATCTCTCTAATAAGCAAAATTCATAAAATTCATGATAGAAATGACGTAAGATAAGTGTTAACCATGTGAAAAAAAGTAGAAAAAGTATTAAGGATTAGTAGGCAGGCGGTTGTAATAAACCGTTTCTTTGCACTATCTTCTGTCCTATAGATGATATTTTAAAATAACAAATTATTCCATTAAACTGTGTTTATTTAAAGAACTGTACTGTCAGACTTGTAACATAATAATATAGAATAGCAGTCACACAAAGGAAAGAAACACAAGATGTAGCTAAATTGAAGCACAAAAATGACACAAAGGTTTAAATCCAGAAAAAGAATTTTAAAACACTAGTGGTCAGTTTATTGGTTTTAGTGGCAAGGAACTTGCATGCCATTTCTTTTTCTAATATTAATCTCTTGATTCTAAAACCAATATCTTACTGGCAATAGAGAATAAAACAGGCTGGTGTTGTTATAACTAGTCATAAAATTAGGTGTCTTTTTTAACAAATTGCAAAATTTGGCTCTTCTATATTTTTTTCAATTTCAGAAAATATTTTGGATTTTTTTTGCAAAATCTGTGATGTTATCATAAAATATTTTTCTTCCAAATTAGTGATTTTGGTTCCTTTTTCTAGTCTAAAAACCTCCAAGTAGATTAGACTGTATTTTTTGCTTAAATATAAGTCAACACATGTCAAGAGGGTCGTTTCTCTTTTGCATTCTTTTTATTGTCTTTATGAAACACAATTATTCTCTCATCTATTGATGTAATATTTTACCTGTAATTACACCAAAACCCTTCAGGGAATTTACACCTTAGATAAGACCTATCCACACATGGTTCTCTATGCATCTGCTTTGATTAATTCCCTATGCCTTAGTCTTCATCTGTACATGCACTGAGGTTAATTGATCAACCAATATCTTCATGGTAAAAAGACAGTTGTAAAGCATGTTAGCAAATCTGAAAGATAAGACTTCATGTTGGCTAGGATATTCCAAGTCTCAAATATTCTAGTGTTCATTCTTCATTCTACCCAAATTGACCTAGAAATCAAGTCAGCTTTTACTACAACCTTATTCAAAAATTAATCACATTTTAAAATTTGACATAAAATGCATTGTGGAGGTAAATTAGAGAGACATAAAATATGTTACTTCAGTCCAATATTCTGGATATAAATGACATATCAATTCAGAATAATTTCCTATTTTCAAATACTATTTATGAATCTTTTATTTATCAATGATTTGTAGATATATACAATTTTTTATCTTTATGGCTTCGTGTGTGACTTTTATTTTTTCTAATAACTTTGGAAAATAAACTTCTACTTTGTCTACTATATGGATTTCATATATCTGATTAATAGTATGATCTCAATAAATGACTGCTGATACACTTACTTTATAAGTAGTCAGCCCATGCCTGAGAAGAGATATTTGAACAAGTATCAATTTGAGTAGCATTAAAACAGTACATGCAATTTACTACATTATTGGATATTCTTAATTATCAGTATATAATTTATATATTATATTACATTATTATATATTAAACATTAAATATTTGAAAAAGGAGATATTGTGGAAAATATTTTAAAGAAGATATTTTAGAAAAGTATAGTATAGTATAGGAGAATTACACAGCTATGACATGATAGTAAAACTTTGTATTTTTAATTTTTATTGTTATATACTCATTATGTTTAACATTTTGTTTCATTTAAACATGAGCATTTAGAGCATACTTGTCTCTGTCCTTTTACCTATCCTTCTTTATCCTTTATCATGTTCTTAGTATAGTCCATTTTCCTAGTGCAACTTTTTCTTTCATATGCATTTGTGTGTTTATGTACATAAATGTTCTTATGCACACATAAATTACTCTAGTACTCAGTCATTGAAACAAAAGTCTCACCTACCTTTCTAGGAATAGTTCATTTCGATGTATATGATTATGTCCCTTTCAACAATTGCCCAGCTAGTGACATAGTTATATTTCCTCTGTAGATTATTAAAATGCCATTGTGTTCAAGGCTAAAATAATAATTTACATTATACTTAGACCATTGACTGATTTATGAGCTGAGGCTCTAGTTTTTCTGCTGAGTAGTGTTCCTATGAACAAGACATACACTCAAAAAGATACTGACATTTGGTTTTTGACAAATATACCAAATTGATCTTGGAGGAAAAGAACAGCCTCTAAAACCCATGGTTCTTTGTAAACTTGCTTGTCTATGTGAAAAAGAATGAAGTTATATGTGTAGTTATTATTCTGTAAAACAGTCAATCACAGCCGGGCGTGGTGGCGCACGCCTTTAATCCCAGCACTCAGGAGGCAGAGGCAGGCGGATCGCTGTGAGTTCGAGGCCAACCTGGTCTACAAAGTGAGTCCAGGATGGCCAAGGCTACACAGAGAAACCCGTCTTGAAAAACCAAAAAAAAAAAAAAACAAAACAAAAAAAACAAAAAACCAAAACAAACAAACAAACAAAAAAAAAACAAAAAAACAAAAAAAAACAGTCAATCACAATGGGTCAAAAAATTAAATTCTAATTGTAATAATATTCATCTATCGAAATTTTAGGAAAATGTTTTTATTTCTTAGAATAAGTAATGAAGAAAAATCTGTTGCCTTTAAAGAAATATGAGTTTCAGTAATAGATATAATGTATTTTTAAAATACATATTATATAATTAAACTCCAAAGATTTATAATGACAACTCTTAACGATTTTGTTATTTGCAATATGCAATATTATGGGACACGTTTATAATGGTAAATATATAACAAATTCTCGGTCATAATTATCTAGTTATTCTACCCTAAATGTAGAGGAACAGTTGAATATCTGAGTAATTCTGAATACTTGCTTTGAAATGTATTTTACATCAGTGGTAGAATCATTGCTATAAATATATTTGCATTTGCAGTATAGCCTCCAGGAGTTTCTTTTATAGAAGATATTTTAGAGGAAGGACAGCAGGTAGCCAAGAAGAGACTTGATACCCTATGAGAATATACAGGGGGAGGTAATCCCCCTCAGGAATAGTCATAGGGAAAGGGAATAATGGGAAAATGGGGGGGGGGAGAAATGGGAGGATACAAGGGATGGGATAAACATTGAGATGTAACAAGAATAAATTAATAAAAATAAATAAATAAAAAACTGAAAAAAAAAACGCATTGATTTTTTTCCTATGCATATTTATATTCACATTTGAAATGAGTTAAGAGTGGAGAGTGTGATATGACTTTCTCACGTACTCTGGTGCCTCACATTTAACCATGTCCCCTGGAGGGGGAGACCTGGTGGCACTCAGAGGAAGGACAGCAAGTAGCCAAGAAGAGACTTGATACCCTATGAGAATATATAGGGGGACGTAATCCCCCTCAGGAACAGTCATAGGGGAGGGGAATAATGGGAAAATGGGGGGGGGGGAGGAATGGGAGGATACAAGGGATGGGATAAACATTGAGATGTAACAAGAATAAATTAATAAAAAAAAAAAAAGAATTTGCTAACACAAAACAGACAGTAGCTATAATCCAAATATTTTTTTTAAACCTCCCTCTATAAAGTCTCTAATACTGATTTCTAGGCTTAAATTTACTTGGTGATATTTTAAAGAATTTATCTTTACAAGAAGTTATTTAACACAGATCTTACAGATGCCTCCAGGAGCTTATATTAAGGACTTATAATATTCGCCTGTTCAATGTCCCATTAAGTGTCTTCAAGATCAAATAATATCATTTTGACTGCAGGTTTTAATTAGCATAAAATTTAATTTTATATGCCTAGTTTAATTTTTTTAAAGTTACACTTTGGGAATACCTTTCACAATGCTCCCAAACTTATAAAATATATCAGAGAAACTCTAACTGACAAGTGAAAGAGTTGTGTGATAGGAACTGTAAGACATTAAAGAAAGAGATTAATGATATCAGAAGTTGGAAAGACTTCCAATGCTCATGGACCAACAGGATTAATATAATAAAAATGGCCATCATACCAAAAGTAATCTAAAAATTCAATTCAATCCTCCACCATCTGACCAAAGCCTATCAGGTCTTATCAAGATAGCTTGCATCCCTTTCCTTTGTGTGCCAGCAGGGCTTCCCCACTAAGGGGAAGTGATAAAATCGGGGGCACCAGAGTTAATGTCAGGGATGGTCCCCACTCCACCCACAACATTGGAGAATGAACTGTCCATTGGCTATATCTGAATAGGAGTCTAGGCTCTCTGCATGCCTTCTCCTTGGTTGATGCATGAGTTTGTGCAGTTCCCTCCTCCTGGATCCAGATCAGCTGGCTTTGATGGTCTCCCTTGGGGTTCCTGAACCCTTTTGGTCCTTCCTTCATCCGTGATTTTTAAAAACAATCCAGTAACAAATACTGGAAAAAATCAAAATAATAGGATATTGATAATCATAAGTATTCATATTCTTGACAAAATAACAAAGACCATAGTTACTGTTATATAAAAGTAATAGTGCATCATGATTAAACAGTAATTATTCTAGAATATAAGGTTGGTTGAATTTTCCTAAAATATGATAATTGTTTATCAGATTAATTGACTGAAAAAGAAAAATATGTTCATAATTAGTATTATTTTGTCAGATTGTATTTATTTCTGTGTTTTTATTTTTGGTTTTTTTTGTTTGTTTGTTTGCATCATTTTGTTTTATTTTGTTTTGATTTTTGAGGACAATACAAACTGATTTTCAAAGTAACTTCCCTGGTTTACATACCTAACAATACTATAAGGGTTCCTATTTATCCACAATGACACCACAATTTGCTTTCATTGATGGTAGCCATAGTTACTGAAATACATAGACTCTGAAAATAACTTTAATTTGCATCCTCTTATTTATTAGAGAAATTGAGCCCATTTTACAGTATTTCATAGTTGTTTATGTTATTCATTATTCAGTTCAGAGTTTTTTTCCTTTACAAAGGTTTTACTATCCAGAAAGCATTTTATCTATGTTGATAGGTTTTTCTCTCTTTTTACCTCTAGAATATTAGAGTACAATTTGTGCCCTAGTCTTCTTTCAAAGCCTTGTAGGCTATTTCATTAAAATATGTTTTTAATTCAAAAAATTGAATCGCAATTCTGTCTGTTTCTTCCCTTCAACCTCTCTCAGGAACTTCACAGCTCTCTCATGTCATCCTTACTTTCTAATGGATAGCCTCTTTTCCTTTGCTTATCAATGCCAATATGTCCACATGTACACACACACACACACACACACACACACAGACACACACCCGCGTGCATGTATACACAAATACTTAATAAGTACAGCCTCTGTGGGGTTTTGTTGTTGTTATTGTTTATATAGTTTCAGGGCTGACCATTCTGCACCTTTGATAATTTGGAGTTGAGATTTGGTCAGGGTGAGAAATTAAGGTAAAATTGTGTTTATCCACTTCCTGATGTATGTTTAAACTTCTCAGATTCTAGTGACTATTCTCATCTACTCTTATAAGAAACTAGCTTTTTATGTTTACCTATATAACTATGAACATGAGACATGTATATTTCTGTGTTGATTATCTATTAAGAATAAAATGCCGTGCTGGCTTTGGCAGCACATATACTAAAATTGGAACGATGCAGAGAAGATTAGCATGGCCCCTGAGCAAGGATGACACGCAAATTCATGAAGCGTTCCATATTAAAAAAAAAAAAAGAATAAAATGCCTATTCTTGAGGAAATAAGATTTGTTATGTTAATTTTTAGGCATTACATGCATGTTAAGAACTTGAATCAATACACATATAGTATCAAATAACATTTAATAATTCTACATTAGATTTTTAAAAACTATGATATTATTCTTTTATAAATATTTGAGTATGACTGGCCATTTTATCATATAATAAGCTAGCAGCTTAAAATCACTAAATTGTTAAAAAGAAGGCAATGTTACCTGTATTAATTTTCACATTCCACAGACAGAAATTAATTTAAAAATCAGCTTGTAATATGTAAATGGTCATAGACGTTTTTACTCAAAATATACAAGGTAATAGCCACTGGTAGGCTATAAACAAATTTACACTCATAGTGCCACATTTATTTGAATAGCTCCACCTGCTTCCAAGCGTAAGTGTGTAAGCTAGAAATCTGACATAATAGATCATATTTTCAGACTCCAATTTCAAGGCAAATCTCAAGAAATCTATTGTAGTGAAGTTAAATTTTCTGCATCAAAATTGAAGAAGCAACAGTTTCTCTAACTTCTTTTCTGTATAACCTAGAGTGAGATGTAGAAAATCCTAGATTGCAAATGTACAGTTAAGAAGTCTTCAAATAAACTTTGTCAGGCTTTGTCTAAAATCCAAAGGAAATGGTAGCTCTTAAGACGAAGCTGTCTGTTAACTTTTATAGCTCTCTTTCCTTTATGATTGCTCTGTTCCTCACAGTGTGACTGTGAAGTGCAGAAAAAGTTCACAGCAGATGATTATACTAAGACACCAAAGCCACTGGAGTGTGAGATAATCTTTGGAGCTGAGAATTAGTGTCTCAGGCAACCAAGCAGGGGACCAAAGGGGAGCTATTCTTTCAGTAAAGTTTAACATCTTCAGCACAGTGGAAGCTGGGGCTCTTATTACTACTCAAATCCATACTTGTGAGGTTACTCGTTAGTTCAGGATACAGTTTTGTCTTTCTTGCTAATGCCTTCTCACTTAGTCAAATGTAATTCCCCTTACAACATGTATATTTAATGAAAATACTGGGGCTTACACCATTTGGCTTAAAACATACTTTAAGCAAATAAAATCTTCTTTGTTAACCTTCTGAAGTGCATTGCAATTTCAAAGAAAACTGGGCTTTTTTTTTTTTTTTTTTTTTTTTTTTTCGTTTTTCTTTTTAATGTTTCTTGCCAAGATGTCTCTTAGGACAATTGTATTTCCCAAGTGAAGAAGACCACATTTAGAAGAAAATTCTAATTGTGGCTAAGCATTCAGAATGATCTGTTTTTACTTGACCTTTATCTTGGAAGATATGAATTTACTCACACATGATCACAAATCTATGCTGCTAATTTCATTAGCAGAAAGACAATTTTTAACTTTTATGTAATTTTTGTATGTTCTCAAATGTCTAGTTTAAATTGGGTTGCATAGTACTTCCTTTTTTTATTCTTCTCTCACACATTACATACTGATGTCAGTTGACCATCCCTTTCAACATATTTTGTACACTTGCAAGGATCAAATAATCTAGACAGTAAATTCATAGACTATGCATGATTATTTCCTAAATTTGTTATATCTCCTGCTTATGAAGTCAATGAAAATAAGTCAGTTTTATCTATGCCAACTTATGTAAATATGACTGAGTCATAATTAAGACCTGAAACATAGTTAGAATAAATATTAGTGTTTACTAAACTCTTTGGCTTGCTTTTCAAAAATTCAACCCTCACTTAATAATAATGCTACTATAGAGATAGCACCTTAAATAGTTTACAAATAAATAAACATTTTTTGTTTTTTATAGTTGAGTCACATTACATCTCTATTGTTTTCCCCTCACTTGTATCTTTCCTTCCCATTTTCCCTCCCTAATATCACTATTAATGTGTGCATATGCTTACAGGAGTACTTAAATAATTTTAACTTTTATTTACTTAAGATTTAATACAGTAAAACTATGTTTAAATCATTGTAATTTGAAAGAGTTATTTATTCAGTGAAATGAAGGTATTATTTAGACATTAATGAAATTTCAAATGAGATATACAAAAAGAAAATGAAAGAAAGAAAGAAGGAAAGAAGGAAGGAAGAAAAAATTTAGAATATTTAGAAATTTGAAGCTGTCATTGTTACAGTAAAATTTCTGAGGACCACACCATCAAATCACCATAGCTGAGCACTTGCAGTTTGTTATTGTGAAACTGGACCTTCTACCTTACACTTATAATTCCAGTGCTTGTCATTATAAAATTGACACAGACTAAAAGATAATTGTACTCTTCCCTTTTAGTCATAAAATCCTCCTGAAATCTATGAAGGTGACCCCAGTGAAGACTCCTAGCAATTTGTGATACAGAACCTGAAGCAGCTATCTTCTGTATCCAGGCATGTCTTCCAGTGGTAAGACTGGGACATCAACCCAGCCACCAGCCTTTGAACTACAGTTTATCTGCATACAATATGTGCTGGGGTAACAGTGAAACAGAACTTGTGGAGGTGTCCAACTAATGAGTGGTTCAACTTGAAGCCTATGTCTCAATAGGGAGCCCATGCCTGGATAGCTAGGAACCAGAGGCTGGATAGCACAAAGACCTAGCTTACATCCAAACATGGCTGGCCAAAAAAAAAAAAAATTAAATTTATTCCTAAGAATAGTCTATGATTTATACTCACATAACAGAGCCTATTTGTCATCAGCAACATTTTATCCAGCAAATGAGAGGAGATGGTATACAGGCCCACACCGAACATTAGATATGAATTGACAAAGCAAGGTAGGAGCCAGAGGGATCTGGGGCACTATGAGAATACTGCCCACAGACCTTATATCTGTTTGACCTAGGTACTTTGCGTATATGCTGCGCTTGTGTAGCATGCTTGGTGATTTTGTATGACTCCCAAGAGTAGGAAGGGGCTCTCTCTGGCTCCTGTGCATGCTCCTTGGGCCCTTTTTCTCTCACTGAGTTACCTCTTACTGGTCCAGCCTTGATAACAGGGTATGTGCCCTGTCTTAATACATCTTGTTACTCCATGTTCAGGTGATATCTCCTGGAAGTCTGTTTTTTTTTTTCTGAAGGTAACCAGAGGAGGAGTTGATCTGGGGAAGGCAAGAGGTGGACGATTAGGGACTAACTGAGAGGAATGAAAGAAGGGGAAAGTGTGGTTGGGATGAAATGTATGCAAGTAGAATAAATTTATAATGTAAAAAATGATTTAAAAATTGAAAAACTAAAAAATCTGATATTTCATATTCACTCCTCTTCTTACAAAATCATAGTGTAGTAAAATGACTGAAAAGACCATATTTACGAACACAGTTTTTCCAAAGACTCCTATTATCTTTGCATACTTACTGTGACTTTTAATGTATGTGTTGTATTTTCACAGCATGGATTATGATTATATGTAGCTTCAGGCATTAAACTCAATGCCAGGAATGACTAGAGATATTATGAGATAAAATATCACCTGCCATTCCAAACTGTGTATAGATAAAAAAGAGATGTGCTGTCTTGTGTTTATAAGTAGTTCACTAATTGTGTTATGGCAATTTCAAATGACATCCAACTGTTCTGAGAACTTAGAAGTCAATACCGATTGGTCTTGTGAGATCTGCCAAGATATAATAAGGAATGATTGAAGAGAATATGAAAATTTTCATGCCTTTTGAATCTATATTTCAGAATTAATGACTAATACATTATGACAGAAACTCTTTGCAATTAACAGATAAATATGTTATGATTTAAGTCTTGTTTTTCTATTCCAGCAATTAATATGATAAGTTACTTTTGTAAGTGTAATTGATTAATTTAAAATAAAAGCAGCAGAATGAATTTAAACTCCGCTATTTAGTTAAAAATGTAACCTGAGAATGTCACCCCCATTTTACACTTAAAAATATATCTTCTTTTTTATTCTAATTGTGTGTGTGTGTGTGTGTGTGCTCTGTGTGTGATTTTAGGTATTCACGTGCCACAACCTCTCTTTGGTGTTCAGAGGATAACCTAAACGCTTTGTATTAACCTGCAACTTTGTATAGCATAGTGTCTGCTTCTCATTCAAGTTATTGATCAGGCCCAATATATAGCAGCTTATATTACATTCTGTCCTTTAATGCTACATTTTTTCTCATAGTCCCTTCTATTAACACTCATTAAAAATACATTATTTGTTGAGGTATATGTTGGAACTGTATCCCACATAGCTTTTTTCTTTTTCTTTCTTTTTGTTTTTTTTTTTTTTTTTGATTGGTTGTACTTTCACACTATGACCTTCATCAATTGCAAGTATAAGTTTTCTTGATAGAGTAGAAGACTACACTTATCTGTTGGTATAAGAGCAAATTAATATAGGTTATTGTTATGGATTATGCTTGTTTAAAAATTACTGGTGTTTGACTGTCTTTCAATAATCATGAATTTACTATTACAGGGGAATTTTTACTATCATGAATGGTGTTCCTATTTTTGTACATGTCCTTAATCCAATAAAAGAGTTATTGTTTACCACCAAACTATATGTGCCACTGTTGCTCTTTTAGGATATTGATTGCCACATTTCTCATTTATCTGGTTCATAGACCTAATACCAAGTAGAAATGCTGTTTGGCTTTCTCCTTTCAAAGCTTGTTCTTATCGGTTAAAATGTATTTCCTTTGAATTTATACATTGAAACATCATGAACAAGAATGCCAAATGTGCCTAATTTTTCACAAAATCTTTTTGAAATATTTTAAAGAAAATATGCAATTGTGTTAACAGTCTATTCTGGAACTCATGACCACCCTGCCACACATTCTCAAGTTCTGCTATTGCAAGTATGACTTACTACATCTATAAATAGCATATTACAAAATATATAATGTTTTACATAATTTCCACTATGCCACATATTTTAATGGTAGATAAGCAAATATATTATAATTGTTAGTGAATGTAAAAAAAAAAAACTCAAAACAAGTATTCATGAATGTAGAATGCCTTTTGAAGTACATAGTAGTTAAGGACTGGCAAGTGTTTGAGTGTATTTCTTAACTTAAGTTTGCCAAGTATTTATACATAAGTTCACTACAATAAGATGATCAGTATTGGAGATTGCAAAAACAATAAACTAAAACATTGCATTGTAAATATTTAAGGCTTTAATCTTGCTATATCTTTGAAAGTTAAACTTTCCCATAGTTATAGTTGGGCATATTCTATCTCTGATTCATTCTATCAAATCTTTCTTTGATTTGTCACATTGTCTGCCCCTCAATTTGACTTCACTTTCAAACAGGACTGCTTCCTTCTACAAAATAACTTTGACTTTATTGTTTGGAATTAAAGGTGTGTACCAGGTGTGTGTCTACATTCCAGGCGGACCACAAAGACCTAGAAAGACTTGGATGTGATCGGAGCAGCTGTGTTGCTAGATTAAAATTCCTCTACTCATGGGTGTGTGGGTGTGGGTTTCTAGATGGATGGTATTTGAAATCAGACTAAGCATGCCATGAAGACTGAGCCAATAAACACTACTCCTATATGGCATGCCCATTAGTTCCTGAGTTCAAATTCTTTCCTTGAGTTCCTGCCCCATCTTCCTTTTGTGCTGTACTATAAATATTTGCTGAAAGAAAATATTTTCCTCCACAAATTGTTTTTGGTCATAATGTTTTATCACAGCAGTGGGAACACTAAAGCATCGCTGCTTTCAATATGATAGCCTCTTTTTATTTGATTTACACACACACACACACACACACACACACACACACACACACACACACACTCCAAAAGTTTTCTGGGTTTGTCAGGACTTCCAATGCAGGGATAAGGATATAAACTCACCCACAACATCTTCAATTCAAAATTTTTTCTACCTACAAAATATGCAGGGACAAAGATGGAGCAAAGATTGAGGGAATGGCCAACCAAGATGACACTACTTGACACCCATCCCAATGGAGAGAACAAGTCCCTAGTACTGTTGATGTTACTCTGTTATACTTGTAGGAAGGAGCCTGGTATTACTCCTCTGATAATCTTCACACAGCAGCTGATGGAACATATGCAGGGACTCACAGCAAAATATTATACAGAACTCAGGAAGTCCTATCGAAGACTTGGAGGAACAACGGAAGGAGCTGGAGGCGTCAAGGATTCCACCAGAAGACCTACAGATTCAACTATCCCAGGCCCAAGGGTCCTGACAGAGATGGACCAACCAATCAACGAGCATGCATGGACTGATCTTAAGCCCCCTGCCCATATGTAGCAAATATGCAGCGTGGTCTTCATGGATCCACCAAGAACTAGAGAGGATCTCTCTCTGATGTTGATCCTTTGGATCCTCTTCCCCTAGCTGGACTGCCATGTCCAGGTTCAGTGGGAGAAGATGGCCCTAATCCTGCAGTGACTTAATGTGCCAGGGAGGGTAAGTAACCATGGTGGACTTTCGCCATTTCTGAGGAGAAAGAAGGGGGAGAATGGGAAAGTTTATGTGAGGAGGGATGCAAGGAGGCCGGGCTGCAATCAGGATGAGTAGGGGTCTCTTCTTCTCTGCAGAATAGTTAATAGTGGAGCAGATATGGGGGAAAAGGGAGAGAAAGCTGAACAAAGGGGAGAGGAAAGAGGGAGCTGCAACTGGGATGTAAAGTGAATAAATAAATTAATAAATAAAATAAATTATGCTAGACTTGTAAAGTAATAGGAATAGATTATTTTCTAAAGTTCATGATCTCACTAGGTCAAGAAAACTGTCTAGTTTTCCAGCACCAGGTATGATTTCTTCCCGTTTAGTGGGATATAAGTCCAAGTAGAAAGTTGTTGGTTACTATCAAAATGTGACTGCCTTTATTATACATTTCTAGGTACCATACTATTTTGGTAATTGTGGTCATTCATAGGTTTTAAGTTGACTATGACTATAATAATTTAACCTGCTTTGGGAGTTTACATAGTGTTTTCTGGAACATTGGAAGGTTAACAGCAGGTAAATTTCCAGGTTAGATACAGCTCAAATCATCTGAGTGTGTACTAAGTGAAGCATTTTAGCAAAAGGACCTCAGCCTCAACCTCTGAAAGTCAACCAAGTGGTATATCATTAGTCTACATTGTTTTGGGAGTCACTGGGACTACTGTGACCAAACATTCTAATGGTAACTTCTCATGACTAGTACTTTGGATTTGGTTAGGCTATGTTCTTTTGTGGAAGATTTATAACAGTGGCAAAGCTTCCATATATACTAGTGTATATTTTAATATTTTATATACTATATTATAATTTATGTTTTTATAATCGGCATTTTTAAATTCTGTAAAACATAATACAGCTTTTACAGGTTTTATGTAACAAGATTGGTTTTCTCTGCCCTTTTTTTCCTCCTTCTAGTGGAGTTTTCCTTTCATTTTTAAGGAGGATGTTTGGGTTAGATTTTGATTGAATCGGATAAGAACACATGTAGCTCAATCTCTTGGTATGAGACATGCACTCGTTGTCGTTGGTGATGGTTAGGAAGGGCAGTAAAATTACTGGTAGCTGAGGAGCGAGAACAAATAAAGTTAAATTGCCACTCAACAGCAAAACAGAAATCAAACCACAAACACGAGACCTGCAGTGCTTTGCTGATTTCTCTGATGGTGGGCCTGGCTAGTGCTAAAGCTATAAGTGCAGACACACCTGAGCAAAGATTACATAGCAGGAAACATTTTTTTTAAAGCTCCCAAAACACAACTTACTTCTCCTTTTCTAGCATACTAAATTATAGAGTTGTTTATTTTCTCACATTCTAATCTACTGTATCTACTCCAATACTGCAAATTTATGCCTACATAAATGAGAAAACAAATGACATATAAAAATTCACTGTGTGTGTGTGTGTGTTTGACACACATAGCCACTAGAAACTAGAGTGGTAATAAAGGGTTAAATACCAGCAACAAATGAAAAAATAAAATGAAAGGAAAACAAAGACAAATATACCCTGGGATGGGAAGAGAAAAAAAGTGACTCCTAAAATAAAAGGAATATCCAATGCAACATCAATGAGAATGCACATTGTGTGAAATAAGTAGTACTAACTGGAGAATACAGAAAAGGTACAGTTCTGAAAAAAAATATCAGTCGATCAAATATGTAAAATGAAAGTACATGTCAAAGGTAATTCATATCAAGGAAAACAGAATTCTGTAAAAGCATGTTGTTCACGAGGAACATTCTGAAATACGAAAATAAATATATTAGCGACATGAAAAATTAATGAGTCGGTTATCAGTTTTGGTGGTGGTGGTGGTGGTTGTGGTTGTGTGGATGGGTCTGTATGTGTGTGTGTGTTTGTGTGTGTTTTCAATGTGCATGTGTGACTGAGAATGTTTGAATGTGTGTGAGTGCATGTGTGTGTGCAAAGTTGATGTGAGTGTATATGTGACATTGTGTGTATATTAATGGGAGTATTTGTGCCAGTATCTATATGTGTGTACTTGTCTGTGGGCTTATGACTGAGTGTTAATGAGTGTGTGTGCATGTGTACATGCATGCATTCATTTTTGTGTTTATGTGTGTTTATGTGGTGGAATGAAGTGTTTAGAATGGAAAGTGATGATATTCCCTAAAACTCGATGCCATTCTTTCTTCTAATTCAAAAAGAAAGAAATTGTGGTAGAAATACAACAATGAAAATTGTAAAAGTCAGAGGATCATGGAGTGTGCGGTGAGATTGTGTACTTTTATTATTGCTAGAAGCTATACACATAGTGCTTTTCCACCTTGACTGTCTAATCATAAGCTTTCCATGTACAACAGCCACAGACATGTTGAGAGGAAAGACCGCAACCCTACACATATGAAAACAACAACAACAGCAACAAACAAACAAATGAGCAAAGAACCCTGACAGGAAAGAAAGGAATTCTGAAATTCAAGGAAAGAGTCTTCCCCGGGGATAATCAGAGGAGTAATATCAGGCTCCTGCCTACAAGTGTAACAGAGGAACATCAGTAGTACTAGGGACTTGTTCTCTCCAGGAATTCCCCAGGGAATCATCAATTGATTATCCAATACCAATAGTCTGAAAACATATATTCAAATAGCATATAGAGACTGGGGAATATATAGGTATATACTCAAAAACATGTAAGAAGAATGAATATAAGAAGAGGCCATGCATTTGCAAAAGAACATGAAAAGGTAATTGAGATGGTAGAAGAAAAGACAAGGGAAATGACATAATCATATTATAATCTCAAAGTTAAAGAAAATAAGTTAAATAAATATTGTTGCCTGCTGTTTTTAAACATAAGATATGTGAACAAATTTAACAACAAAACTAAACTCAGGATGTTTAGGAATCAAGTCCTACTGAGCATCAGTGCCATCTGAAAATCATTACACAACATATTTTAAAAGCAATGAATCTCAATAAGTACAAATAAAAGTTATAAGGATTAATAAACCCATGAGAGGAATGTATGAAGCAGTCAGAGTCCACAGCTTGGCTTGCTCTCTCGAGTGTGGTAGCTAGTACTGAAAGCCTGATGCTGACAGAACAGCTAGTTGATAATCACCAGAGTTGTAGTTACAGAGATACCTCTTAGAAGACTGAACATAGAGAGCACTGGAATCTGATCCTGTCTGAGTGAGCCCATGTGAAGAATGACCGAAGGAAATTCCAAACCCTTATGTGTTATAGTTATAAGCTGTAAGACAAATAATGCTGTCAGATCACAGAAACCAAGTGACTGATACAATGGCAAGTCAAACTAGAGATAAACAGAGGAATTCTAAAGGACACAGAAAATAGACAACTCAAAAGTGGTAAAAGGTCTTACATCATCTTGTAACCCTCAAACTAGGAAGCATTTTACATGGCCAAACCACACAAATGTACATTATTGTAGTCATCCATATATTATTAGCAATAAATCATACTGACATTTAAAGAAAATCCATAATATTTATTTTTCATAATTCAATTATTCTGTAATTAAAATGTGTATTATTAAAGATAACAGAAAGTTTTTGAGATTTACAATACTTTCTTGAGTTTAACAAAGAAATGGGAATTTAAAAACTAACCTTAAAAAATAGTTGAAAACATCTCAATGTTTATCCCATCCCTTGTATCCTCCCATTCCTCCCCCCCCCATTTTCCCATTATTCCCCTCCCCTATGACTGTTCTTGAGGGGGATTACGTCCCCCTATATATTCTCATAGGGTATCAAGTCTCTTCTTGGCTACTTGCTGTCCTTCCTCTGAGTGCTAATAAAAAAAAAGAAAAAAAAAAGTATTATAGCTTCATAAATGTTTAGCCAACACCATATAATAGCAGCATGCTTCTGTTAATTCTAATATTCAATAAATTTCTATTAGCAATGAAAAAAAAATAGTTGAAAACTATCAGAAGGTTAAAATAAGTCATCATTATGAAAATAATCTTTTTGTGTAAACTAGTTTCTACCACTGTCCTGAAGTTCTGCCCTATACAATTGAACATGTCAGCATCTTTTAATGCACTGTGTTGTAAACATAAGTTTCCATTTCTTTACAAAAATATATCCTCAAGCATTAATAAATCAATAAACAGATATATCTCTGAAGTAATTATGCTTATATATTTATGTCTACATATATAACATATAGGTTCTAACAAATGAACATTATTAGAACCAGATTATCAGGGAATATACTATGAGACTGTGTCTCCAACTAATTTCAGAAGCTACACCGATAAAGCCTTAGAAAAACTGAAACTTGAACAGAAATTACAAATGCATAAGTAATAAAGTAATGTTAAGCAAATATACCCAATGGTAAATATCAAATGTTAAAATAAGAAATATGAATAAAGGGAAATGAAAAATATTATGGTTTGTGTAGTTAATGTCTCCCAAGGGCTCATGTGAAAATGCTTGGTCATCAGCAGAGATGCTGGCTGAACTACTGCAGTATTTAGTATGAAGGTTAGGATGTTGTTATTTAGCCATTGTGGCCTTGTGAGAGCCTTATGGCCTACCCTCACACATGCTAAGATTATAGGCTTTAAGTTACATGGGCTGTTTAATGTTCTATTTTCTTCACATCCTTGCTACCATTAAGTAAGCAAATTTCCTTTATTACAAGCCTCCATGATTAACTTGTCAGTAATGCGATGGCTTAGTAGAGAATTAAGTAAATGCACACATCAGACAGAAATAAATATTTGCTCCTTATGAGTTTAAATGACTCTACAACCAAAAGAGGAATTAATTTTTGTGATTTTTTTTTTCATTGAGGATGTGTGAACAAAAACCTATTCACTCCAGATGAGGTACCAGAACATAGATCTCAGAGGTGAGCCTGGATAAACAATGAGTTTCCTTTGTGCCACTTACAGGAGTAAGAGTAACTTACTGGCAAGTGTACCACCTAAGAAAGTGTCCTTTCAGCAATGACTAACAGGCTATAAATCCTATGATAGGGGCAAGGCCTTTTACCCTGTTCTCCAGAGCAACTATAAACTTTAAACTCCCTGTACATTTCCAGAACTTCGGGGCCCTATGAGACCTCATTCCTAATAATTTTTGAATGCCTGTAATCCCCTGGATAGGTCTGGGAACGTATGGGACCCTCTCACATAACAATTATTGTCTATAAATCCTTGCAGAGGAGCAGAACCACAGGAGTTCCTCCCCTCCAGTGATGGGGAGTTAACAGGAATAGTCAAATGAAGGTCCCCAAGTAATCGTAGCTGCTTACTGACCAAGGAGGCTACAGCCACAAAGCGCCCCTAGCCTTTGCTCTACAAAAATAGTATACCATGAGATATCTAAAAAAGCAACAGAGTCAAATTTAAGCCAATTTGATGACTAATGATTGCAATTAGTACAGACAATATTAAAATTTACTTCAAAATAGACTAAACTGATAATTTTCCCCAAAACATAATTTCAGGTATTCACATTGATAATACAGAGAAGCACCCAAATAGCATGTGAGGGAAATCTAGAAAGTGACATCAATCCTTTCATGAATTCCCTCAGTCATATAGACACACACACCCTCACAATGTCCAAAGTGATTAGCAAGTAATGTGTAGCAACATTTTTTGTGATTTAATAGCATTAATAGTTTTCACAACTATAGAGAAAAAGCTTTATGCTGGTATACAATTATAATGCAAAATATATTAATTTTTATTATAGGTATATGGGCATAAATATGTTCAATTATCAACTACATCATTTATGGAGCACTGTTGGTCTGCATTAGTATTCATTGCTAAATGTTTTGGTAATAGCATGGCATGGTATAATGTAATACTTCCTGCTCAATTATAAAGAGTATTAACTTTTATATTTGTTTGACTGGGTACAAATATATCACTTATAATTTGAAAATCTTCTGATTCAGTTGCAGAACCAGCTGAAAATTTTATTGATACCTTTAATGAAATGAAGAGGATACAGGCAGTCCAGATGAAACTTGATAGGCTGAGGTCAGATGTTAGGAGAGGACTAGGAGAGGGAGGAAGAGGTCATGAGGGAGGGAGCATGTGATCAGGAGGTGGTGAGGAAACAGGCTACAATCAGCATGTAAAGTGAACAAATTAAAAATAAACAATTTTTTAAAAGTATTAAAACTTGAAGTGCTTTGCATTCAGTTGATTAGATGAATGGAGGTATTCTAAAGATTCACTGCGATATAATCTTCTGGGGAAAACTGGCATGCCCCGAAACCCAGGTTGAATCAGGGGAATAATTGTTTATTTTCTATGCTGCCTTCTGGAGCCATATGGTCAAGAGTGCTCTCACTCACACACTCACTCACTCACTCACTCACACACTCACTCATGCATGCACGCACACATGCACTTACTTTTTAATAGTAACTGTATATTTTAACTTATTTTATTATGCACAGGAATAGTAGGCTGGGTAGTTGAAGCAGGGTCCTCATTGCAGTTGATATTGTAAGAATAAGTTGCTGGTGCACATGATAGAAGTGGAATAAACCTCCTGGACAGCTTTTCCATTTAGCAGCAGCAAAGGGTGAAACATGGCCTAACACTCACAGAGATATGTACGCCTAATGCAAGCTAAATTTGAAGAATGTTTTGATGAGCACTTCTGTTGACATACACACATACCTGCCACAAAAGGATTGCACTGTATACCATAATAAGATTTGTACATATTAGCAAAGGTGAAATCTGGTTTTGAAGGCATTCTCATGAAGATAAATGCTAGGCCAGGCCTCTGGGTGAGATCAAAGCTATCACAGCTTCAACTTAAATTGGTGTCCTTAGACCAAAATAATTTAATTGTTAATTACAAGTCTATAGGACATGGTTATTCTAGGTTCCAACTCCAAGATTGACATAGTAAAAATTATTTCAATATATAATGAAATAAAGTTAATTTCATCTAAATCTCACTCCAGTGAATTACCCCTTATTGTTCATTTACTAAGTTAGTGTGAAGACTACCAAGGATTTGGGACATAGACCGTTGCCTTGTTGCAAGATCTTCTATTGTCCCTTGCAATTTAGTTCTGGAGATACAAGGAGTAGAAATATTGACAGCAGATGGAAAACCTAGGGTTTGATAACACGAGGAGCCACCGAAAGTGATAGAGAAATGAAGAACAGACAGTGATGGTGCAGAAGATGTGCTTTGGCCATTGGTTCTGGTGTCGTTCTTGGTCAAGAATTGCAACAGGGTTTCCTTTTGCAATAAAATCCCAAGGACTGAAGCAGGATCTTTAGATAAGGGAGGCTGGGAAAAGTGGCCCAATTATCAATATTCATGATGAAAAATAAGATCCATTAATAAAAAAGAGATCCGTTGTAAAGCATATTCCTGAAGCAGAGAAGGTTACTAAGGAGAAGCTACATTGAAACAGCATGCATTTTCTATAGTTAAAAAAATAGTATTACGGAAGCAACAAGATATGAGAAGAAAATAAGGCATATTTAAATTTAGTGATTTTAACTGAGTGATTCCTACAATGGAAAGCAGAGGCAACGCTTTCTTTTTCTTTCCCATCCTTCTATTTCTCTCTATAAAGCTTATTTTTAAAGTTGCAACATTAATTTGAAGGTTGATGTATAATTATTTTATTTCATTTGTGTAGGATTTTATTTAAAATTCCATTACATGAAACATGTGATTATGAGTCAAAGATAAGTATAAAGATTAATGTTAAGAAAACTAGAAAGTCAGGATTAAAGAGGCATATATGGAAAGATGAATGATGAAGCTGATGAAGATATGGAAATAAATTGTATATTTAATACAGTCTTATATGGCAAATCACTAAGTGGTAGTTACTAAAAATGAAATTGGCATAATATTTCATTGTTAGGTCAATATGCAATAATAATTAATATAATTAGACTGAACAGCTAATGTTGATGTTGTTCATTATTTAATCATTATTTATTTACTGTATGTTTCACACATACAATAAAGTTGCCATTTTGTTGGAAATATATATATTTGATTTCTGCTACCTTTAAATATTGAATAACACAATAACTTTGTCATATGAAGTGTAGAATCTTTGAAAGCCATGAATCAAGAAAATACTTACTCTCAGGTTTGATAAATATCTAAGATATAGAACACATAACAGAAATCTTTTTTAAATTTTGTTTTAAATTTTTTATTAATTTATTCTTGTTACATCTCAATGGTTATCCCATCCCTTGTATCCTCCCATTCTTCCCTCCCTCCCATTTCCCCCTAGTGCCCTCTCCTGTGACTGTGACTGAGGGGAACTTCCTCCCCCTCTATATGCTCATAGGGTATCAAGTCTCTTCTTGGTAACCTGTTATCCTTCCTCTGAGTGCCACCAGGTCTCCCCCTCCAGGGGACATGGTCAAATATGAGGCACCAGAGTTCGTGTTAAAGTCATACCCCACTCCCCACTCAACTGTGGAGAATGAAATCCTGTTATATTCTATTAAAAGTTGAAAAGGGAATTATGTAATTAAAATATATTACAATAAACAAAGTAAATACAGTAAATATTTTGTTTCAAAAAGTAAAAAATAAATAAAAAGAAAATTGGACAAATAGGAAAATATGTTGTTGTCATATATACAAATGCTTAGGCCTTTCAGAATTTGTCTGTACACTGAATATTAGGAGGAAAAACATTAAAATGACAATTATAAAATATTGTGTGTTCTTATATAGTTCTTTATATATCTGTACAATATTAGTTGGGAAGCAATTAGCTGTTTCATTTCTTTAAATATTTTAAGTCTACAAAACCAATTTTATAAACTTCTTAGCATATTTTATCAATATATTTACTTTTGTGGATAATGCTGAGGAAAGTTGCTTATCAGAAGTGTATGTTAATAGTACAGTAAGGACTGACACTTATTCAAACATATTGTGCTAATACTTGAAAAGTTCTGAGATTGTTTTGAAGACATATTTTGAGAAACAAGTATTATTTATACCATGGCAGTATGCATGGCACACATTTTAACAAACATAGGCATAAAAATTGATAGAAAGTAATTAAAACAATAATTATTTATCATGGTATTTTCATGGTGTTAAATATTTAATACTGAAATTAAACATAGAACAGAATTAAAAAGTAAGATGCCTTAATTATTTATTCAGTAATATGACAAAATAAAAGACAATTGAAAGTATAAGACTTCTAGCAGTGTGGAGAGGTAACAGCAGTGACTTCTGTCAGCCTCCTCATTGGAATAGAAATTATCCAATGCCATTAGTATTCATGATTGGATCAAACACTGCCTGTTACTAAACAGTACTTATCAGTAAATTACACTATTATGATAATATATATCTGCCATCCACAAAAACTATTGAGAAATTAATTTTTTTTCAAACTACATTTGGACTTACACTATTATAAGATTCATAATACAATGTATAGCTATTGAACCAAGTCTTCTCCATTAGAAAATTGAAAGTGAAAATAAAAATGCACATGAAAATATGAGGGTGTTTTTTCTTTCTATGCTAATAAAAATTTTAATTCCATCTATGTTAAATTACAATGTCTTCCTTTTGATTCAAGGACAAATTCTTCCTTTTCATGTAATCAAGAGAAAAAAAACTACACTGCTGATGTCAGCAATGTTTTAAACAGACCATTACTTTGGAATGCTGATTGGATTTTGATTTGTTTAAAAATACAACTGTAAAACTTGTAAGAATATTCAAAGTACACTTTATGAATATCATTGCTATAGTTAAAGAACAAAATGACATTATTTTAATTGAATTACTGCCTGTAGCTAAATGACTGAAAGCATAATAACTTTTCATTTAACTAATTACTGAAGAAACCCTTAGCCTAAACTAAAAGTATCCATTATGACAATTAGCTCCAGGGTCTAATATATAAGATCAGAGCCTGAGGTCTTAGGAAATGAGTTTGTACGTAATAGACATTCACACCCATCTCATTCTGCAAATTCCATCTCCAAGGTACCCTTTTAAATCATTCCAAGTAAAGATGTTTCTTTAAGAGCAATTATACCAGTAATTTAACATCATTCACACACAGAGCAAAGAACACTGGTGTTTCCTATACATCTAAAATTAAAGAAGGAGGGGGAGAATGATTTTGGTAGGGATGTGATAATGTAATGCTATAGAAATACACATTAAAACTCCCAAGTGGACAGTATTGGCCATGATAATTCCAAGTACTGAATACCATTTTTTAAATATATTTTATTAATTTATTCATATTACATCTCAATTGTTAGCCCATCCCTTGTATCCTCCCACCCTCCCCTTTTCCCCTTACTCCCCTCCCCTATGACTGTTAAATCAAATTAAATGGTGTGATACTTTAGGAAACTCCTCTAAAATCAGGAACAAGGCAAGGCTGCCCACTCTCCCCATATCTCTTCAATATAGTACTGGAACTTCTAGCCAGAGCACTAAGACAACAAAAGGAGATCAAGAGAGTCCAAGTGGGAAAGGAGGAAGTCAAATTATCCCTATTTGCAGATGATATGATAGTGTACATAAATGACCCCCAAAATTCCACCAGAGAACTCCTACAGCTGATAAACACCTTCAGCAAATTGGCTAGATACAAAATTAACTCAAAAGTCTTCCTATATACAAATGACAATCATGCAGAGGAAGAAATTAAGAAAACTACATGCTTCACGTTAGCCACAAGCAATATAAAATATTTAGGAGTTACTCTAACTAAGCAAGTGAAGGACTTGTTTGAAAAAAAATTCAAAACTCTGAAGAAAGACATTGAAGATGACATCAGAAGATGGAATGATCTTCCTTGCTCATGGATCAGGAGAATTAACATAGTAAAAATGGCCATTTTACCAAAAGCAATTTACAGATTCAATGTAATCCTTATCAACATACCTACACAATTTTTTAAAGACATTGGAAGTTCAATTCTGAACTTCATATGGAAAAACAAAAAACCCAAAATGGCTAAAATTATCTCGTACAATAAAAGATCCTCCAGAGGAATCTCCATACATGATCTCAAGCTATACTATAAAGCAACCGTAATTAAAATAGCATGGTACTGGCACAACAATAGGCTGGTTGATCAGTGGAATCAAATTGAAGACCCAGATATGAATCCACACACACATGGTCAGTTGATTTTTGACAAAGAAGCCAAATCTATTCAATGGAAAAAGGATAGCATCTTCAACAAATGGTGCTGGTCTAACTGGATGTCTATGTGTAAAAAATGCAACTGAATACTGTTTTATGTTCAGTGGGAGACTTGCATAGAATTGGACGAAATAACTTACAATTCAGTGTCTGTCCTATTCTGACCTCCGGATCCAACACTGGCTCACATACTGTGTCTGTAGACAAGCTCTGTAATTTCACTTATATTCATTGTATTACTTGTGATGAAACACACTGCTTCTAGGACTTTTTTTTTTTAAACTTATAAACCTCAACCTCTTTGTGAATAACATGATTAAAGATTTTTTTCTTGTCAGAATACACTCCCTCCACACACATATACATATATATGTTCAAATATATATATGTTGTTTTATATTTACCAAAGAAAAAGAGAAAATATGAAATAATTTGAAAACTGGAAATTAATTACAGATTTTTTGTTTGTTATGAAACTAAATAATTATATAATGTATAATTTTATGTGATAACCTATAATATTTTATAGAAACTGGTGATAAATATTGCACTTAATGTTTTCTGTAAATGATAGTTAAGAACTGCAAAATTTGTATAGCATTCATCTAGAGGAATGAAATTCTTGCTTATGACAGTTGCTCAGACTGTCATTATGGAGTATTTCAATGTTAATAGGACTATATATAATAGAATATACATATAAGATTTTTAAGTAATTTTTAATATCTGGATTTTATTTTATAAATCTAGGCTTTTTATCAATCAATTCATTAAGATTGTTACTTTTACCCTGTTATTTTAATAAGGAAAAGCTTACATCAAATCTACCACTTTTGCTCATATACTTTTGCTCAAAACCATCATTATATTTATTTCTATCTCACGAAATATATGAGACTCTTTATGAATAGTGCCTTAGTTAAACGTAAGTGAGAAAAATACAATTGTAATCAGGTAAACAGTCACAAAAAGATACAGTGAGACTATGCTTTAAAACAACAGTGTACTTTTTATATACATCTTTTAAAATGTATACCTATTATTTTAGCATGCAGCACATTTTATATCAGAATCCATCAGCAAACACACAGAGCATATAGGTCAAGCTGTATATAAAAATCGAGATAGAGAGTTTAATATTCTACACCTGCAGCACAGGAGACAGTCCTGAAAGCTTCTTGCAGAGAATATGTTCCACTTCATAGGCTTCTGATCTGTGCTGGAGGCATCTGAGGAAAATACACAATAGCCCATTTCGTGGATCAATAGAACATAACAGAGTAGCGGGTGTGAAATAGAGGTATACAGTCAATAATTATTTATTGAAGAAATATGTTTTAGCCTGATCATGCAATATAATTTTGAAAAATATATATATCCATAAAGCCTTTTGAAATACAGGATTATCACCGAGAACTCAGTAAACTAAAAAGAATTGTTTGTTCAAGGTCCAAATTTAGTTTTAAAATGTGAGATTCTAATCCCTTGTGAAGTTTGTATATGAGTGTATTATTCTGCCCCAAAACTAAACTTATTTTTATTAAATAGTTATAATAAATTGTATTAACATGAAAAATACTACTTAAACCATTAGAAACAAATCCACCAACTGTAAATATTTACTAAACAATTCATTACTTTAAATGTTTTCATTGTTTTTTTTCAAATATAGAAAATATATTCTAATCATTTTCAAGATTTTCTCAGTACATGATTAGTTTATTTTTCTTCAGACTTGCAACCACTTGAGACTCCTGAAAGATGCAGTCTTCACTGGCAGATGAAGTCTTTTATTTATTGAGCAGTGGGACAGGATGACATCAACACACTTTCCTGCCAATATACTTTCCTGCAGATATTAAAACCAGGGTGTGCATGAATGGGAACAAACCCCAACATGGAGCAGTCTTTATGGTTTGCCAAGTTCCTCACAGGCCACTAATCACTACCTGACATTGAGTCAATGAAAAGTGAAGTCAGAACACCAAATTGTTTCGCATGTCATACCCTATTGACTGGTTGCCAGACACTAAATACCAGATGTCTTTATTGACCTAGGATGCAGTGGGAGTTGAGAATCTTTCATGGACAATTTCCTAAAATCACTTATCTAAGATAACCATGCATTTATACAACTGCTTGTCTTTAAGAATAATTACCACAACTTACATTTATATTTCTAATAAAATTCACATATTTATATACGGAGTGTTCAAATGAATACAAAATATCAATTCTAAGCCATATACTACTCTCTTTAAATGATATGAAGGAGGACAATTAAAGATGAGGTGGTGGGGCTGACACCGTAATGGCTTATTCTTCACAATGCTTTTTTTTCTAAACTTGAAGACCCAGATCTTGTTATATTAAGCAAGCATAGTCATTTGTGATGTGGCAACTTCCATGCACACGAGCCAGCACAAATGCAAATACATTACACTTAGAGAGAAAATAGAAAACAATAAATAAAAATATTTAAAAGGCAACAAGGTTTTTAACCTGATATATGTTTCGATGCAAAATGTTTCTTTGTCTACATAAGAAAATATAAAACTACTGTATTACTTACTTTTCTGATGCTTGCATAAAATACTATGACAAAAAGCAACTTAAGATGTAAAAGGTTTGTTACTGCTTATAGTCGCAATGGTTTGATTTCATCATAGTGGGGAATGCCTAACATACTATTACAAAAAGGAAGCTGGCTTATCACATTTTATCTACACCTAAGGGCAGAGAGAAAACAGGAATTATAGCATAGTATTGACCTCCTAAGAGACCCTCACTGACTTACTTGCTCCATCATGGGTACATTTCCGTTTTTTTTTTAATTTTCTTTTTTTACATTTTTAAAATTTATTTATTTATTATTTATTTTTTATTAATTTATTCATATTACATCTCAGTTGTTAGCCCTTCCCTTGTATTCTCTCATTTTCCCTCCCTCCCGCTTCCCCCCTACTCCCCTCCCCTATGTCTGTGACTGAGGGGGACCTCCTCCTCCTGTATATGCTCATAGGGTATCAAGTCTCTTCTTGGTGACCTATTATCCTTCCTCTGAGTGCCACCAGGCATCCCCATCCAAGGAACATGGTCAAATATGGGGCACCAGAGTTTGTGTGAAAGTCAGATCTCCTTCTCCACTTAATGGTGGAGAATGTCCTGTCCATCAGCTAGTCTGGGTAGGGGTTCGAAGTTTACTGCCTATATTTTCCTTGGCTAGTGCCATAGTTTGAGAAGGACCCCAGGGCCCAGACCCGCCTGTAGTTTTCCAGGACCCTCTGGATCCTTCTATTTCCTCATTTCCCAGGATTCTCACACCTAAAGTCTCAATAGGACGTCCTCCCCTCTGACCCACTTTCCTGGTAGGTAAAGTTTTTAATGGGGATGCATGGGTACATTTCTTAAAGCTTCCATCATCTCTAGCAAGAGGGACACCAGTGCAGAAACATGTGTTCAAACACATGAGCCCATGGGGGACACTTATTTTGAAACTGACACACGAGGGCAGAATTCATTACAAACATAGGTATGCATACATGTGTTTACAGATAAGCTATCTAAATTAAGAAACATTATTATAATCAGTAAGTACATATTATAAATAGAGATATGCAAATTCTATAATATGTGAACACTGTAGATGGCCATTATAGACAGAACTTCTATTTCCAGATAAAATGGGGATGATATAACTAATTGTATTTGAGATATCTGGGCATACAGAGAACTATGTAAGACACTTAGCCCAGATTTTCTGCAATTGTGTCTGCTGTCTTTACTTTTCATTGCCTCAGCCACATCTATCCCAGAGCTATGCAGGCAATGACACTTCTTCCAGGTAATAGAGGTAGAGCCCTGTGTCATTGTCCTTGTTCTACACTTCATCTTAAAACAGTTTTCAGATATGAGTATGTTAATTTTTTCTTAGCTTAATTATGATGACATACATTAAAAGCAACAAGTCTTACAAATATAATAGTTGTATTTTGCTTATCAACACAAAAAGTATTGTAGAATTTCGAGGATATGTCTAGGCACATCCAGAAGATCTTGAAGCTATCTTCTTTTCCTTGTACATTGTTCTTGATTTTGATGTTAAGCGCTTTTTCCTGTTTGATTTTGTGTTTGTTTGTTGGTTGGTTGGTTAATTGTTTTTGTTTTGTTCTGTTGTTTGTTGTTGTTTTGAGGCACATTCTCACTCAACTCTATGAGGCAGGAGGATGTCCCAGGAGGTTGTATTTTATCCCTCAGGCCAGCTCTCAGGCAACAATGATCTTTTTGCCTCATCCTTCTGAGTGTTGGAATTACAGATGTAAGCTACAAACATCACAGAATACAGCATATCCATCATTGTCACAAAAAGCCCACAGCAGGGGTGAAGTCCACAGGTGAAGTTCTAGTGGACAAAGCACAGAGGGAGCAGGGCATGTCCAGTGATGAATTGGACACATGCTTTCACTGCTCTATCCCTTCATTCTAGGGTGCATCCTAGGACTACTCTTAATTCAATACAGCACCTAGAATTGTTTTACATCTGAACATGTCCAGACGTGTTTGGACGTTTTCGGAGATATGCAGTTCAGGGGAAAGAGTAAGGGTGTATGTACGCTGGCCTCGCAAAAGAACCCAAAGCTCCTTGGTATTAACCTCTAATTTACAATGTAGCATGATGACATGGATAAACTTCAAAACATTAAGTCCAGATTCTACTAAAAAGTGTAAATGACTAACTTTGTAGACTAAAGATGCAATTCCATAAAACTATTTTACTAGCAAATAAAAATTATTCTTTACTAAGAAATGTGTGCATTGTTTCTGAGGGCTGCTATGTTGGAGACATGATTTGTTTTTAGTGTTTTCACTATATGCACTAAGTATTCTCTTCTATCACATCCCCCTTTTGTCATAGGACTATCTGTTCATCCCTGCGATGAACCCTACATGATAATGGTACATAATATCTTTGATGTGTTCTTGGATTTGGTTTGCAAGTATTTTATTGAGTATTTTTGCACCAGTGTTCTTAAGAGAGATTTTATCTGAAATTTTCTTTCTTTGTGGTATCTTTGTGAGGTTTAGGTACCAGGTGAATTTGGCTTCATAGAATGAGTTTGTCAATGTTCCTTCTGTTTCTATTTCCTGGAAGAGTTTGAGGAGCATTGGTGTTAGCTCTTCTTTGAATGTCTGGTAGGATTCTGTACTAAAATTATCTGGAGCTAGTAATTTGTTTTTTGTTTTTGACAGGGGAGACTTTTAATGACTATTTCTATTTCACTTGAGTTTTAGGACTATTTAAACTGTTTACTTGATCTTAACTTAGCTTTGTTAAGTGCTATCTATCTGGGAAATTGTCCATTCTGTCTATTTTCTCCAATGTTGTGGAGTTACAGGTTTGTAATAAGACCTAATGATTCCTTAAAGTTCTTCAGTGTCTGTTGTTATGTCTCTTTTTCTTTTTTTGTAAATACATTTTATTAATTTACTCATATTACATCTAAATTGTTTTCTCATCCCTTGTATCCTCTCATTCTTCCCTCCCTCCCATTTTCCTCTTACTCCCGTCCCCTATGACTGTGACTGAGTAGAACTCCTCCCCCTGTATATGCTCATATGGTAGTTTGGATATTGTCTCTCTGCCTTTTGCTTAGTTTGGCAAAGGGTTTGTTTAGTTTGTTCATTGTCTCAATGAACCAGCTTTTGGTTTTGTTGAATCCTTGTATAGTTCTCTTTGTTCCTATTATATCGATATCAGCCCTGGTTTGAGTGTGTTTCTTATGTTCTAGATATTTCTGATGTGTTATTAAATCACTGGTGTGAGATCTCTACAATTTATTTATGAAGGGATTTTGTGCTATGAACTTTCTTCTTAGCTCTGCTTTCCTTGTGTCCAATGGGTTTGGGCATTTTTTTGGCCTCATTTGCATTGAATTATAGAAAGTTTTTGATTTCTTTCTTATTTCTTTCCCGACCCAGTGATCACTGAGTAAAGCATTGTTCAGTTTCCATGAGGTTGTAGGCTTTTTATTGTTTCTGTTGTTGTTAAAGTCCAACTTTAATCCATTTTGGTCCCATAGGATACAAGGAGTCATTTCAATTTTATTGTATCTGTTGAGGTTTGCTTTGTGGCCCACTATATGGTCAATTTTGGAGAAGGCTCTGTGAGGTGCTAAGAAGGTATATTCCTTTGTTTTGTAGTGAAATGTTTTGTAGAAGTCTATTAAGTCCTTTTGATTAAAGTCATTTGATTCTTTCCGGTTTTAGTTTCTGTCTCAATGTCTTGTCCAGTGATGAGAGTGGTATGTTGAAGTCTGCTACTATTAATGTGTGGGGTTCAATGTGTAATATAAGATTTAGTACTTTTTTATACAAATATGTGTTTCCTTTTATTTGAAGAATAGATGTCCAGAAATGAGACATCATCTTGTTGGATTTACACTTTGATGAGTATGAAGTGTCCTTCACTACCTGTTATGATTAATTTTGGTTGAAAGCCTATTTTACTAGATACTAGAATAGTTACCCCAGCTTCTTCCTGGGTCTGTTTGCTTACAAAACTTTTTTCCAACCCATTACTCTGAGGAAATGTCCATCTTTGTTTATGAGGTATCTTTCTTGTTTCTTTTCAATTCTGTTAGCCTCTATTTTTTTTTTTTTACTGGGGAATTGAGTTCAGAGATATTGAGAGATATTAATGATCAGTTGTTGTTAATCTCTGTTAATTTGATGTTGGAGATGTTTGTATTTGTGCTTGTGTGTCCTACCCATCTTTTGTTGTTTCTGGTGTAGAATTATTTGTTTCCAGTGTTTTCTTGTTATTAGTAAGCCTCCTTGGGTTGTATTTTTCCTTGTGGCATTTTCTGTAGGCCTGGCTCTGTAGGTAGATATTGGTCAGATTTGATTTTTTTCTATTGTTATTGACAGCTTTCTGGGTAGTACTCTAGGATAATATCTGTGGTCTCTTAGGGGTTGAAAGACATCCGAGAATGTCCACCTAACTTTCAAAGTTTCTGCTGAGAAATAAGGTGTAGTTCTGGTAGGTCTATCTCTTTGTGGTACTTGGTCATTTCCCCCTTGCGGCTTTTAATATTTTTTCTTGGTTCTGTAGAATTTTTTTGGATTTTATTTTTTAATGTATTTTATTAATTTATTCACATTACATCTCAATTGTTATCCCATCCTTGTATCCTCTCATTCCTTCCTCCCTCCCATTTTCCCCTTTCTCCCCTCCCCTATGACTGCGACTGAGGGGGACCTCCTCCCCCTTTATATGCTCATAGGGTATTAAGTCTCTTCTTTGTAGCCTGCTATCCTTCCTCAGAGTGCTTTGATTACTTTGTGGCAGGAGGATTTTTTTTTTTTTCTGGTCCAATCTACATGGTGTTCTGAAAACTTCTTGTGTATTTATAGGCATTTATTTCCTCAGGTTGGAGAAATTCTATTCCATGATTTTGTTGAAAAATTTTTGGGTACTTGGTGACAAGATTCTTCACCCTCCTTATTTCCTAATATTTTTCAGTTTGGTCTTTTCATAGTTTTTCGGATTTCTTGGTGGTTTTGTGCACTGGAGCCTTTATATTTAGTGCTTTCTCTTACTGATGTATCAAACTCTTCTATTGTTTCCTCTATGCCTGAGATTCTCCCTTTCATATCTTGTAAATTGATGATTCTTATATCTGTAATTCCTGTACTCTTCCCTAGGTTGTCCATCTCCTGGATTTCCTAATTTTCTGTTTTCCTTATTGGTTATGTTTCCATTTTCATGTCTTGAGTGTCTTATTTTCATCTCCACATATTTAACTGTATTATCCTGTGTTTCTTTTTTAAGTGGTGTTTGTGTTTCCTGTTTGGTTGTATTTTCCTGTATCTTTAAGAGATTTATTAATTTCCTCTTCTGTAATTAAGATAATTTCTTTAAAATATTAGAGAAATTGTTCTGGTTAGTTTTTATTTTCAAGGAAATACAAGGTAAGGTCACCAGGAATGTTAGGAATTCAATTATGGAATATCCCAACATGGACTTTCTTCCCTAAATTGGTATTGATCACAGTGTTCATCACAGAAAGAGAAAGTACATTAGAAAAGAAATCCACAGAATAATTTCATTCTGTGTTATTAATCTTAAGGATTAATAATTGTGAAAATGTAATGTTACATGATTAATATTGTTAATATAGTAATAATTTGTGATACTATAGAACTAAATAATTATAATATAACACTTTTATACTAAAGTATCACAGTTTCTTTCAAAGCAGAATAGCATTTTAAGGAATACATCTGCTCTATTGACAGTAGCTCTGCAAAATTAAATGCATGACAATATTAAAAAGTAGAAATGTAAAAGATTAAGTATGTCTGGTACCTGATTTCTAAACCTAAAGTTATGGTTATAAAATTTGTGGAGACAGCTGGAAAAGAGCTGGAAACAACTTCATTCCCTCCATGGAGCAGGATGGTCTATTCCAATGAAAGTGACATTTGACAGAAACAACAGACAATAAATGAAAACCCAAGAACTTATCATGCTCTTCCCAATCCTCCCAAGGCTAGAATCTAACACAACATCCTTTCCTCTGTCTTAGCTTGGAAAATTACCTTCTGGACAGTGGGAAATAAAAACACAGGGACTGGCAAATGTCAAAAGAACTAAGACCCTAGTGATTTGCTTAAAACTGGAGGGCAGAAAACATGAAACTATAGAGTAAAAACCCCATCTCCATTAATACCTGTTATTTAGAGAGGGGATGTAGGGGACTCTTTTTTTTTTTAAGTTAAAAATCTAAAAATAAGAACCGATTGCTTTCTTTTATGTTATTCAGCATTCATTGGAGCATACATTTAATTTTTTCATTTACAAATTTGCTATATTATCAATTTGATATTTGACAAACATTTATTGATCAAATTATACTGAGGGTAGATTTGATAGAGAAGTGACTGCCCCATACAGACACTTATTTATTTATTTATTTGTCATTTTACATCCTGATTCTAGCCCCCTCCTTTCTTTCCTCCCAGCATCAACTCCACCTCCTCTTCCCATTCTCCTTTCTCCTTCCTGCCAACGAAGGGGAGGAATCCAATTGCCACCAATCTACCCTGGTATCTCAAATCGCTGCAGTACTAAGCATACTCTTCTCACACTGGGTAATGACCAAATCAGGAAACATGATCCAACTGTAGGTAGCAGATATAGAGACAGCCCCTACTCCTATTGTTAGGGGATCCACATTATGACCAAGCTACACATTTGCTACATATGTATAAGGTGACTAGGTTCTGTCCATGCAAGCTCTTTGGATGGTGGTTCAGTCTCTGTGATCCACTCGCAACCCTGTGGAAGAGGTGAGATTACTATGAAGGTCTTCTTATGGTAACCTTGACCCCTCCTCCCACTGTCCCACAGAGCTCCCCTAACTCTGCCCATTGCTTTGCCTTGGGTCTTTGCATCTGTCTCTCTCAGCTGCTGAAAGAAGCTTGAGCCACAGGTGGAAGAGGAAGCTGGGATGGGGGAGGGATGCACTAACCTGGATGAAACTGGGGTATTTGGCTTGGTGGCCACAGGAGAGTGCCCAACAATGGGCAGCTGACAGTGTTTCTGTGCCCCTGGCAGGAACACACTTACTGTTTTATAAAATATACAAAGCATATTGTAATGACAAAATGTATTTTTCTTGAAGAAAATATTGGTATGTGTATAGTATTTCTCTTGCCTTATTATCAGGCTTACTATATTTGGTATATGGGTATTTAATTCACTTATATTTTATAAAGTTGGTAAGGGTATATTTAAGAAACTTTGCATCATCCTTATTACTTGTAGAAACTATTATACTATCAAATTATTTGAAAACCAAAAGATTCCTTGATCGTTTTCTGTTTCTCTACTCTTCACCTTTCCTCTCCTCCCCTCTTTCCATACAATACCAGCAGATTATGATGACCACTAATACTACATGATGTGGAGATATTTAGTATTTATCTCATGAATGTATTTAATTTTTAATAAAAATTTCAATGATTTTGTGTTGCTGTTTTTAAGTCTTCATTCATTCATGTACTTATTTTGAAAATGCAATAGCAAATATTTTCAGTGGGAAAAATTATATTTATTAGTAATAGTCATTTGTGGGATAAGATTAATATTAGAAGCTAAAAGTATGACATAGTTTTTGAAGACAGTTCTCTATTTAGCTATTGTACTCTACAGTGCAATGAGCAGGAAGAAAATTTTTATTAATTTTAAGTCCATCTCTGAACACAGTGCCCCTTTGTTAGATGTGTCATCATCCTTAGCAATTGTGCCATGTGTGCACTGGCCTGTAGAAATTGATGTGAGTTTTCACCTGGCTTACTTGATTCAGAATTTACCTTGATTCCTTCTTCTTAACTCAATTTTGGCACACTTGACATAGTGTGTGATTGTACACAGACCTTTTGGATAGTGCAATCATTTGTATCCTTTTAAAGACCTTTCTTCACTCTAGCCTGTTATTGTCTTCTTCACATGGCTGGCTGCGTATTGCCATCGCTGTCTTGTGTTTTCTGGGGACCAGGGCTGTGGTTCTGTCTAAGAGATGTTCTTTTTGTAAGTTTTCTTGCATCCACATCATGTGGCTCACAACTACCCTGGCCTCAAACTCCAAAGTGTCTTATACTATCTGCTAGTCTACCCAGGCATATACTTACAATACATAACAAATATAAAATAATATTTTAAATATCACAAGTGATCAATAGAATTAGACAAGCTGCTTTTTTTTTTAATAAACATGAACAGCATAACATAAACTAATAATCTCTTATGGAGGAAATTTGGCAAAATTTAACGACATTTTTTTCATACATTTTGGCATGTTTTTCATACTTCAGATTTAGGAAGAAGCTATATAATTTCATATCATTGGAAAGGAGATTCCTTTTATATAATAAAATCTCACTTGTGGGAAAAATTTTCAACTGTATCTCATAAAGCTTAGAAAAGTAACTTATTTCAAATATACTCAACAAAAATTTTAATACATTAAAATGTAACTTTGTGGGCCTGGCTGCATTAAATTGATAGTATTTGTGTTTAAAAATGATATCATGTAATAAGTAGATTTTGTGAAAATTTTTCTTTTTTAAAATATATTTTATTAATTTATTCATATTATATCTCAATTGTTATCCCATCCCTTTTATCCTCCCATTCCTCCCTCCCTCCCATTTTCCCCTTATTCCCTTCCCCCATGACTGTGACTGAGTGGGACCTCCTCCCCCTTTATATGCTCATAGGGTATCAAGTCTCTTCTTGGTAGCCTGCTGCCAAGATGGGGTAGGCCTCCCCATCCAGGGGATGTGGTCAAATATGGGGCAGCAGAATTCGGGTGAAAGTCAGACCCCACTCTCCACACAATAGTGAAGAATGTCCTGTCCATTGGGTAGATCTGGGTAGGGGTTCAAAGTTAAGCGCATGTATTGTCCTTGGCTGGGGCCATAGTTTGAGCAGGACCTCTGGGCCCAGATCAGCCCGTCATTAATGTTCTTCTTGTAGGTTTCTAATGGAAGAAAAAAAATGTATGGTCCAGTGTCTTGAGTTGAAACATTTCCCATTCATTGGGCCCAGGGGTCCTGCTCAAACTAAGGCACCAGCCAAGGACAATACAGGAGGTAAACTTTAAAACCCCTTCCCAGATCTAGCCAATGGTCAGAATATTCTCCACAGTTGAGTGGAGAGTGTGATATAACTTTCTCACGTACTCTGGTGCCTCACATTTGACCATGTCCCCTGGAGGGGGAGACCTGGTGGCACTCAGAGGAAGGACAGCAGGTAGCCAAGAAGAGACTTGATACCCTATGAGAATATATAGGGGGAGGTAATCCCCCTCAGGAACAGTCATAGGGGAGGGGAATAATGGGAAAATGGGGGGGGGAGGAATGGGAGGATACAAGGGATGGGATAAACATTGAGATGTAACAAGAATAAATTAATAAATAAATAAATAAATAAATAAATAAAATGTACCTTGAAGTAAAAAAAAAAAAAGAAAAAAAGAAAAGAAAAGAAAAGAAATGAGTAGGCATACTAATTTTTAAAAATAAAATGAAAGATGGAATTAATTAACACATTTCGGATAAAATTAATCTCACAGTTTGTACTTCAAATCTTCCCAAATTGCTCATATGCTATTGGATTTGTGTCGAACCCATTGTGCTGCGGCGAAGTTATGAAAATTTTAAACAGAGAAACTTAATGGGAAAATTGTCAGATCACCAAAGGCAGGACTCTGAAGGACAAATAAGTATGACAATTCCTTCCCTTCTCTTGCTCTTTTTGAGTTCCTAACAACTACAAGTTAGTACAACCTCAATTAGATCCTCCAGACATGATGTTCTCTCATGCTCAACTATCAAAACCAAGAAATCCTGAATTGAATTATATTAAACAAATATTCCCACCACCCAAAAAACAAAAACAAACAAACAAAAACCCTAAACAAACTAAATAAAACAAAACTTTGCTCTTAATACATCATTGCTTTCAGGAAAGTTACTTGTTGATGACAAACCTAAAGAGTCTTTAAATTCAATTTTAGGCAGAACTGAAGAATGAGGGAATGGTTATTGAATGTGTTAGGTTGAAAGCATGTTTCTGTAGTTTCAATTCTTAAAGCTGTACTGGACAGAGCTAGTGCTGGCACCATTTTGATATTGTATTTTCTATGGCCCATCATCTGATTCCTATTTTTAATAGACATTTATATCTTGCAGTATCTAAGAGATGTGTCCTCTGTTGTTTTGCTACTGACTGTTTTGTCATAAAGATCTGATGGCCAATAGCCGGGGCAGGAAGGATGAAGGCAACCTTTCTTGGCAAAAGAGTGACACAAGAAGATGGAAGCAAAAGAGAATCCAGGAGGATAAGAAAAGGAACATACACAGACCTTAGGATAACAGGGAGGCAAAGAGCTATAGTCAAGTGGCTGGGACACAAGCCTGTAAGTTGGGTTAATTTAGAAGTAGCTGGGAAACAGCACCAACAAAAAGCCTAACTTTTATACTACGTAGAAGTCTCCATGCCTTATATATACCATAAGCAGGTAAAAGATAGCCCCTCAATAAGAATGCTTAGGGATGTGTAGGTAAAATTGAACAGCAAATTTTTTTAAATATATTTTATTGATTTATTCATATTACATATCAATTGTTATCCCATCCCTTGTATCCTCCCATTCCTCCCTCCCTTCCATTTTCCCTTACTCCTCTCCCCTATGACTGTGACTGAGGGGGACCTCCTCCCCCTGTATATGCTCATAGGTTATCAAGTCTCCTATTGGTAGCCTGCTATCCTTCCTCTGAGTGCCACCAGGCCTTCCCATCCAGGGGACATGGTCAAATACGGGGCACCAGATTTCATGTGAAAGTCAGACCCCTCTCTCTATTCTACTGTGGAGAATGTCCTGTCTGCTGGCTAGATCTGGGTAGGGGTTTGAAGTTTACTGCACATATTGTCCTTGGTTGGTGCCATAGTTTGAGCAAGACGCCTGGGCCCAGATGTGCTCATTATAATGTTCTTCTTGTAGTTTTCTAGGACCCTCTGGATCCTTCTATTTCCTCATTCTCCCATGCTTCTCTCACCTAGAGTCTCAATAGGATGTCCTCCCCTCTGTCCCACCAGCACACAACAAGAACATTTGCTCAACCGTATTCATAGCAGCCTTATTCATAATAGCCAGAACCTGGAAACAGCCTAAGTGTCCCTCAGTAGAGGAATGGATAAAGAAACTGTATGTTTACACTATGGAATACTACTCAGCTATTGAAAACAGGGAATTCCCACAATTTGTGGATTGAACTAGAAATGATCATAATGAGTGAGTTAACTCAGAAGCAGAAAGAGTGAAATGGTATATACTCACTTATATCTGGACACTAGCCCAAGGAATATGTCCCATGAAAATTCTAATGGTAGCAAAACTATATAAAAGTAGACACAAATATAGATAGTAAGGCAGTACTAATTAAATTAAAGAGGGGATTGAAGGATGAACTGTCAACTAACTGCTTAAGGGGACACTCACATTACATTCTGAAAAAGAACAAGTGCACATCCTTCATGTGTTGGGAGACTCCATACAAATTTGATTTTGATGTTGGTATTTTCACAAGGAAAGGGGTAGGGGCGTATCAAGACAACATAACATTAGGCTGTAGCAATGATATTACTGCCTTACAATTACAAGTGTGTGTGTGTGTGTGTGTGTGTGTGTGTGTGTGTGTGTGTGTGTGTGTGAAGTTCCTGGCAGTTAGAGATACCAGAATGTGTGTGAACAATTAAAAGGGACAATAGATTTGAGAATCAGAGATTATTCATGTCAGGTAAACACACTGTGGGTTTGGGACCAAGTCAGAGAAAGGCTTTTGGAACTCACACCTATTACCCTGAGGCCCAGATATTAGTTACAGAACTGCATCCTTTGACTTTGTTTTTAAAGTTTTGGGCCCTTCTAGATAAATCCTTCTAACTTATGGTCCTATTTTCCAGTTTAGGTAGAGATGTTTATGCAGAAACCAATATACCATCATATATTGGAAGCCTAAATTGTTCTTTATAATTTTATCATAATAAATGGATGTTTGCCTTAAATTTCAAAAATGACTTTGGATTGTAACTTCTAAGCAATGTTGGTCTACAATGACTTTAAAAACTACTAGAGACATGTTTAAGGCATTTTACTCTAAGATCCATACAATGGTCTTCACAGGACAAAAGTGGTGTTTTATAGATTCCCAAAACCCACATATTAGAAACTAGGTCTGTAGTTCATAGTGTTATTGAGAGATTGTGAAAACCTCAAGACACAGAACCTTCTTGGAAATAGGTGAGTCCATTGGCCATTCCCTTGAATGCAATATTATGTTGCTGATTTATTTCTTTTTCTGTATCTGGTAGATGAACAAGTTTTCTGCCATATACCCCTACTGTTCTGCACTGTGACACTATTTGCTTGAAGCTAGGGAGTCAAGTGAATCCAGATTGGAACTTCTGATATTGTTTACAATATCTGTTTTCATATGACCCTTTCCACAAGAAAAGATAACTTTCTTGCGTTTTTTTCATAGTGACACATAAGTGACCAACACAGCAGTGTAACTACTTAAGACATCTCCAAGGGATGAAACATAGGAGTGGAAAAAAATTACAATGCTTTCAGTTCTTCATACAAATAGCAATGCCTCTTCTGAAGAAAGTCCAATTGAGAGACAGGTTACCCATCTTTTCAAGCAAAAGAGAATCAGCCAAATTTTGATCAAACAAAGTGTCTAATTAAATTATGATTTTTAATTTTAAAGGATAAAAATAAATGAAAAAGAGTAGCAGAGATGAGTAAAACTACCACAAAAGAGAAAGTGTGATGTAGGTTGTAAGGCATGGTATGAAGGCTATGTAATGTCTGCTCTTGTGTTCTGAGAGTTACAATAGGATAATTTCAACACCTGATTTTGGAAAATCAAAGCCCATTTATTACAGGGACATATATGCCAAAATATTCTGAAACTGGAGACTATGTAGGAATTAAGGAATCGAACTTCCAGGCATCCCATTCTTCCCTAGGGGCATTCTGTGAATCAACTTGAGCTACCACATAAACTCTGAAAAGGAATATGTTTTATGATGAATAAATATTGAGCAAACAATCTAAAGCATATTTGGATTTATCAAGAAAGCAATATATTTGAATGCAGCTCATTCAAACCACACAAGAAGATAACTAACTGAAACAACAATTTATTGAAATGACCTCTGAACATTAACTAAAACTCATTAAACAACCACACATGTTGATAAAAGGATTTTAATTATAAATATGTTGTGATATTTTAATAGCGATACAAGTGTTTAAAAGAAATGTGTTTAAAATTGCATTCCCTTAATTAAAAGAAGGAAACGTGAGGGGAGTGAAGTCCTAATTTTGACGTAACACTATCAGTAGTTATGTCTTGAATGTATAATCTACTAAAAGATATCATTTGTAAAAAGGTTTGATACAAGATTATCAATTTATACAAAAGCTATCTTTGAGAATTTATTGTCTTGTGAATATAAATAATACGTGTTTCTCCTACATTAGTCTTGAATCTATAGAAAATGTTTCTCAGCAATCTGTCACCCGTTAGTTGCATATGAAGGTTCCCTGTTAATTTATTCATTCTTATTACTTTTTTGTTATTGTTGATCTTGAGGTAGAAATTAATGAGATTGTTCATTCAGAGGATTTTAAAATATGGTGAAAATGAAGACTTTGAATTAGAAAAATATGTGAGACTCTTCTCTAAAGAAAATCTTCTTCTGGTTTTACCTTCTGACTCTGAATAGTACTTTACATGTTGACAAATTATCTTAAAATAGATACAAACTGAAATGAGGAGACTAAGGATATGCTAAGTGAGTAACAGAGTTACCGAAATATAAAATAATGAAGGGGAAAAATAAACACTGACATACATACTATCCTTTTGGGTAGTATTTGATTATATACAAACTAGACAAAGAAAAATTTATAAATATAACATTATCAACAAAAATAGAATCTGTTATGACTTTCTATGGTTGATGCTTTTACAGTAAAGAAATGGTATCAGGCAAACTACACCCCAAGCATGGAAATAAATACATTAGGTATGCTGGAAGTTTTTCACTGTGACAGAAGTGTTCCAAACACTGAGCAGGAGAAAGCCAGAACTAAGTCTGCATTTTGCAACTGACAAGAAGTATAAAAGTAAATACAAACTTTAGTGTGTATGCCCAATGCAAGATACAGGTCCTAGTAAATGTATATAATTACATCATCATTTCTGTGCATATATATAACATAAATACATATACATTGCATAAAATATACATAGAGTCAAGAAGACCAAATAGCTCTGTTTATGACAAAGCAGGAATAATTGAAATTCTATTAAAAATGAACTTATTTGGGATCAAATGTTATTTTCTATACCTGCTTCTATGCTGAAAAGTATGTAAAATGTTATTTGTTGTACATATAAATTAATGTATATATTTATATAGCTCTTTATGCTTTTTAAAGAACTATTAAGATATTATAACATATATACATATGTATCAGTGTATATATTTATTTTAAAAACATTCTTTGACCAGAGTTATTTTCCATATGCTTATAGAAAGTGTATTTCATAACACATATGCATTAATCATAACATATCACCCAAGAGAACAAATTTTAGATTATAAGCTAAATAATAATACAAGGGTGGATATATCTGGATCACCTGGAGTTAAGTGATACAAATGATCACAAGACAAGCAATGGGAATGGTTGGTAGAATATAAGTTACATTCACAAACAAGTAAATATTACAAACATAAAAAAAGACAAAAATATTTCAGGAACAGAGAAAATGGAGATTTTTAGTTTCCAATTCCAAGAAACTGCTAAAATCATAATATTTCACCATGCAGCATGAAAACTTGGAAACTGTCATAGTGGAAAACCTTGATGGACTTACCTAATAGCAACACTAAAGGTTTTCTTTACCAATATCAAAGTCCACATTGTATGTTTGGTTATAGTGATGAGAAACATCCACCGTCCAGAATGATAATTTTGTCAACCTTGCATGAGATGTTTACAGTGAGAACGGCGTAGAAAATAAAGTAGGGCACAACCTTCTGTCTTTACACAATGTGAGTGAGGCAAGTGGAAAATTTGATTGAAAATTCTCATTTATTTGGATGGAGATTGACATATAAGCTGTTTATAGATATAGTTTTCTTCAAGTGCAATAATGATAACAATTTTTCAAAATCTAGCGGGTATTGTTATCATGGGGAAAATCTAGGAACAAGTAATTATTCTTGTACGGCCAGGATAATGCAAACTCACATCAATATGCATAACTAAGAATTAGAAAAAAGTAGGTATTCCGTCTTTTCTAATTATAGTTCACTTACTATATGTACCTTTTAAAATAAGCCTAGTTTTATGTGACATTCTTAAAAGACTTGAAGCTGTATGCACATTGTCAGAGAACAGCCACTCAAGGAGATCCATTAATGTACATTAAAGTTATTTACCAAGTAAAATCAATTTGCTCTATTTATATTAAATCACCTGCAGCAAATTCAGAGACAGAGGGGTAAAAATAAATTTTCTCCCTTTATGATGGTCATAATTAACTACATATGTATGGGAAATGAAACAAAATAGCCTTAAACAAAAATTAGTCTTTTAAAGATACTATGACATTAATATGTTTTGATGTTGTGAATGTCTCCTTTCAATATATCCATAGGAAGTGTAGTTGTTAGAATTTATTTTATTTTTTTATTTTTTTAGTTAAAAATAACACAAGTCTACAACTGCAAAGAAAATAAATATACTACTTCAGCGTTATTAACAATCTAATAAAATCATTAATTTTTACAATATTTTTTTAAAAATAGAAAATTAAACATCACTTTTTGAAAAGTGTCTTAGTATTTAAAGTGCTGGCTGCATGAATGTTAGGAACTGGGCTTGGATTTGTAGAAGCTGGGACCTAAGCAAGCTCCTGTAATGTCTGAGAGGCAGTACAAGAAGGGAGGCAGAGACAAGAGAATTGTCAATAGCCGGTGCACATGGTAGCGTGACATAATGACTAACAGGAAACCCTATTTCAAAAATAATGAAAAGCAAGACCAACACTAGTGGTCATCCTCTGACCTCCAGGTTTGTTCTATGGTAAACTTACCACACCACATACATGAAGATGAACATATGAACATTTTATGTCAACATACCCAGACAAAAATAAATATATCAGAAGGCCTATTTAAGAAAAAATATTGAGGAAGTTGTCTCCTGTGCCAATATGTTCCAGGCTCTTCCTCACTTTTTCTTCTAAGTGACCTAGTGTCTCTGGTTTTATGTTGAGGTCTTTAATCCACTTGGATTTGAGTTTTGTGCAAGGTGACAAATATGGGTCCAGTTGCATTTTTTAACACATAGACCTCCAGTTAGACTCAGCTATTAAAAACAAGGAATTCCCGAAATTTGTGGATAAATGGATTGAGCTAGAAATGATCATAATGAGTGAGTTAACCCAGAAGCAGAAAGACTCAAATGGTATATACTCACTTATATCTGCATACTAGCTCAAGGAGCATGTCCCACGAAAGCCTTCACTTACCAGGAAACTGGGACAGAGGGGAGGACATTTTATTGGGATTCTAGATGAGAGAAGCATGGGAGAATAGCAAAGTAGAAGGATCCAGAGGGTCCTAGAAACCTACAAGTAGAACATTATGATAGGCAGATTTGGGCCCAGGGGTCCCACTCAAACTAAGGCACCAGCCAAGGACAATACAGGCGGTAAACTTTAAACCCCTACCCAGATCTAGCCAATGGTCAGAACATTCTCCACAGTTGGGTGGAGAGTGGGATATGACTTTCTCATGTACTCTGGTGCCTCACATTTGACCATGTCCCCTGGAGGGGGAGACCTGGTGGCACTCAGAGGAAGGAGAGCAGGTTGCCAAGAAGAGACTTGATACCCTATGAGCATATACAGGGGGAGGTAATCCCCTTCAGGAACAGTCATAGGGGAGAGGAAAAAGGGAAAAATGGGAGGGAGGGAAGAATGGGAGGATACAAGGGATGGGATAACCATTGAGATGTAACAAGAATAAATTAATTAAAAAACACGAAATAAATAAATAAATAAATAAATAAATAAATAAATAAATAATGTTTGATTCCAGCCGGGTGTGGTGGCTCATGCCTTTAATGCCAGCACTCGGGAGGCAGAGGCCAGGGAATCGATGTAAATTCAAGGCCAGCCTGCTCTACAAAGTGAGTCCAGGTCAGCCAAGTCTACACAGAGAAACCCTGTCTCGAAAATCCAAAAAAGAAAAAATGTTGGATTCCATATATCTTGTATATTTAGCACAGTGACAGAACATTCACCTATAATTCATACAGGTCTATATTTGATCCATATCAGTATAAAATATGAAGCTTGTGGTGTTACGATGATATCACCTGGGCAAAATCCACAGCTCATCTCTTAAAATCTGACTGCTCCCTTGCCGTTCTTCCTGAGGACTAAGCTCTCACTTTTCCTAGAACCCAATTGTCAGCTAACAACTTTCTGTGACTCCAGTTCCCAGGGATCAAATGCTTCGTATTTGCATCCATAGATACTATGCACAGCAGGTGAATACACACACACATGCAAACAAGAAACTCATATACAAAATATAAATTAACAAATAGCAAAGAGACATCACTGAATATTTAAATGATCTCTTCTATTCTTCTACTCTATAACTAGCTTTTGTTATAGTTTTCCTGCAGAGGAATTATTAGACACTTATTGATACCTGGTAATCAGATCTATATATCGTCCACCTCCATTTTTCTATATTTCAGAAAAAAATTAGAAAAAAAATGGCAATAGAAAGTGGATTTATTTTTAGTTCACCAAGTTTAACCTGTGTGTTATGATGGTGTTAACTTCCCGTTGTGCCTGTGTGCATCTTCCTATTGCAGAATGCCAGAAAAAAAGACTAGGCATGTTGAACTTCAACTGTGAGGTTGTCTATGGTCTCTCCTTGGGCAGAAGGAGGCCGAGCATCCAGGAGTCTCTCCTCTTTCTTATGGATACAGTTTGCCAATCAATCATAGGCCAGAACAAATGGAGTCATAAAAAGTCTTCCGTGTTTTGAAATTTAAGAGTTTCAGGGGTTCTTTTTGTTTGTTTTATTTAAGGGGAAATTATTTTTATCTTTATTTATTTTTGTTTATTTGTTTTGTTTTTCTCCTGCTCTTTCTGGGCAAGGATGCATGTTTCTTCCTCATGCTGTTCCCTTAATAGTTTGAGAATAAAAGCCTATTTATCTTTTCTTTGGAGTTCACTGAAGGAGAGATAAACCTGTTTTTAGGATCCCAAGTGCGGGATTGGAATTGTCTTGTGAGAGAACAGGTGAGGTTAATCCACTAGAAGACCGACCACCTCGGGCAGGTGCTTGATTGGTGCTAGCTGAAAAGGTCCCATGAACACACTCTGGGAGAAAATATATAAATGAGCCCAGAACTGGAGACGGGGCTTTTTGGAGACTTGGGATAGTTTTGGCTGCACTTTGAGATGCTCCTAGAGAGAATCACTGGAGGGAGGGAAGGCTTTGGGGCTCTGGCTCCTGCTGAGGTTTTGGGTTCTGGTTACTCTAGGTTCCAGCAGAAGAAATCCTGCAGAGTGTGCCAAGAAAATTGTTCCTCAGAACTGATATCCTTACGGTTTTGTTATTGTGTCCATTAATCCTCATTTCCCAAAATTTTGCTTAGTCGGGTTATAAGTGACGTACGCTCGGTCACTAAGTTGTTAAGAAAATATATTGGTGAAGAAAAGTGAGCCTACAGTTCACCATCAACAATTTGAATACCTATCAAGTGAAAAAAAAGTTAAATGACATACAATAATACTCTGATAACCAAGAGGAGAGGCACATATGTATTTCTTTTTTTCTTTGATGTTTAGCCTGTCTGTGTGTGTGTCTGTCTGTCTGTCTGTCTGTCTGTCTGTCTCTCTCTCTCTCTCTCTCTCTCTCTCTCTCTCTCTCTCTCTCTCTTTCTCTCTTCCTCTCTCTCTCCCTCTCTCTTCACATACGTGTTCCTATAGAGGCCATAAAGCTGATTTTCCATAAAGCCAAGGTTTCAAGTGGTTGCCAGCTTTCCAATATGTGTTCTTCAAACTGTGGTCCTCTGAAAAAGTAACATGTATTCTTAAATGCCTAGTCATCTCTTTTTTCCTTTTATAAATGTTTGGAATTTTGCTAAATTGCCATTACTATTCAAGAAATACATATATAAATATGTGTATGCATATGTACACTGAAAATATTTTCTTACATATATGACTTCTTACCCATTTATCCAGTCTCCTTGAGAAACTCAATTTCACTTAAAATCTGATCGTGAGGCTTATAGACCATCATATACCTCAAATCTGTTCCCATTTTGTATTCAGCATGCATTTCCAATTGCACCCTGACTGAATAAAAACTCCATTCCTGCTATAAGCTTTTGGTCCTGCCATCCATCAGTGAGATTGGCAAATCAGCTCCCTAAGCCACAGACTATACTCTTTTAAGTTTTACTAATTATTTCAAACATATAAGCAACCAAATAGTATGAGTGAAGCCAAATAGGTCTAGGGTGATCTATCTGAGTCTTCTGCTGATTCTTTACCCTATCTGATCAGGTTATCTTTCTTTGACATTAAATAACGCTTGTTGCTGAGGTAAGAGATCTATAGGTTATCAAATGTCATTGTTGCATAGCAAGATGATTGTGGTGCTTGGAGTCTAGAGTGGTCCATATGTCATAAATCTGAGATTGCAGTAATCCTGTTAGTGCTACATGACCAGAGACATCTTGCTGTGAGATTTCCAGAGGACACATCCCTCTGTCTAGTGAAGATAATTAGTCCACTTACTGAGTGAGCTGTTTGTTTTCCCCTGGGAAGATCGCCTTCTTAACAAGGAAAAAAATGCCTTTATCTCAGCTCTGCTGTTTTTGCCATTGCTCTCCACCAACAGAGGGTAGATGTAAATTTTATGAGCTGTGCACGTTTTCACACATCTATGGAATTCTCAAATTATCTAGTCAATGTACAGAGAACATTTTGGCACTTGCATGCCTGAATTTTTGAAGTTTAAGAAATATTTTCTCACTTCCTTTTTTTTTTTCAATTCTGTATAGCTAAAAGCATAAGCATTTTATCTCAGGGAAAAGTGTTTTACTGTGAACTGTTATGTCCAGGGCTTTTCATTATAATTTGAAACCACAAACATATGGAATATTCATTGATTTATAGTATCAAAATATTCTAAGCTTGTGTGGCAAGTACTAAAGGTTCTTACATTTTTATAAGTTTTAAAATTATTTAGACATCTTATTGTGTGGTAGGTATTTTCCACTCATGATCCAGAGTAAATGCTATATACTGCTGTATATAGGATGATTGGCTATTTGTAGTTTGCTTTTTTTTCCTTTTTAAATTTGCTTTTCCACTTAGTAAAGGTATTAGGAAACATCCATTACACAGTATGAGGAAGTTAATTTCATTTATTATTGAAACCACCATTTACTAAATGCTTTATCTTCTCCTTTGATATCCAATAGTTTTCAAATTTTAGTTAGACATTATTGTTACTAAAATACACCAATGATTTTAATGTAAATGTCATAATATAATTAAATTTTGTATTTTATGGGCCCAATTGACTGTTATACACATATTCTCGGAAAATACATTTCTGGAAATATTTAAAATGAAAATTGATCTGGCTATCCCAAATAAAAATATAATTGTAAATCAATTATCAATGAAAGAGACATTATATCTTTATTTTTTTGGATGCCATTTTATTGTAATATGACACCTATCTGTAAGGAATATGAATAGATTTTTTAAAATCATGTATCAATTCACATCCCTTTCATTCCCACTTGCAGCGTTCAAATGTGTGTGAGATGTCATTAAATATTATAGGGACCACTTCCATATAATTCATTATTTAACCTAAGTTTTGTCCTATATTATGTCCTTTTATTTCCTTGTCCCATAAAATTAGTATTTTTCATTGTTTACACAACAATGATGCCTCAACTCTTTGATCTATATCGTACAATGTTACTTTTTAAAACATTTTTATTGACTTTTGGAAATTTCACACCATGGGCCCTGATTACACTCTTTTTCCAGAACTCTGAGGGCTGCGCCCCAATCTTGTAAACTCTTTTCCCCTGAAAAAGAAGAATAATCAAAAAAAAAAATTGTCCAAATACTCACTGGAGCATGATCAAACGTCCAGTGGCTAAATCCTTAAAGAAAACTGTGACCTTCCCCACTTGTAGCCCTGCCAGAAACCATCAGTTGTGGAGAGCTACACTTCAGGATCCTTAACACATGTTTTAAGAGTGCTCTTCAATGGCTTTCTGCCTAGACAGTTACTTTTTTACTTTTGGGATGGGGTGGGAAATGCGGCTTGTACCCTCTCTTCCTCTTCTGTGAGTTTGAAGTTATCAATACTACTGCAAAAGTAGCTTCTTTGGCCTTATGGTCAGGGAAGCATGGCTGGCCTTGGGTGGTAGCATAGGCCATGGACATCAACAAGGCCTCCTGGCTATGATATCTGTCACCCTATTGGTCATCAGGCTTGATTTGTTTGCCCTGGCTGGCTAGGTGGGTATCCCTCTCCTCCCTCACTGCAGCATGTGCATCCCTCCCAAAGTTGTGCTCTCAGGGGAAGAGGATGACCTTCCCAGAATAGAGGATGACCTGCCTTTGGTCAAAAATATTGGAGTAGGTGCCCTTTACCATGCTAGACAAGGTCTCAAGGCACATGTTATTTTTTTAAATGTTGACTAATGCAAAATAGTGACACTAATCACTTCTACAGCTTAGAAATTGAGGTGAGAATATTACACACCAGTAAAATAGTCATGTACAACTGTGTTGGAGTCAGTTAAATTATGATAAACTGTCACAAAGGAGATGTGTGTGCATTTTTACTAGATTAATGTTATTTAAAAGCATAGCGTTAGGTAATAATTTGTAAAAATGACAAGGAAGATACATCACTATGTTTTATTAACCTGAGAGTGACTTACTCTAAAATTATCCTTCCTGGGGCTCAGAGTTTTTCTCAGTAGCCACTGAGAGCAAACACTAGCTTTGCAGAGGACACAAAGGTTGTTCCTAGTATGGCTTTCTGTGGTTCATGTTTGGATTTCTCCTTGAATAACTTAAATTAACCTGGGTTTGAATGGTAATCATGTCTACTGAATACCAGTATAGTTCCAGACTAGTGTTTGATCAACTACTGGTCATCAGAGCCTCGCCTTGGTTAACTGCCACAACCAATTGTTTCTTAGTACACACTCTGCTGTGGTTTTACTTTTATTGTTACAGCTGTTCACTCACTTTCTTCATCAGGAAGTACATTCCAAGCATTGAATCAACCCTCTTCAACTAGAATAACAGGGGTGACCAAAGAAGTTTTGAGATAAACTAAAATTTCAGGAGGCATGTAGTAATAATAACACTTCATTTTTAAAGGGTGCTCTTTGCTAGAAAGAATAGCAATCTCTCTTTTAACAGTTATGAAGTTGGTGAAGATGGAAGGCCAAAATATAATACATTTAAAGAAAAGATGAATAACGAAATCAGGTTGGAACCACGCCTCATACGCAAACATCATCCCTAACAAGCACTATGGACCTTTGGCTTCTCGGCAACGTGCCACGGAAGAGAAGACTGCCAAAGTAGACAAGATCTACAGGCCCAAACAATGGAAGTAAATACATTAACTGCCCATTATGCTTAATTTGATCTAAGTGTATTTGATAATGTTTTCATTTCTATCATTCTATATAACATATTTTGATTATATCTCCCCCTTCCGATTAGTCACAGACCCTCCTCACCTCTGTCTACATTCACTTTTTCCTGTTCCTATGAATGTATCTAAATATCCATATATCTCTTTCATTCATACACTTCAGGTTCATTTAGATGTTTTCTCTATGTAAGAGGCTATTTTTGGAGTAGATGATAATGGCTGATTTTGTTTATACGTAGACAGTAGTGTTGAAAATGATGGTACATACTTGTAAAACTAGTAATCAGGAAGCAAAGGCAGTCTGAGCTCTCAGAGTTTAGAACCAGTCTAATCACCATAATGATTTCCATATCAGCTAAGGCTACATAGTAAGGCTCTCTACCAAAGAAACAAAACAAACAATGCAACAATATTGCTGTTTAAAATGTATATCACATTTATTAACACACACACACAAACACACATATGGGGGGGTTGTTGCTTCATCAAATATGTAAATAACCCAGAATATAAGAAAATACTTTATTATATCTAAGAACAAACACATTGGTACTAAGAATTTTGTACCTGAAATTTGAGAAAATGTGATGGATTATCAAATAGGGCATTTACGTACACATAATCAGATTACAATTTCAAAATTTTGATTTAAAAGGATGGCTAGGTTAGAATATGTTTCAAAAATACCAAAATATGAAACCATGATGTTACATCAAATCATCAAATTTTAGAGAGAAAGTAGTGGGAGGAGATAGGTGATATTACGAAGATAAGTACTGCAGTGAATGTGAACATAGTACACATACACACATATGCAGTATTCACACAAATATGTAGTGTGTACATGTATGCATATGTAAGTAGCATGTGTATGTGTAGTGTGTGTATTTGTATATAAATTATGTGATTATTATACGTGAATTTTGGATATAAAATAAAATGTAACGAAGCACAGAACTTAGTATCATTTATAACGCATATAAAATGATGTGTCAGAACACCTCCGCATGAGAGGTCTAGGGGAGGGTCGTAGGGCAGAAGAGGAAGGGAGGGTGGGCACAGAGGGAAACAAGGAAGAGATAACAAGTGGGATATAATACGAATAAACCACAATAAATAAATAAAGCTAGTTTTAAAAATATATATGCTGTAGCTCTATTTGATTATGTTTTTATACCACTGCCTTCCTCGACTTTATTACCTATTGGTGTAATGTGAAAAAAGGAAAAATTACAAAAGGAAAACAGCTTAAAAGCTTTTGCTGTAGAAACTATAGGGAAAATAATGACATTGTTGTTAAGGTTGGACAAAGCTTGCTGCTCTTCCATCTCTCACACAGGGGCAAAGAAATATTCTTTAGACTAAGGCCAGATTGTTCCAAGGGAGATGATGTTAAGATGAAATGTATCGACACTCTGATTTAGAAATCATTGTACGTAGTTTTCAAGATCCAATGCTAGGTTACAGACACAGAAATTCTCTGGAAAAACAGGGTAGTGACCCTTTCATCTTAAAACTTTGTAACTAGATACATTTGAGCAAGACAAATTTGTTGATTACTGTCTATTTTGTGATAATTGGGCTTGTTTTCTCTTCCTCAACATAGATGTCCTAGTTTTGTTGTGTTTTCAATGAAAATTGCCTGAAACTGTGGAGAAAAACATGTGGTCTTCAATTGAGACAACAAGAAGGTTTGCTTTTACAGCCTAAGTCATTCTCTGGTTAGAACATAAATTGGGAGCCTTGTACGAAACTAGATGGTAACATGAAATGAAAATAAATTCTCTAATTACAAACTGGGGCACCATAGAATTAGTAGACAATAGAAAGTGACTAAAACTGTAGGCAAATGCACAATCCTATTTATAAATATGGTAGTGCGAATTAATAATAACATTAATTTTTTATCTTAATTTGTATGTAATATATCAATGCATAAAAGAGAATAGAATGAAATAAATTTGACTTAAATTATTTTATCAACCTGTTCCTACTATCAAACATTTTTCTGTGACTTCATGAGAAAATATCTTAAGCAGTTTACTATTAATAAAATATCTAAAGCAAATATTTGCAAAGTAGAAATTAACATTTTAATGTTTCACATTACAAATCAAAATTCTCCTCAATATCACTTTATGCTTACTTTATTATCCAGTATAGTCATTTATACCTTATTTTTAATTACATAGATGTATTAAATCTATGTGTTTCCTATACTTATAAGATATCTTCTATAAATATACTCTTGAAGTTAGAAATTAAAAATAAAATAAATAGCATTTGATGTTTAAGTTAACTATAATATATGGTCGTTCACATTAGAATTGTTTCCACTTAAATAAAATATTTATTGTGCAAGATTAATTGTGTAATTTCTATTATGAAAAAAATCATTTTAGTGATTTTTTAAAGGATAATTTATGGAGAGAATGTCATGTTAGGAGTATGAAAATAAGGTGCTTATAATAATAAACAATTGTATAAAAAACAATGACAAAGTATGATTTTATAAATAAAATGTAAGTTGGTCCTAGAACACTTGCCTACCATTTGAGGGATCCTAATTTTATTTCTATCACTATGACCTAATATTAACGTTGTTAAAAATCACATGTGAGTAATTACAATTCCCAAATGTTAGTACAGAAAGCTGAAGTTTCTCAGGCTGGACATAACTGAAAGCTAACTGTAGCCAGGGATTCAGGGATGTTTCCCCAGGAGCAAGGGTCATGTAACCTAGACTTGATAACAAGGCATCCAGTACAGTGAAGGCACTGAGCCCTCAGACTAGAGAATATGAGAAATCAAAAAGGCTGGAACATAAAAGTAAGTCAAAATCACTCTGACATCCAGAATCAACTCAGTAACTCACAAAGCAAAGAGGCTTGAATGTGTGAAAGGAATGAGAGGGTTTAGCAGGGGGTGGGGTGGAGAAGAACACGGAGTCAGAGTGACAGCAATTAGAAATCATTATATACATAGAAAAACTGTCTAATGATAAATTCACTACAATTCAAACAATACAATAGCAAACAGAAAAGGGAAAGAAAAATATTTTTATTTGCATTTATGAGTATATGTTGAAATTTTTGAAGATTCAGCACTATGTTTTAGAAAGCTTTGACTATAATTTGCCAGTATCTGAAAAGGAAGGGGTTCCAGCCTTATGGTGACCATGAGTGTTTGAAGGAATGAAAATATATGTAACACAAATAATTCTATGATTGTCCATCTGATGAAAGGATTGGGCAGTTCCTAAAGGACAAAATGTAAGAAAATTGAATAAGAAAAAGTAGATTGCAAAACCACATTTTATATATTAAAAAAATTAAAATAATAACACTAACCACAAAAGAAAGTCTAAGCCCTATTATAAGTTTATCAGTGAATTTCATTTGAATAATGGCATTTAAAAACTTTCTAAATGCAGGTTAAAAACAAACATCTTCTAAATTATCCTACATTTCTGTGTTTTCCTAATCCTAAAAGCAGTCATAATCATTGCATGGAAAAGATCATCGCAGACCATTTTTCTCTACTTAACATAGGTGCAGGTTTCTGTTCTTTTTAACCTGATTTGTTTTTTTACTCTTTGTACTAAAAATTAATTGTTTTCTTACAATACATTCATATTCCCCTAACTCTGCTCTGTTGCTTCTCACTTGTTTTTCTCTTTTAATTCATTATAATTGACTCAGATTACATCCCCACGTTATTCCTTTGCTTGTATCTTCCCATTCTCACCCTCCCTCTCTCTTCTGCCCTACTCCTCTCCCCTAGACCTCTGACTGAGGGGACGTCTTCCCCTACCATGTAATCACACCTTATCAGGGTTCCTTAGGATAGCCTGTTTCTCTTTCTTCTATGTTCCACAAGCCCTCCCCACCTAGAGAATGTGATCAAGTTGAGGGCACCACAGTTCATGTCAGAAGCAGTCCCCGTTCTCTACCGCCCCCCCACCATGGAGAATGAGCTGTCTCTTGGCTAGATCTGATTAGGGGTCTAGGTTTACTGCATGTATTGTCCTTAGTTGGTACAACAAGTTGTGCAGGCCCCCCTCCATTCAGACCTGCTGCCCTGATTGTCTCCTTGTGGGGCTCCTGACACATCTACGTCCTTCTTTTGCCCCATTCTTTCATACCACTGTCACCTGGAGTATAGCAGTGAGTCCCAGTGTCTGTGATGATCCCTTCTAGATGGAGTCTCTCAGAGGACATCTATGTTGGGCTAACATCCACTTATAAGTGAGTACATATCATGTGTGTCTTTTTGGGTCACGATTATCTCACTCAGGATGATCTTTTCTAGTTCAGTCTATTTGCCTGAGAATTTCAATATATAGTTGTTTTAATTGGTTGAGTAGTATTCTATTATATAAATGTAGAGAAAGGAGAGCACTCCTCCATTGCTGGTGGGTGAGCAAACTTATACAACTGCTTTGGAAATTAGTCTGTTGTTGTCTCAGAAATTTTGGAATAGTGCTACCTCAACACCTAGTTATAGCACTCTTGGGCATCTATCTAAAAGATGTTCTACCATACAGCAAGGACATTTGTTCAAATATGGTCATAGCAACTTTACTGATAATAGCCAGAATTGGGAAACAACCTATATTTCCCTCAACCGAAGAATGGATAAAGAAACTATGGTACATTTACACAGTAGAATACTATTCAGCTATCAAAACCAAGGAAATCTTGAAATTTGCTGGCAAATGGTTGGAAGTGGAAATGATCATCCTCAGTGAGGTACTCTTCATTTACTAGCCTTTTAACTCCATGTCTTTTACTCTGTTTAGTCTTAGACAAATAAACTCACAAATAAGAATAATGTATTGAAAATAAGGAAAAGAAAAAGCCAAGGAAACTCTCTCTCTCTCTCTCTCTCTCTCTCTCTCTCTCTCTCTCTCTCTCTCTCTCTCTCTCTCTCTCTCTCTCACACACACACACACACACACAGAGAGAGAGAGAGAGAGAGAGAGAGAATCCCCCCAGAACAAGATGAGAAATCATAATATATAAGCAAAAGTCTAGTAAGATAAAAAAAAAAAAAAAAGCCCAAGCCAAGCAATAGGAGACACATTTTCAACAAATATAACATTGGGTTTTGTTTTGTGTTGACCATAAACTCCTGAGCATAGGCCTATGCTAAAGTTTCATTAACATACCAGTGTGATTCATTGAAGAAGACTATCATTTGTTTGTAAGATGTCCTTTGGAGACAATTTTATGGTTAGACATGGGAGCTCTTTTTCCAATTCTTCCTTTCATTTCTGTGCCCTCAGCTGGCTTTAACCTATGCAGGCCCTGTGCATGCTAACACAGTCTGAGTTTATGTATGTCAGTCTTGTGTCTGGTAGACACTGTTGTCCTCTTGTCATCATCCTCTCTGGCTCTAACAATCTTTCCATCCCATCTTCTTCAAAGCTCCCTGAGTACTAGGGATATGGGATTGTTGAAGACATCCCATTTATGACTAAGTATCCAAGGTCTCTCACTTTCTACATGTGACCTACATCTGTATTTCTCTTTGAGTTCCCACCTCCGGTAAGAGGAAGCGTCTCTGATGGTGGCTGGGCAAGACATTGATATTAATGGAACAGAATATCCTTAGGGGTCATTTCATTTCTTCTAAAATAACAAAAATATTTTGTCTTCTTCTAGGGCAATAGGTTATGAAGATTAAATTTCCTGGCCATCTGAGCAGATCAGCTACAGGTTTCATCTCATGGGAGTTGGTCTAAACTGTTCGTGACACTATTGTTCCAGCATATAGTTCAGACTAGTTCTTTTTATAGATGAAAGAGTATGTAGGTTGGTTGGTGGTTATCTTTCTCCTCTGGTAGCTTGCAGAATCCTGCCACTGTCATGGACACTACTCATCAGGGGTTAAAATTCTAACTAGACTTCTGATCAGTTCCTCAGGATCTCTATGTCTAATGAGATATGTAATTGAGGTTTTCTAAACCTTAGCTATATAGTAAGTCAAATTCTATCCTGAATTAAGCAGCACACTCTTATAAGGGCATCGATGACATGTATGGTTAGGCTGATCTACATTTGTAAATGAACCAAAACATTTATGACCACACCACATTAAAGTAAAATGAATTTTTGCTTGCCACAGGAAAATAAAGTATACCACCCACTCTTAGTTTGAGAGAAACGCTTTAACAAATACTACAGGTTACAACAAGTTGTATGCTGAGAAATGGATGATTTCATCATCAAGCTCAGAAACAAGACCAAAAGTTGTTCTCTTAAGAATTACACGATACTGTGCCAGAAATCTTATCTCACTTTTAAAGCAACAAAGCAACCAAATTTTACTTAATAAAGTTTCCTCTGTTTATAAATAACATTGCTGTTTATTTTGAAAATTCTGGAGAGCAGAAAAAGACTCAGGTTTTAAATGAATATAGTAGGACCAATGATGAATTTTTATATGAAAGGCAGCTTTTTCCTCTATACTAGGAATAGGAGTAATATATAGACTAAGAATGTTAAATTTAGGAATATATGCATATAAATGTAAATACATACATGTAATGGCAACTAACGAAAAAGGAGTGCATGAGTGTGAAAAATACCAAGGAGGGGAATATTTAAATATTGGTGGGAAGAGAGAGAGAAGAAAGTGGCGCTGATCTGTGAGGAGATGGGGTAGGAGACACCAGCATAAGAATATATTATATGAATTTTAAATGAAATAGATTTTAATATCAAAATGACAATTTAATTTTAAAATTATGAATGTTCACTACCAAAGAAAACCAGAATTATAAAATTTGTAACTCAGTGTATCTCTCAGATCGCATCAAAAAGATATCTTTCTTCAGTGAATGATGGTTAAGGCAGAAATTCACAAATTGGTCCAGGAGAGAATATGTGTCAGTGGAATAATCAGAGAAAGGCTCTTACAGAAGAGAGAGCAAAGAAACTGCCTCTGGATTTTACAGCACTGCTGCACTCATGAGCTCACAGAAGCTGAGGATGCCAGAAGAAGGCCTGCACATGCTCAAGGCTGTCAGCATTCTGGCAGGGATTGGGGATGTATACGTGAGATCCTTCGCTTGACTGAAGAGCTGTTGAAGGCGGACAGCTTCTAGAGGAGGGAGCGTCAGTTTTCTTCCAAAGTGTGGCTCCTGGTATGTTGGTCAACCTTCAGTAGACAGTTTCACTCCGTGAGTATTGTCCATGTACTCTTACACTAACATATTAAAATGGGCAGTACCAAAGTGATTCTATGTGTAAATATAAACTATATTTTAACATAGACATTGTGAATTATAACAGTGAAAGTAATTATAGAAACCTCTATCTCCTTTAGACAGAGTGCTTTCAGGACATTGCTACTTACAAAGTTTACAATCACATTTCTCACACTCAAAATTTAAAATATCTCATAATATTTTAAGGAAGCTCATAATTTGAGTGGATTGAATTCCCAATTATCTTGAGCCTCATATGGCTAGTGGAGAGATTTATGCACTCACAGTTTGAAATAGTTGATGTAATCATAACACTACTTCCCATCTCCCACCTATACATTCATTTTAATCTGAAATACCTTTAATCAATTTCCTAAATTGAAAACTAGAAATATCTAAAATGAGCAATATAACTTAGTAATGAAGATGAGTGTCCATATACAGATAAAAATTTAACCTTGATTTATACTCTCAGTGTCAATTTTGTTTCCTAGTAACAGTAATAGTATATTATTGCCAAGTATGACCAATGGGTTAAAATGATAAGGCTCAATTATTAATGCTGGCAAGCACAATCAACTTATGGTTTTACAAAAAATAACAAGTCAATAAAAATAATGTCCATAATAAGTAAAATTCCAGGGAGGTAATAAGAAAAAAAGGAAAATATCTAAAAGAAAAATATCAGATGCTCTATCAGTTTTTGTGGCTATGATAAAACACCATGACCAATGTGACTTGTAGAAGAATGTTTTTTTTAATGATTTTTGGTTCCTGTAGGAGAGTTTACAGTGCAAGAAAAGTATGGCAATAAGCAGAACAAGCAAGAAGCAGAGTGATTCTCACTCAACCATCAAAAAGGAATTCTACTTGTAGGTTTCTAGGAGCCTCTGGATTCTTCTACTTTGCTATTCTTCCATGCTTCTCTCATTTAGAGTCCCAATAGGATGTCCTCCCCTCTGTCCCAGTTTCTTGGTAAGTGAAGACTTTCGTGGGACATGCCCCTTAGGCTAGTATGCAGATATAAGTGAGTATATACCATTTGATTCTTTCTGCTTCTGGGTTAACTCGCTCATTATGATCATTTCTAGCTCAACCCATTTATGCCTCACATTTGACCATGTCCCCTGGAGGGGCAGACCTGGTGGCACTCAGAGGAAGGACAGCAGCTTGCCAAGAAAAGACTTGATACCCTATGAGCATATACAGGGGGATGTAATCCCCCTCAGGAACAGTCATAGGGGAGGGGAATAATGGGAAAATGGGAGGAAGAGAAGAATGGGAGGATACAAGGGATGTGATAAACATTGAGATGTAACAAGAATAAATTAATTAAAAATTTTTTAAAAAAGAAAAAAAATAAAGGAATTCTAAGTGTGGTGAAGGTCTAAACTCAAAGCCTGCAACGTGCTTCTTCCAGCATGGCTCTGCATCCTCGTGGTTCCATAAGCTCCCCTGCAGCTTATATATTTTAGATTTGTATTCTGCAAAGAAAAATATAAAATAAAATTTGAATAAATATACAAGAAACCTAGACAAGTGCTGTGCAATTGAGGTAATTCTCCAGCCTGTTATTTGTTTTATTGTATTTTATCTTTGAGGTGGAGTCTTACTAAGTTGTACAGACATGCTTGCCCTTCTTTGGTATTCATAACAAATTGGAACTTCCAACCCTCCAGTCTCATTTTCTTGGAAATCTACTATGAGAGACTTTGGCACCTGTCTGACTTCATATTTGACTTTTAAGAGAGTTTACCAGGATTTAACAAAAAAAAGTGTGCTTCAAGACATTTTGTTTTCTATGTCATGAAATTATTTTGCCTAATTAATGACCCCTCCTATAATATGTTCTTTAAATTTTCTTTTAAATCACTATCACTGTTCTGCATGGAAACAACAGGTGACTCAGCATGTTGAAGTGGCTCCCAACAAATTATTCTTGTCACTCTATAGCTTAATGTGGCCATTCCTGATTATTCATGTGAAACATGCCCAGAATTTCTCCGTATTGTACCATTCTCTCCTTGCATTGAGTGAACTGAGATCCATGCTGTGATGAGCAGCAGTGGATTGTCTACTTCCAAAGGGAAGGTAAGATTTCCTGACATTGAGGCATAGTATGCATCATTAGCCCAAGGACATGTATTTCAAATACATTCTAATGAAACTCAGAATGCTCCCTTTTTCTTCTAAAATGGGTAGTATTGCAATATGCTTTAAAATGCCTCTCAAGTATGAATTGTCTCATGTTTTTAAAATGGTTAATGAAAAAATCCAAAGAAAAAATTAATGTGTTAACACTCATGTATTTGTTTATTGTTAAATATTAGAAAGTCTTTAAGAAAAGTAAAGCTGCTGTGATATTTCTTCACTTCCTATGTATTTCGAAGTATATCTATGCTTTTTTTCACAGCTCTTTAGTGTGTAAAATTATTTTTAATATACCATTTTAGAAAAGATATCTTCAGAGAACTCAAATTGTGTAAAGGTGGACCCACAGGTGTCAATTTTCAGGTGTATTAATGGCTATTTCTTTGTGAAACTGAAGATATATATATACCATAAAGGTTAACAGGTAGAGAGATAGGAAAACATTTTGATATCTTTTCCTAGCTGTATTTTTAAACACTAAACAAGTTTAACTTTTATAATGTGTATCTATGTATGTCCATTTATAGATACATGCACATGTGAGTGCAGGCACCCACAGAGTTCAGAACAGGGTATTGCCACTCTGGGGCAGGGGGTGGGCTCTGCAATTAGAGTCAGTTGTGAGTAACCTGACATGGATGCTGGTAACTGAACGCAAATCATCTGGAAGCACATCCTCTGCTTTTAGCCATTGAGCAATCTCTCCAACCCTAAGATTTGTACTTAACAACCATAGCCAATGAGCAAAACATACCTAAGACAAAACACAGAGAATGATACAGATGAAAAATACTTAAATGACACAGTGGTTTCCTATGCTATCTGGACTGGAAGTAACCCAAAAAAATGGAGGGCCAGTGGATAGTTAGAGACAGAAGAGTATTTACTGTAAAGGAGGACCAGGTAGGAAACATGTGATTGGAAAAGACATTTGGGAGACAAAGAAAGGCAGTGGGACAGGTGAATGTTTAACTGAGGAGATTTGAACTGACAACAGATTAAGGGCTAGGCTTTGACTGGCTTGATGATTTATTGATAGTTCTGAGATGAAGAGTGGTCTCACCTCACAGAGGAATTTTGTTGAAAATAAAGTATATATGTCAAGAACAGAAATAGCACTGCCAGCTTCAATATCATGCAACAAAAGAAAGATGATGGTGACTCATTTGTTGATAACATGTTGAAACATGAATATATCTTCAAGTGAATCCCCTGGGATTTCAGGTGGATCCTGTATGGAATATTGGAGAAAAAGTATATGTGTGTATTTCAAGCGATCTTTCGTTTTGTTTTGTTTTGAGCTATGAGATAGACTAATTATACATCAATTATGTTGAGGGACTAGCAAAGTGAAGGAGAAGTCACCATTGACCATGAGTGGGATGCCCATAAATATTTACATTTATGTTAATAATTTTAAATGCAAGTTTGGGTATTGTAAAAAATACTGGCATTCAACTTAAATATACTAATATCATAAATTATATGATAGGCAAGACAAGATCATGCAGAGAACATTTAAAGTTAAAAGGAGAATCATATCCTGAGGTCTGAGTACTTCATTATTGAGTCCATAAAGATAATGTAGCATGGTAAAGTAAAAATAGTATTGGGGCACATGTTGTAATCCCAGCACTCAGGGAGGTAGAGGCAAGCAGATATCTATGAGTTTAAGGCTAGCCTTGGATATAGAGCAAGTCTAGGATAGCCAAGAAGACACAGAAAAATTTTGTCTTTAAAAAATTGTGACATTTCTTGTGAATGATGTGAAGGCATAAAATAGAGATTAATGATCAAGGTAGTCAAGTGTAGGAAGTTGATATAAAATTTCTGCTTTCCTTTTAGCAAAGTTTAAAGTTATAGTTGATAAATAAGTTAACATTTAGCTATGAATTGTTTTTAGATCTATCTTACCTTGCATAAATATTATTTAATTTGTACTAGTTTTATTGCTATACAAATTAATTAAATAACATTTAGTTGAGATATTGGCATTTAAAAATATAATAATCAAAATTACATTAGAGAACCATGAATATAACGGAATAGTCTTGTGTAGATTATCCAAGACTAAGTTATATTATTTGCCTGCGACACATTGTTCCTACCAATTATTACTTATTTCCAGTATGAAACACAGCTTGTCTATAGCCTTCATCAATAATTTGATAATCTACAACATTTGTATTTTGTTCTTTCTGAAATTTTAAGCATGCTCATTTTGGCATTCTTTATATTTAAAAAAATGAAATAAAATCAAGGCTCATATAATCTATAGAGCCAACTTACTTGAACTGTAATTATTTTGAAATATATTGTGTGAATTTTTCTACATTATTCAAGAGAATCAGAAGACAGCATTAGAAAATAAAAAAATCCTTTCTTCTTATTTTGCACATTTTATAGTAACCTGAAGAAGACAAATGCATGAAGAAGTGAGAACCTTGGGATGATAATGACGTCTTGAGTTAGATTATTATGTTTATGGTATTAGTTATTTCCTTTTACCATGGTATGTTTTCCTCACATAAATCTGGTCTATTTAAAAAAGTACAATTTTTTCTTTTTTAAATTTTTATTAATTACTTTATTCAGATTACAACTCAATTGTTCGCCCATCACTTGTATCCTCCCATTCCTTCCTCCTTCCCACCCCCACTCTATTCCTCTCCCCTATGTCCATGATCAAGGGGGACCTCCTCCCCTACTTTATGGTCACAGGCTAGCAAGTCTCATCTTGGTAGCCTGCCTATTCTTTCTTTGAGTGCCACCAGGGCTTCCAACCAAGTGGAAGTCATCAAGTATGGGGCACCAGAATTCATGTCAGAGTTAGTCCCTGCTCCCCACATAACTGTGGAGAATGTCCGGTCTATTGGCTAGATAAAAGTAGGAGTTCGGTGTTTTTTATTTGTATTGTCCTTGGTTATTGCAATAGTTTCAGCAGACACCCCTGGGCCCTGACTCACCTGTTGTGATGTTCTTGTAGGTTTCTAAGATCCACTGGATCCATCTATATCTCTATCTCCTATATTTGTCTTAAATAGAGTCCCAGTGGGATATCCATACATCTGTCCCTGTCTCTTGGTAAGTGAAGACTTTCATGGGACATGCGTTTTGGGCTAGTGTCCAATTATAAGTGAGTATATACCATTTGAGTCTTTCTGCTTCTATGTTAACTCAGTGTGATAGTTTCTAATTCCATACATTTTCCAAAAATTTCTGGATTATGTTGGTTTTTTTAATAGCTGAGTAGTATTCCATAGTATAAATGTATCAGTTTCTTTATCCATTCTTCAACTGAGGGAAATTTAGGCTGTTTCCAGGTTCTGGCAATTATGAATAAGGCTGATATGAATATGGTTGAGCATATATCCCTCTTGTGTGGTGGGGCATTTTCTGGCTGTATTCCAAGGAGTGGAATAGCTGGTCTTGAGGAAACCGTATCTCAGTTTTCTGAGAAAATAACAGATAGATTTCTGAAGTGGTTGTACAAGTTTGCAAATACAAATGACAGTCATGCAGAGGAAGGAGTTAGGAAAACTACACCCTACACGTTAGCCATAAGCAATATAAAATATCTAGGAGTTACTCTAACCAAGCAAGTGAAGGACTTGTTTGAAAATATTTAATTCACTGAAGAAAGAGATTGAAGACGCCATGAGAAGATGGAGGGCTCTCCCTTGTTCATGGATCCAGAGAATTAACATAGTAAAAATGGCCATCTTACCAAAAGCAATTTACAGATTAAATGCAATCCCTATCAAAATACCTACACAATTTTTAAAGACATTGAAAGGTCAATTGTCAGCTTCATATGGAAAAACAAAAAACACAGAATAGCTAAAACAATACTATACAATAAAAGATCCTTTGGAAGAATCTCCATTCCTGATTGCAAGGTGTACTATAGAGCAGTAGTAATTAAAACAGCATGGTACTGGCACAGCAATAGTTGATCCATGGGATCGAATCGAAGACCCAGATATGAATCCGCACACATATTGTCACTTTATTTTTGACAAAGAAGTCAAATCGATTCAATGGAAAAAGGATAGCATCTTCAACAAATGGTGTTGATGTAACTGGATGTCTACATGTAAAAAAATGCAATTAGACTCATGTTTGTCACCTTGTACAAAACTCAATTCCAAGTGGATTAAAAACCTCAACATAAAACCAGAGACACTAAATCGGTTGAATAAAAAGTGGAAGAGAGCCCGCAACACATTGGCACAGGACACAACTTCCTGAACAGCACACCAACAGCCCAGGTTTTAAGATCAACAATTAACAAATGGGGGGTTCCAAGATGGCGGCAACCAGTTTGCACCATATCTGATCGACTGCATGGAGACCAGGGACTTGAATGGCCACAGACTGCTGAATCTAGAGAACTGTAGGTGAGTGGGGTCCCACACACCTCAGACCAACAGTGGGCCTGGCCCCGGGTCAAGCAGCAGCCTGAACCCACTTTCCAGATGCTCGAAAATGGAACCCACCTGTGGGCTGCAGCCAGCCTATAAAACACAAACTCACTGTGTGGAGCAGTGGTTCACTGGAGCCCCTGGCCTGAGGAGTCTCAGGGAATCTGGTGAAACTGGCCTTGGATCCCTCCACCCACCCCTATGCCAAATTGAGGAGGTCTCCGAGGCTGAGTGGAAACACAGGCAGCAGGGTCCAACAAAAACAGCTAGAGTGGGCATGCAGCTCGCTGGCCTACCTGTGCCCAATCTAGAGCTGGGCACAATGGACTGAGCCTACAAACACAGGCAGTTAAATCCCAGCTTGGACTGTTCTCATAGGGCCAGCAGAATCTTCCATACTCTTAGGAAAGGTTAGACCCCCCTGCGGTGTATAATCACTGAGCTAAAGGTGACTACAGCTCTGAGGATCAGTGAGTGGTCCGGCTACAAGGCCACGAAAAGTGCAGACACCTTGGAGCCTGCCTGCAGTCTGAAATGGTCCTGTCTCTGGGCCACTGCTTACTGATCCTGCACTCTCCCACAGACAGATCCTAATGGATTCAGCTCCCACAAGCCCGGCAGGATCACCCACGCTCTCAGGAGAGGCTGGATACCCCTGTGGAATCTAGTCATTGAGCTAAAAGGCAGCTACAGCCCAGAGGCCCTGACCAGAGCGGGTTCCTGCCTATAGGCCCACAGGGAGTACAGGCAGCTTGGCGGTCTGAAACGGTCCTATCTCTGGGCTGTAGCCTACCGATGCTGCACCCATCCAACAGTCAGAACCTAACTGGATCATGTTGCACAAGGCCAGCAGGATCTCCCATGCTCTCAGGAGAGGACGCCTAACTAAAGGCAGGTACGGGGTCTAGACGCCTAACTAAAAGGCAGCTACAGATCAGGGGTTCTGACCCAGGTGGGGTCCTTATGTATCTGTAGAATCATTTCCATCTGTTAGACCTAGGTTATATATTCTTGTGATAAAATTAGACTAGTTCTTGACATGACCATGATTTGCACCACTATGCAAATATCTATAGCAATGAATTAAAAATAACCTTATTTGTGAGTAATAGGACTTTGCATTGAGGAGTAGATTCAATAATCTACATTTTGTTCTATCCTCAATATTTCTATATGAACGCATGTGAAGGATGGCTAGAGGTAAATGAATCATCCGTAGGTGAACAATCCACGTGAACCCAGAGAATCAAAGAAAAGGTCATTTCTGGATCAGATCCTCTGATCCTTGAGCTTTGACTGAACCTTGAGCCTTATAATGGTGACTCATTCAAATCTTACAATTAAAAAGAAAAACAGAATCAGGGTCCAAATGAAGACCAGAGCTGCCATTTAAAAGAGTTTGCAAATGGAAATGAAGCCAAAAAGTGATTGCTGGTAGATAAAAGTAATGACAAAATTCTTCATCTCTACAATGTAACATAGGTAGCGATGGCATAATTAAATTAACAAAAACAATTTTAAAAATTGTGATATATTTACAAGTGCACAAATGGCAGATAGAATCTACAACTAATGGAAGCCGGTATAGACAGAGGTAAATACGTCTTAAAAAACCTTCCTTATTATGTTCAGTAACATGTTTTTTCCTGAATCAAGATCTCAGCAAAGCATTGTCCAATCTAAAGAGAGGACAAGGTACAACTAAAAGCAACCAGAGAAGCATTCCTGCACTGAAGAATGAAATATTCTTTATAAAAGAATATTGAATAAGAAATAGAAGGGATTGAATAAGATCAGTCGCTCTTGCAGGAACACTTGCTGAGGTCAGATAGCAATGAGATGCAAATGAAATTGTATTTTTCCTTGCAGAGAGAAATATTCAAACAAGACTCTATACAGGGAACTTGTGTAGAAAGAAAGTTAACATCAAAGCTTTCTCTTAGTAATTTGAAATTTGAATATATTGAATAAAATAGGAGTAGTGTTAGGGGCAAAAATATTGAATAAGATTAAAGAGACAAGATAATGAAGTAATTCAGTTTTCTCATTAGACATATTTTCAAATTCAAGACTGAACATAAGTATGTATTTATCTTTGAAAGATGTTCATGATAAAAAATCTGGATACATTTAAATACAAAAAATCAAGAGGAAGAAGACTACAAAAATCACACATGAAAGCATGCTTTAATATTAATAACAAGAAGTGGTTTGTAGAAATTCAGATGATAGACAATTCTTGATAGATTTAGAGTGGGCACTTAAAAGAAAATGAAATTTTAGATATTATTCATAAGTGGAAAATAAAGTTGGTATCATCTTTTATGAACAGAGTACTGTAATGTGTTAACTGTCAAATAAAAATGTATTTAACCCCCGTATTTTGAAAATAATATTCATTGCGTAATTACAATCAACTTTATAGTTTCATCCGTGATTTAGAATAAGTCCTTGGTTAAATGTTACTGAATGTATTTTGATTCTTTGATAATTTCATAGATGTATACCTGTGCTTTGACCATATCCATGTCCTGCATTCTACTTCCAATGGCTACTTCCAAACCCTTCCATCTTCCAAACACATGTCCTCCCCACACCAAATCTACTGAGTTCAATGTGTACGGAGTAGAAGTATTGGTATTCTACTAGAGCACAGACCCTGCTCTCACTAAATGTCCCGCCACAGATGCCAACTATTGCCAATAGCTCTGCTCCTAGGGGCTGGGTCCTCACTTATCCCTCCCACATCCACAGAAGTTTGACTGTCTTTGGCTTATGCATATCTCTATTGTGCACTTTACCACAGTTGCTATACTTTTTAAATCAATGCCTATGGATTATAAAGTTTCTTAGATTTCATAGTGTTTCTGTAAAACTCTTGGTTATATGAGACTTTTCAAGCATGTGAGGATTATATCTGTAGCCATTTATTCACTTAGTGGCCCCATTTCTTTGAGGGATAATAAAAATCTCAAGCCCCTTTATTTGCGGTGAAAGTCAGACATGGATATGCTACTAATTTAAATCCTGAAAGATGAATAAGCTGAAATTTTATCTTAAGTTAGTAGTCATTTATGTTGTAAGAAGGGGTGAAGTCCCAGATATTTGATATATCTGAGATATGAAAAAGAGAGAATGGGGGAAGGGAGAAAGAGAGGGACTCAAATACTCCAACTACTGGGGAGGTATAATGCATCACTCTAATGATATATAGAGCTTTTCCTACTAGTGAATGTCTGAGACCTGAGCTTTCTTAATATTTCACTGTAGCTTGGAGCTCTGTGCTGGGCTAGAGTCAAACATCCTGATGTGCCTAAGAGTATGTGCTATCATGTCAGTTTTGGTGACCATTTCAAATATAAAGTAGCTTCCCCTCTTCACATTTTAAAGAGTAAAATTTATGTACCTCAAAATTCAACAGTAATACTGAACTCTAAAACACATTATTGATATTTTACCCAGGTCTTATTTCCCTCAGAAGGATCAAGATCCATACCACCGCTTTACAATGTAATGTTTCCAATATTGAAATTAATTAAATAAGTGTGCTTAAATTTATTATTTCCCTTTCTCCATAAGTCAACATTCCAATCGCTATAACAAGTAGAAAAAAGAATTGCTTAAATGCTAGTACAACTTATTTAAAAACTCGTAAACTTTAGATAGTGTGAGGTATTTGACTTCAAATTGTTGAATCCATCATAAGACAGAGCAATAAAAAATACCAAAAGAATGGCCTAACTGGAGTTTCTAACCTTGCCACATTGTGATATAACATTGTTATTACAATCATTTTGGGCCATGAACAATGCTTCCATGGCTAGTTATAATTTGGGCATATCTTTGTATGTAAAGGAAAAAAGTAAAAAAACTAAAAGAGATGGTTGTCAGAATGAGTACATGGGATGAGATTATGAAAAAAATGATAACAGTATTATGAAAATAATAATAAAACAAATTTAGTACTGAACCCAGAGTCAAATGCTCTAGGGAAGTACATGACAGACAAATGGCAACTTGCAAACAATAAAATCTAATTCTACGTTTGTCTTGGTGTTCATGCAAATTAGTTAATTCAGGCTTACGGCTTTATTTGTATTACCTTTAGAGGTATATAGAAAGATGCAGTAGCATCCTTAACTTCTAGGTGTTAAGTCTGAACTGAGAACATGTCCTCACCAGACTGGCATGAGAGCAAGCCTGTTGTATATTTTCTTAATAAATGGAAGGCCAAGCTCATTGGTGGGTGCGATACCTGGGCTGTTGGTCCTGTATACTACAAGATTTCGGGATGAGCAAGCCATTGTAACAAGCTAGTAAATTACACTCTTCTTTGCACTCTGTGTCAGATCCTGCCTACCCAGTCTCCACCCAGACTTCCCTGGAGGATGCATAACAGGCAGTGACATGAAATACACTCTTAATATTGGTGATGGTGGTTTATCACTAAGACACTGCGTTATCCCTGATAGATTTTTAGTGTTAGCTTGTACATTGGAAGTCAAAGGAAAAAGACAGCAGGATAGCTCAGCAAGGAGAGGTGGTCTGAGTTCCGCTCAGGTGGTAGCAGTGAACTGGATCCTCAAATTTATGCACACACATAGAGAGACACATGCGCGCACACGTTTCTGTTCTCACACACTGAAAAAACTTTAATAATATTAACAAAAATTTTAAAATTTTCAGAGCAAAGATACATGTATCAGCTCAAGAACTAACAATTTGGCACTATGTCCAATGTTGGAAAAAGTCAAGAAATTTTATCTCAGCCATTCACTAACGATGGCCAAAATAGCTTTTAGAGACCAAGAGATACTCATAAAATACACCTCACCTTGCAATAGACAATAGAGACATTCAAGACTTAATTTCATATTTTATTGCTGTTAATTAATATATCCCTTATTGGAAAAATATAAATATAACATCTTAACTGATTTAATTAATGAATTACTTAAATAACATTAATATGTATATATTGGACATTATACATATGTGAAATATGTCCATGCAGGGTAAACATATTAAGATTCTTTCTCTTTGCCACAAACTTAAATGCCTACAAGATTATTCCAACACTGATTATGAGAAGCAGAGTGTATTAAGAATGTATTTGAACATGAGTATTTATGTTGGATATTATCACCAATGGATATAAAGAAAGTGAAATTACTTATGCCTATATACATGTTTATGTACATAGATATATTTGTACATATAGGTGCATGCATATATACATGTATATATGCATATATTTTACAATTATTATTATAATTTATTCACGTTACATCCAGGTTTTAATCTCCCTACTCTTATCATGCAGTTCCAACCCTTCTTCCCTTTTCCATTTTCTTCTGCTCCCCATGACTTCAGACAGGAGGGTGTCCTCCTCACCCACCATCTGATTACTGCCTATTGGGTCTCACTTGGATAGCCTGCATCTCTTTTCTCTGTGTTCATAAATACACACACACACACACACACACACACACACATAATTCATTTATTAATTTATTTATTTATGTAAAATCTACTGAGGAAAAATAAACACCCTCCCCTAAATGAGCTGTTAAAATATAAATTCTATATTGGTGACATAGCTCAGTGGGTAAAGGCTTTGGAGAGGAAGCCCAAAGACTTGAGTCAATTTCTCTTCCACATACATAGAAAAAAAATCAAGTTTCCAAAGTGTCCTTTTGTAGCCAATCATTTCCTTTGGCTCATGGGTATACAAACACATTCATAGATATACACACCACACATACCTATAAACACACACACACACACACACACACACACACACACACACACACAAACCAGAACACACATACACACATATACACACATACCTTAGATAAATAAGTGTAACAGAATTTTTTTAAAACACAGAATTTCCGAATAGTACCAGTGAAATATGTTAATCTTTGTTGTAAAAACATGGCTTTGGTCTTTGCATATATTGTCTGTTTGCTCTATGTATTGTGTACATTAACTCTATCATTTCCTCTGTGTCTTATTTGAGATAGGATAGTGCATATAATGCAACTTAACTGCTAACCTCAGCAGAGGACTTTGGTAGCCTATATTTCTGTTTGGATATTTGCCATGATACCTTTAGAAATTCTGACTGATAATGGAATAGATGAGTGTCTTATAGAAAGACTCAGAGCTGGCTGAAGGACCAACCTGAGCATCATATGTTAGTAAACTTTACAGTTTACATCGTCAGATCTCAGTTTGACTTGACTGGTAGTGTATATAAAAATAACATAGTATACCTGCTTGTCCTTTCTGCAGTGTACTCCAAGAATGAATCAATATTTTCAAAGGTTTCTTTACTTTGCTATGCATTATTGTAAAGTGTTCATTGTTACAAATAACTCCCAGAGGTAGAAGGCTGAGTACCTATTGCTTAAGACCTGGAGGTATAAAATCCTGGAGGATCTGATTTCAATATAGCCTGGAATTCTTTTTCCCAAGGTGTAGGTTTTGATGGACTGGAAGTTAATATGCAAGTTTCCAAGTTGGAGAAACCTCAATAGTCCTGCCCAGATGCAATATCTATAAAACACCACAATGACTTGCATCGTACAATGATTCGAATGGTTCGATTCTGTCATACTTAACTTGGCAGTAAGCAACAGTCCTATAACAAGAGGTAAGTTATGACAGTACTGGGTCCAAACTAGTGACCCTAATAATGCCTAACTACATCCTAAATGGCTATCCTTATGACCACATGTAAAGGTAGCACTCATCTCTTATAAAAAAAAATTGAAACAGAAGGAAAAAATTACAGAAAACCCCATTGGCCAAATAGCAGAGAATGAGTGATCATGGAAACCAAACTGTAATGAATTCATTAGAAAACAGACCTTGCACCCAATCTCAAGGAAGATAATGAAAGAGGAGAAAGGAAGGTTGTAAGAACAAGAGGACCAAGAAGTTTGCTGTGATATCATGTGTCCTAGAAAGGTCAGTTAAGCTGGCATAGCACCAAAACACTAACCTGCATGCTTATCTAGACTTAGTGAAGGTCAACACTAATAGGACTGTTAACAGCAAAGGAGAAAATTTCATGAGTCCTCAACACTAAAAAAAAAAAAAAAGCACAGGCAAGTAATCAGTGCTGAGAGTGGGAGAAACAACAGTCAGAAGGAAAACCTCCCTAGTTAGTTATCCACTACTAAATGGTGTGCACTGAAATTTTATCATACACATATGAGTAACACTGACTGACTAGGCTGTATTTAGCATTTAGGTATGTGTATGTACATGTAAAAATAACAACAAAAGAAACATATGCCAATATTTTGAGAGAGAGCAAGGAAGGGCTAAATGGAAAGTGTTTGTCATTTGTTTTATTGCAAATTTCAAGATGTCCTTGCTTTTAATATGTTTAATATGTTTCCATTTTAAAGTTAAGCTGACATTATTAAAAATTAAAGAGATGGCTGGAAGCAGCCTCTTACAGAGGACTCACGTTTGCTCACCAGTACCCACAAACTCCTGTAACTCAGCTCCAGGTATTTCAAATCCCTCTTTTGACATTCAGAAACATCTGTAGTCTCATGCTTATACCTACACATAGGTATACACATGAGTGTTTAAAGTTTTAAAAAGAAAAATCCTGCTGTATTTCCTTTTATTATTAAATAATGATGTGCTTTAAAAATACTTTAATTTGTTTTCATAAGTATTTTTAGAATAGGTGGATGACAGACACCTACTGTGAGAACTCAAAATGGCCTGAGTCTTCCCTGCCTGAGAGTACATGTGAACAAGGGTTATCCAGAACAATATTATTTAGAAGTGTATATTATACTTTTATATAATTTATTAAGTGGCACTGTTACATATGTCAAACAAATAAAATTGGGCATGTAGTTCATAATAAGAATTGTCTATTTTTTATAAAATGATACATTAATAGCATTTATAATTAAGGGTAGTTCATTAGCATGATGAAGCAAACTAATTATAGTTAATACATCATATATGTATACAATGATATATCTATTAGGAGTGTTTCTTATGATAATCCAAAGTAAGAATATATTGATATTTTTCAGAAATAAACATTTAATAGTTTATTAGTAAATTTGTGTATCTGAAAACTAAAAAAAAAAAAAAATCCATTTGTACTCTGATAATCTCTGGAAATTTTTGTCTCCTCAGTGTCTAATATAGTGAATTTCTAGTGTTAGAAACAATATCCCACAAGCTAATGTCACAAGTAACAGACATTATGGATAAAATTCAACATTATCCCTTCTCATAGGTACATGAAACCCTGGGTGAATAAATTGTAATTATTAAAAAAATTTTTTTCTTGGTTCTTATTTTTAGATAGGTTTGTTTTCTGGGGGTATGGGTGACAAGAATTACATGTAGGAATTTGGTGAATGGGATATATTCTAAAATAATAGTTATCAAAGCCCATAATAGCAAAGTTATAAAAAATTTTCTTTTAATTTCTAAAGTTTTATAGGCTGGGTATGTCTTTGTTTTAAAAAAATAAAAAGAAGCCACATTCTTTCTGCTGCATGTGTATAATAGATTTCCTTTGCTTCATTACATTTCCGTATTAACAACCTATAATTGCAAGTCAAATGTGTAATCTCTAACTTTATTCTGTCTTCAGAACCAATTCATGTCAATTGTGCAACGTCATGAGTTTTCATGAGCTGCTTTGAGATTATGTTTTATTTGATCTAATCACATAATTATAAGCTCTTTGGTGAACAATTTCCATCAATATTCGAGGCTGCATTGATGCAATGAAATTCAAGCATGGTGTATGCTTTGTACATGTAAGTCCAAAAGCACTCATAATTTCTTCAAATATAATTTTTAAACCTCCACTACATACACACACACACAGTCATACACACAGTCATACACACGTATAGACGAAGATAGAAGATAGGTAGATAGATAGATGATAGATAGACAGGTGATAGACAGATGGGTAGATAGACAAGTATTTGCATTAAGAGCAATTCTGAGGAGTAGTCTATGTAATCAGTGTCCTAGTTTCTCTTATAGGAGAATTTACTCATTCATGAAGAGTTACTTGTTTTGGTCTGGTCAGCCTTCTACTTAGGGGATGATGTATGTGTGCTCCGTGGAGGTAATATACTCACTCAAAAAGCATATGATTTAAAATGTAAACTCATCCAAATCTATTTTCACAGTAATATTTAGAATCATGCTTCACTCCTTTCCTTGCATGGTGTCCCAGCTATGTTGACATATCAAATGAACCATCCAAGTCATTATTCAACACAGATGGATTGCTATGAAAATTGGTCAACTTATATTTACGAGTTAGTAGATTAACATTATATCCTTCAAATTTCTATAGCAATTTCTACAGCATCACTCATTTCAGAACAGTATCATGTTCCACTTCCACGTTCTGAGGTCTATGTAGAAGTTTCCATGTGCTTGTGATGGTTATGTTTCTTGAGTCTCCTGTAGTTTATTTTCAAATGTCAGACTCACTTTTAGCATAAAAGGTATTGAATATTCAACAAATTTCTGACAGTAAATCACTTCCATGATACATCTGTCAGCTCCACATTAGAAGAGTGTTGGGGTGACAGGCCAGTTTGTTAAGTTCTTGAAAATAGTAGGCCTGTCCCCATTGCCCATGAGAAATGCTGGCATAGTTTTTGTGTTCCTGCCTGGTGAGAGACATTCTCTCTAAAAAGACAATGCTGGTACTTGAGGAACTAAAGCAGAGGTTGACTTAGGCTTCCATGTACATGAGCACACAGTCCTGCACATACATGTACATATGAACATGATACACAAAAGCAAACACAAACCTTCAAAACTATATATATTGGTTAATATTTCTAACATTTTCTCATAAAATAGAACTTGTGTATGTGTATGTGTGTGTATGTAAAGCTATCAGTCATTCATTACACCTTTCATATCTCTAACCTAGTATAATTCAGATATAGTGTATGAAATTTTCCAGTAGATATTACATATGGCTGCAACTTCAAACATGATGGAAGAAAATAAATCTGAAATCAACTTGACTCAGTTATACATCCACATATTTTAATAAGAAAATGGCTATTAAAGGATACATACATTTGTAATTATTATGTAACACACTGAATGTAAATGTCATTGTATCACTACATAAAATCACACTATCAGCTAATAATTTTTTGAATGTGTGATGGTTACATGTACGTACATTAGTATGTACATGTGGGCATGTCCAGGCATATTCATGGAATCCATAAAATATCTTGATCTCTCAATCATCAGTATTAACCAACCACTAGGCCATGTCAGTTAAAGTCAGAGTTATGAATTAATATTCTTAATCTTACACCAGTGTTCTTACTCACTGAGCAATCACTCCAGCCCTCAGCCCTGAAAAATTACTTAAAAATGGGAGCATCCTGAAAGAATTATACTTCCTAAAACCTACTCACTTACATAATCCTTTAGGATAATGTTTATTTTCAGCTAGTGGAACCTCAGTAGTGCACTTATGAGTCTCTGGGTTTGTCTTTTATACTTCAGTCATACAAAATTTTTCAAAAGGAACTTTCAAAAATTAACCAAAAAACTACATAAAATGAATTAAAAATTCAGTTTACTTGATAAACATATAAACTGTGACTGAGAACATATGCTTCCTAGTCTATGGCATAACAATTTTTTCATTTTATGTTATGCTTATTTTAAAATTAATATTTATAAATTGCAAGGCTAAGAAGTATTGGCCTAAGAAATAAAATTATATACCATATTCAATTCCTGATACTGACTTGGTACTATTTTTTTTATGTTATTAAAAACTGCTGTGTAATGACCTTATTTCTGAAATTGTTATTCTGCACTCTGATGTGTACATACAAAAACATGTAAGATAAGGTGTGTATTTACTTACTTTAAGCACGTAAAGGATTTGTGTTGTGTGTTTGTGTGTACACGTGTGTGTGCGTCCACATATACATGTAGAAATGTGGCAAGACAATAGAGAGCATAAATACTGACTTTAAATTTTAAGCTGTATTTTAACTTATTAAAATGAATAACAAAAATTAATGCATTACAAATTTAATATATAATGTATATGTAACATATATTATACTGGTACATACATTGTATCTGTATGCATATACAGTAGTTTATTTAAATGCATATAAGGTTTTCAGTTCAAATAAGAGGTACTTAATCCCACTCAAAGTTTCTCCTTCTAAGTTGGCAACTACTCAAATAAGAATATTTAAAAGGAAGAAAGAAAAGACCATATATCAGCAAAGAGAATATTTAAAACAACACTTTGTTAGTAAAAATTTTTTCCTTAAGGCACATTTTTTTCTTTATGTTTCATAACCCATTTATCCATAACAATTTAAATAAACTCTTCTTCCATTAAGTATTTTCTTCATTGATCAATGTCTATTTCTCATATATGCATAATATTCTTATTAAAATTGAAAATTTTTAATTACTGGGGTTTTAAAAAATATTAATTATGAATACTCAAACTGAACACAAATATAGTACTGTACAAAGCTAAGCTTGTTTCTTTATTGCTTCAAAGCTGTATGTTTATAAAAAGGTGATTGTATTATTCCCTCAGTAACAAACCTTTTGTTTCTCTGAAAATATATATGAATAGATCATAAATACTTTAGACAACATAGCTGCAACCATAGGATTATTGAAATTAGTCTTTTATTATTGTACTACCTATCTAAACCATCCTTGAAAAAAATAAAAATAAAAGTATTGACTGATCTTTCCTCATATTTCCTTTTCAATGTGCATTACAATGAAAAGAAGCGTTGTAGTTTTCAAAAAGTTTTTTTTTTTTTATTAATTTATTCTTGTTACATCTCAATGGTTATCCCATTCCTCCCCTCCCCCATTTTCCCATTATTCCCCTCCCCTATGACTGTTCCTGAGGGGGATTACCTCCCCCTGTATATTCTCATAGGGTATCAAGTCTCTTCTTGGCTACTTGCTGTCCTTCCTCTGAGTGCCACCAGGTCTCTCCCTCCAGGGGACATGGTCAAATGTCAGGCACCAGAGTACGTGAGAAAGTCGTATCACACTCTCCACTCAACTGTGGAGAATATTCTGACCATTGGCTAGATCTGGGAAGGGGTTTAAAGTTTACCTCCTGTATTGTCCTTGGCTGGTGCCTTAGTTTGAGCAGGACCCCTGGGCCCAAATCTGCCTATCATATTGTTCTACTTGTAGATTTCTAGGACCATCTGTATCCTTTTATTTTGCTATTCTCCCATGCGTCTCTCACTTAGAGTCCCAATAGGATGTGCAATACAAATTTTCACATGAGGATTGGAATTTAAATAATTCAATTAAAAATAATTTAGGAAAGATGATAAAAAAACAGCTCTGTTTACAATGGGTAAATACCAATTTATATATTAAAGAGTAGGAGCAGATCTGTCTGTGACTGAAATGTCCGTGGTTTTAGCTACAAGGGAAGATGAGGCTGAGGCAGGAGGATGGCTTACACTCAGGAGTTAAAACATTCCTGGACATTACTCATCAATAAAATTACCAGAAAATACATGATATGAGGGGACAGACAGGATGCACAACTTTGTTATTAGCTAAAGAAATGAAGAAAAAAGAATATGAAAGGTTCTGTCTTAGATTTGGAAAACATGCTATAACTAATTATTTAATACTTTCAATGAGATTATTTCTAGTTCTAAATTACTGAATAGATTGTCATCTCACATGTTCTTCTACTACAGATTTTAAATTATTTACAAATAAATTATTTTCATATCTGGTAAAATTCATACATACATTTATTTTATCTCAAAAATTTTAAGCACTGTGTGGCCTAACACTTACATACTGGTATTTGCAAGTATATTAATACATATCAACATATAATTCATATACAATTATACAGAATTAGAGAAGGTTAGTTTACATTTGCTTTGATTTAAAACAACATATATTTCACATTTTACCTTCAGGTAGTATTTTAGTTTAACTTTGTTGTCATAATAAAAGACCCCCTACGATACACTTTAGGCAATGAAGGATTTATTTATTTGGCTTATGATTCCATCTTAAACATGAAGTGCCAAGAGCCATCCTGTGAAAAGAGCTCATTAGGCATGTGGACATTCTATGAGGTGATACGGTATTTTTCAAGGTCTGTACCATGATGCACCCCCAGAATTGTTTCCAGCATCTGACACGATGTCAGATGTCAAGAGCCATTGATTTCAGGAAGGCATGAGAGATCTCTGGAAGGGATCTTGTAGTTTGCAAGCCAGATTTGCTTCAAACCTCTGACAACCTTGTCAGTCGTTCACTGCTGCATCTCTCTAAATTCTGGCATTGGATCCAGGCTTATTGGTACACTCCTTTAATCGCAACACTCAGTGAGGCAGAGGCAAGTGGATCCCTGTGAGTTCAAGGCCAGCCTGGTCTACAAAGTGGGTCCAGGACAGGCAAGGCTACATTCAAGGCCAATCTAGAATACACAGTGATTCCAAGACAGCCAAGGTTACACACACACACACACACACACACACACACACACACACACACACACACACACCTGTCTCGAAAAACCAAAAAAAAAAAAAAAAAAAAAAAATATATATATATATATATATATATATATATATATATATATATATATATCTGCCATTGCTGTGAACTGTCACCTGTGTATTGACCAGCTACGATTGGACACATTTCCTACAGGATCTTATTAAAGATATACTGCTGTTCTGATCAAGTAATCTCTGATTATGGAATTCTTGATTTAATTAAAATAGTTTTAAAAGTTAAATTGTTTTATATCTTCTAAAACAATTTTCGAGAGTTTATGGCTGCAATGAATACTTTTGTGGAGCTCTAGATGACTCACTAGGGGACAGCCTTGAAGCAGATTTGTGTCTTCAGATAAAACTTCACTCCAGATGGGACCATGAATCTTAGTATACACCATAAATGTAGACAAGTTGGTTTAAACTTCCCATGTACACAAGGTATAACAGGACTACCTAGAAATGTCTAAATTAAGTACAAACCTTAATGTCTAAGTATACAAACTGTTCTGTCACTTTAAATTTACTTTGTTTCATAGAATGAAAGACAGATAAAATTATTGTCCTGAATTCAGAATGAACTAAGAGATAGAAAATGTGTATTTAGGTAATTCTTAATTAAAAAGTCATATATTCTTGTACATTTTAGACCCTGTTAATCTAGGCTGTCTCCACCTTTGTCATTCTGAACTCATGATGAACTTATTAGTGGGTAAATAGATACAGGTGGAGGTAATCCCCCTCAGGAACAGTCATAGGGAAAGGGAATAAGGGGAAAATGGGAGGGAGGGAAGAATGGGAGAATAGAAGGGATGGGATAACCATTGAGATATAACAAGAATAAATTAATAAAAAAATTTTTTAAAAAGGATTAAGCATTAAAAAAAAAGAAATATTTAGTTTTAAAACATGTAGCCTGTTGTGTTTTAGAATTCATCTGTTTTTGTGATTAATTGCCTTTTTTGACTATGAGGTAATTCCCTTTCCTCAGAAGTATAAGTACCTTCCCTGAGCCATAAAGGGACATTAACAATGAAACTCAGGGCACAGACTCAAAAGCTTCGCATAGACAATCAAGATGAATACACGCTTATTACACTTAGTCACGGCTTCCCATCTTTGGCAATATTCGTGTGTGAATATGGATGTCTTCAGGGCAAAAACAGTCTCCAGAAAAGTGTGTTTGTGTGGACACAATGCTTCTTGAATTAGTAACTCATCTTATGTCTTTTTCATTGCACTCTTGAGTTTAATCATTATACTTAAAACCCATCAAGGCTAAGCATACTTAGTACATCTTAAATAATTCCTTCAACACTTGCAGTAATACAGCAGGCTAGGTTTGCTACAAGTGTGCCTGTAAAGCAAAATACGCCTGGCTAAAAAAAAAAAAAAAAAAAAAAAAAAAAAAAAAAAAAAAAAAAAAAAAAAAAAATCAAGATCAAATGCCAAGAAAACAGCAGAGCCAGAATGTGAAATTACATTGTTCAGCACTAAAAGTACTAGTCTATGTCTGCCAGGACTTCGTCTCACATAGGTGCCATGTACACCATGAGACTGTGGAGATAATGTGAACCATATCATTCATGCTTCATCTTAAGGAAGCATTCGAAGTCCATTTACAGATGCCCATACTGACAAGCTATTAGGGTCTACAACGGCAATGGCATCGCCACATATATTATGGGGATTATTGTGACAGACCTGGGTACTCAGAAAGTTTTAAAGTTAAGAAACACAATTTACAGGGACGCCATGATGCATTTTTCTGCAATTTCGGTATACCCTTGGTATGTGAATATTTTCAGTTATGCCATTGGTTTGGTTTCACATATAATCCTGAAAATAAAAGCATTTTTTTAGCCTGACATAAACAACTTAATGCTTGAAAGAGAGAGAGAGACAGAGAGAGAGAGAGACAGACAGACAGACAGACAGACAGACAGACAGACAGAGACACAGAGATGCAGAGATAAAAGGGGAAGAGCAAGGGAGAGTCAGAAAATGACAGAAAGACACATGAGATACACAAAGTCATAGAGATGCAGATGGACACACATACAGAGAAAACAGAGAGAAATAAAATATTCATCTTGATTACTTGTTCATTCTCTTTTCAAATAGCTTAATCTCCTATTAGTCCATGTTTATCAAATGGTGCCATCTAAATTTACAGTGGATCTTCCTCTATCAGTTACCAATAAATCCAGTCATCCAGAATATGCCATAGATCAAACTAATTACCTGTTTATGATTAAGTACATATTGTGTCATCTTGAGAATTAAAACAAATTTTATTCCTTCTCAAGTCTTTGATGAGGTTGAAGACCACATAGTTTAGTTTACAGTTAAGCGTAGTTGTTTAGGGGTTAAGATGTTTTTAGGCCTACATAGATGTTTTAAGTTGATACTGATGAGATATGATAAAAGTGATTTACATTCAGAATTTTGGAATCACCAAGACAGGAAGGATGTTTTCTTCAAGGCCGTCAAATACAAATAGCCAAAACACTAAGAATGTAACATTTATATAATTCCTGATTGTGTTACAATTCTTCTTGCTATAGGTAGCGTATTGTATATATGTGTAATAATATAAATTCATATGTAAAAAATAAACAACATTTAATTAAAAAACTACCACAAGTAATGAAGTCAAAATGTGAATTTGGTATAGACACGGATATTCTGTTATTTCAAAAAGATGAAAGTCTAAAGGTCATTTGAATTTCATCTATTTCCTGGCCAGAATTATTGCAGCTTGTACAATTTGCTTTTAGTACCCATTTCAAGGTTTTAAGTCAAAATTGTTCTTTATGAAACTAAAATATATAATTCCAAATATAAGGAATTTCATTTAATTTAGATGATATCTACACTATGTTCTTGGCATAATTTTACAAGAAAAGTTATAGTTTCCTAAGAAATTGATGACCAAGTATAAGGTAATTTCAGCAGTTGAGTGTTTACTGAAAGCTTGTTATTATACAAACACCTACTTATCTGGTGAAAGCAAACATTTAAGGGGTGACCTTCAGCTTTTCTTAATGACAGCATTATAGAATGTAACAAGGATCACAGCATCCACCATACATTGAAATTAGTATTAATGTGAGGAACAGAACAGTAGGATGTAGATTAAATATTGCTTTTAGAATCAGAGCTAAATGATCAGATCCAGCTATGTGAAAAGGATCAGCAGATAAAGGCACTAGACTGAAGAGTTGAGTTTAATGCTTGCTCCATACCCTATACCTCTGAAAAAAGTCACAAGAATGCTGTTCTTGGATGCTCATATCCATATAGATGAGGGCAAATGGATTCAGAGAGAGAAAGAAAGGGAGGGAGAGTGGGGTAAGGAGGAGGGGAAGAGATCGAAACAGAGAGGGAAGGGGAGGGAAGAGGAGTGAAAATGAAATGAGTGGACTTGTGTAATTATAGAAAAAAAGTCTTATATGATTTTACAAATCTTCTTTATATAAGTGAATTGATTCTATATTATTTTTAATAAACTGAACCATTGTAAAATATTAAATATGGTGACATGGAAGTCTCTGTAATTTAAAAACCTATGGAAAATATTAGACGTCTTTAGTTAAATAAAAAATGTTTAGTGATCTATAAAAACACACATTGATGCTGTTGTAACTGAGAAAAGTCTGTTTACCAAGGTAGTATTCTTTTACTGCTTCCCAAATAAACTTACAAATAAGGTAAAATCAATTGACGTTAATAGAAACTTGAAGTGAGGAAAATAGGAAAGAAAGCAAAACAAATCAAGTTTGTCTTTTTAAAGAGGATGCAAATGACATCCAATTTGTTCCTCTCATTATTTAAGACCCAAGAGAGAAAATGTTATTGTGCATGGTGATGGCCAGTTTTGTATTCTGTGAATATGACTCACACTTTCCCTGAACCACAAAACCACAGAAATCGACAGATTATTAGCAGAGCCTCTGTTCCCCACTTTAAGTAGGCATGGGCACAGTCAAGCTAATTTTTAACTATGAAAAACAAAACTGAGATAGCTGGTAGATGTACAAACAAAGAAAAACAACTTGAAAAGAATTACAATATATTAATTTTTATAATTAAGACAAACATTTTTCATTTCACTATATACTTACAAATCATTAAAGTGAGTGGTAATCATACATTCTGCAGAGACTTTTGTGCTGCAAGTATTTTGCAGTGTGTTTTTAATATTGAGACTACAGATCAAAAGTTAGGTAGCACAGTGAGGTTTGTTGGCATCCTACTGACAAATAACTAGCTACCTACTATGATTTCAATGGGGAAATAATACAAGTAGAAATACAGTCTAAAACTTGAAATATGCAAATATGCTGTCTTGAATATTAGGTACCAAGCAATACCCACTGAAACCCTATAAGGCCCAGACTTGATGGGAGAGAAAAAAAATATTTTAATATCCAAGTACCTTTAAACATTTACTTTTTATTTGTTTTTCTGTTGGTACTGTTGCATTACCAATAAATACATTCTAACTCCACTCCACAGAAGACAGTAAAGACATAAGCCTCACCTGCACAGTGTTCATCATTGCATTGCTCTATATATTTATTAAATCATAGCACTCCACATACTGTCTCATGAAGAGCATGTGACATAATGGATAGCCAGGCCTATGTTTGACTGCACTGAGGCCAAACTCTCAAATTACCCCTGCAGAATGCAACCTGGAAAACACAGACTAGCACTGTTAAGCTTAGATTTCAGATTTTTTCACATAGGAAAAAAAAGGCTAGAGATGTCTTAGACCATATTTGGTAGAAATGATCATTATCTAGGGAATGTCAGAATATTCCAGCAATAGCAAATCCTCATTTAGAAATTTTTATGTGTATCTCTATACAAATGTTAGTCACAGCAACACAATCCCCTCAAGATGGTAGGAGAGAAATTTCTTTTTATAAATACCTCTTTTGAATTTCTTTGAAGGTGATATATTTTGACTATAAATCAACGAAATCTGAACAAATGTCAGAGTTCATTAAGGCCTGATTCCTCTAATCCAAACTAGAATGACACTCAAAACTGTAAAGCTTGTGTCTGTGAAATACAGTTATATAGTCATTTTAAACTGTTTGTCTAGGGAATATTCAAGCCATCATATTCACTGAATACATTTTACATTTTTTAAATCTTTCTTCCAGACAGTTTGACCCTTGGAAAATTTGTCAGGTTGTCTCACTGCATCTTACAGACGTACTGTGCTTTTATTTACATCTTTACTAAGGATGATTCCATGATGGATCTCATGCTGTGAAAAAGAGGCATATTTTTAGGACTTCACACATTATATTTCTATATTATAAGCAAGAAGATTTCAACCTCATTATTACACAAACATATTTTGCTTGTCATAATTGGCATCAGATGGAAATATATTAAGAATAACAATTCAACAATGAAGGAAAAAAAAGGAAAGAAATGAAAACATGATATGTGTTTTTTAAATACATGCTTGTAATAGCAGCAGGAAAGATCAAATAGTAATTTTGTCATGCACTCTACTCTTTAAGGAATTCTTAAGATTGCAGTTAGAGGTGTTCAATGGGTTTCATATTTCATAGCAAAAATTCACACACTGATGAAAATCTGAAATAAAGAATGAACTAATAGAATTTTGTTCACAGTGTGATAGTCACTGTCTATGGCATACTATGATAGAAAACAATCTCACTATCACATCCATGGCAACAACAAAGGAAAGCAAAACAGACACCTGGGCATGTATCCATTGAGTCAGGTTGAAGAGTTCATATGGGCAACAGATGCCTTGTCATTGGAGTGGGCTTTTTATGACTTATGTTTTGTCATGGTTTGACTATGATTCCTTCCAAGGAACTAGATATTAGGACCAAAGTTGGTGAAGTGTACTATTTTAATGACATCAACTGTAGGTTTCACCTTTCCAAACCTACTTTATTTGGGCTTCTTTAAATGCTTATACCTCTCTTCTAACCCACCAACCCTAGATAGGAGAGAAAGCAGTGTTGTGGGAACAAGAGAAGTCGATCTTGTTGAAGTCATTTCCTGGGAGTAATTCCCTTGGAATAGATGGCAGGATTTCAACAGACCAGCAATTCCACCAAAGTTGTTGCTGGAATCTGGAACAACAGCTAGAGCCTGAAGGATCAAAGCCTTTGCTAGAGCAGTTTTCCCTAGGAGCATCTCAAAGTGGAGCGATGAACATATCAGATCACAGAGGTACTGGTAATAACCAATCCAATCCTAAATTACAACTCAAAACAAGACAACAGAAACATTATCTAGAAGAACATAGAAGCCATTGGGGATAGCCTGGACATTTGTTTTTACTGATTTCACCATGCTTGGGAAATATCAAGTTACCGTTAATGATTAAGATCACGTAACATTTAGACTATTTTAGAGATGTCACCAAAGATTAACCTAGAAAGAGTAGATGACTGGACTCTGTGTGCTTATGAGTTTTGGTAAAGAGTTCTGTGAGGAGGGTACTTCTTGTCTTGCCAACATAATACAACCCTCCTCTAGGAAATCACCAAGTTCATTCCTTCAGATAGACAATGAACTGGCCATCTGGGAAGACAGAAGTCCTGAATCTAGCAGAATGTGAAATTATTAGGTAGGTATATCTTTTCAAAAGGGAAAGGTCCTTTCCAATATAAGTGCATAGGTTCCAAAAGAAAAGGATCACTCTGTGGAACATAGAGGTAATATAACCAAAGGGAAGCCAGCTATAGAGAGAAAGTGTGTGTGTGAGGGGTGGTGCTGAAGTCCAGAGAGCACATCTCCTCCACTGACTGCAATGAACCCTGGAGTGTGGCAACCTAGGCCAGTGTAACAGGACCCTGAATTGAAAACCAGCATCACCTGTTGGATACAAAGAATTTGTGAGATACCAGTAGGACAAAAACATTTTCAAACTTTTCTATTTTCTTTGTGTTTAAACATTTTTTACTTTTATTTATTTATTTGGGTTTTTTGTGTGTTTATTTGTTGGCTTTTCAAGACAGGGTCTCTCTGTGTAGCCTTGGCTGTCCTGGACTCGCTTTGTAGACCAGGCTGGCCTCGAACTCACAGTGATCCTATTGCCTCTGCCTCCTGAGTGCTGGACATTTCTTTTATGTTTTACATATACATTTTTATTATTGCACATATTTACAATTAACTACCTATAGCAAGAAGAACTGTGACATAATCAGGGATTACATAAATGTTACAGTGTTAGTGTTTTGACTATTTGTATTTGACAGCCCTGAAGAAAACATCTTTCCTATCTTGATGCATCTAAAACTCTGAATGTAAATCAATCTCCATCACATCTTGTCGTTATCAACTTAAAACTTATATCTATACCTAAAAATATCTTAACCCCTGATACTGTGTTTTTGAAATGATTTGAGGCATGATGTCACCTTTATGAAATAATAATGTATTAGGATTATAAGAGTGCTATGTGGGTGGGCTCTGACTTTTCATAATTTATTTACTCCTCTGTATTAAACAATCTTGCATTGAAGCCTTCAATACATTTAATCATAAGATATTTATTAGATAATGTGAAAAATTACAAAACTTTCATGATTTTCAAATGTATGAAATAATTTTAATGTATTAATACTTCATGGCATATTTAAAATATTAATTATATTAAATACCAAATGTTTAAATTTCTTTTAAAAGCTAAATTACAAAACTCCAAAACCAGCTTGTCTCTAATATAAACCTATAATTATAAATTCTATTATCCATACATTAAATTATTTTATGATGTTTCTGTAAATGAGAAAATAATTACATTTTTAATTGTACTGTAAGATGTCTTTTCTAATTACAATATCTGCATTAAAATTAATATTAGTTCCAAACCATTTAGCAAACTATAAATTAAAAGATTTGTGCTTGCCAAGCTATATACCTTATGGGAAGGTTAATTATTTTATCTGTATATTTAGTTTTTAAAGTAGAGTGAAAATCCAAATTCAGGTTACCCAGTAATATAATCACTACCCTTTAATACAACACTACTTCAGAAGCATTTGTTCATAGTTAAAAGCAGTGCCAAATGTAACTGTATATGCATTCATTTATTCTATAAAATCAAGTAGCAAATATTTTGCTGATGCCTATAAACACACACTGCATATATTCTGAATATTTTATGAGCAGTAAATAAATTTGAAATTCACTATTACATTTGGAATTAGGTGATGGCATATTGATATAATCCTTGATAATAGTGATCACTTAATACATCAGGAGTACTTATTTTATTTTATTTTTTACATATACATTTATATTATTGCACATATATACAATAAACTACCTATATCAAGAAGAACTATTATATAATCAGGAATTATATAAATGATACATTCTTAGTGCTTTAGCTTTTTGTATTTGACAGCCTTGAAGAAAACATCTTTGGTATTTGGGTGCTTCTAAAATTCTGAATGTAAATCGGTCTCCATCACATCTTGTCATTATCAATTTAAAACGTCTATCTAGACCTAAAACCATCTTAACTCCTAAACAACTAAGCTTCTTTGTAAAACTAAGCTACCTGGTCAGAGACTTGAGAAGGAATAAACTTGATTATCTGAGTACACAGGGAGTGCAGGTTAGTAGCTTTCCAAAGGAGAAGATGACAGAGACAGTTTGCCACCTGAATAGTCACCCAAAACTTTCTATTTAAATTTATTTTTATGTAGGTTCATATACAGGATACGTTAATAGTACAAACACTTGAATATTAAGCAGGATTTAAATATTATTTGAGGAAAGATCAGTAGGCATGAGGTGTTTGAGGTAACCATGAAGGCAAACTTCATGCAAAATACTTGAGAGAAAAAATGATAAGTGGGAAAATAATTTTGTGGTGGGCGGTAGCCATAGTATGGGTTGATTTTGTTAAAAAAGATATACTGCCTTCTCAGCCTCTGGCATATTGAGGGACACTACATAGGAAACCTCATCAACCAAGCACTCTGTGCTGTATTGATGGGGATTCATAGCTACTTGTTAATGTCCTTGCCATACAAAGTGATGCTTATTATTGTTATAAGCCACTAAAGTAATTTTCCAAAGAGTTATTATGACGTTTTTAGATAATTATTTTACATTTGCTCTTCATTTTTAGTTTCTAACTAATTTTCTCTTCCAGTACTGGTTTTTGTAATAATTACCATGGCCATTTTGCAAGAAACTTTAGTGCTTTTTATCTAATACAAGACTAATGGGAACAGCAGGCTCTCCCGTGGATTGCCCTTTTTGTTATTTTCTCCTTTTAATTACTCTTAATAAATTCTATCTTTTGGGAGAACATAAATTAGCAGCTTTGCTATACAAATCACTTCTCAAGAAATGAATACACTGAAATTTTTTTACCTTATTTAATGGTAAAAGAGCAGACATAAATTCATCCTCTTTAAGTGTTGGTTTAAAACTTTTAAATTGATATAAGTAGCATCACTCATCTTCAAGTATCTATGTACTAAACATTTGTCTCTCTATCATCTATAAATCTCCATGTCTGTCTATCTATTTGTCACCAATCATGGATCTATATCTTTCATGTTTTGAGTGAGAAATATACCCTTAGAATTCTGTGCCAAAGCCCCAGATGACATTCATGGCCTAGTCCTTATATACAATGACATATAAATCATTTAAGACAGTGTGAGAAACTACAGGTTTTTACATCCGGGGGTCCAGGGCTCGCTGAGGTAAGACAGCAGAGTAGGCTCTAAAGAGGGCCAAAAACCTTTGCTCTAGGCCTCCTCCAGGTGTTGGTTGTTGCTTCTAGCATTTTTCCTGTACTTTCTCTTAAACTTTTATCTTAAACTCTCAACCTATTTGGGGTCTTTGATAATCACAGAAACTGAACTTTCTTAACTCTTAACTGTCAGGCTACTAGCTCTGGCTACTGAACTTTTAAGTCTTAAACAATTAGGCTGGTGTCTTTGTTATTTGGGGCTGCTGGTCACTGCCAGAAACTCTGTCTTATCCAGGCTTTAACTCTTAAGTCTTAGGCTGGTAGCCTTGCTATTAAAAGCTCTCTCTTGTAAACTCTCAAGCTGGTAACCTTGCTATTCTGGGCCACTGGTTGAGGAAGAAACAAACAAACAAACAAACAAAGAAAATCATATATTCACACAAATGTAGGGAGCTCCCACAGATCATTCATAAACATACATAAGGAAATAGACAATCAGCTGGGCACAGTGGCACACAACTGTGAAAAAAAGAAAATAAGACAGACGTATATTTAGTGGATAGTGAGTGGAGAAAAACTCCAATCAACCAACAACAACTTTATTTATGTACTGGGTTTTTATAATACTATGAAAATATTGCCTCATTCCAAAACAGATACAATCATTACATAAAAAGGGAGTTAGAGTAGGATTATTGATTTTAAATTCTTTCCCTAGAACTATATCTAACTAGATTCAGTTCTTTATTATAAGTTTAAAGCAGTGGCTTTATCTATATGCTCCTTATGAGTTCAAAGCAGTGTCAACTTTTTTATTTTAAATGTATGTTTTGTGCTAAAGCAAGCGATTTTTATGTCAAGGTTTTTCTAAGAAACAGATGTCTGTATTGTCTTGTATAGATAACCATTTATTCTTTGTTTCTATATTTATATGGTCTTTCTAATCATACTATATACCTGGAAATTATCCTTGACTAAATCTAAAATGAATGTATTTTCTTGATTATTAATTTGTTTCAATCTTGTTTTCCTTCTTGATGCAATTCACATGGAGGTTCATAGAGCTCCTAACAATTTTTTGTTACATTCCTGGAGGGATTTTAAATTACCCCATCAAATCAGGAACCATTATAAGGAATTATAGTCATCTGTGAGAAATCTGCCCAACAGAGAGAGTCGCACCTATGTAAGAATATTTTTATGCTTAGACAGTGAGGGTATACTCATCCTCAACAGCATTATATCCAGGATATGTGACAAGCATGGAAAGGCAATATAGCAACAATGAGCAGTCGTGAGGCAAAATCCCTGAGGCTTTGCCAAAACCAGAGATACACCCATTCTACAGCCTTGCAAAACAAGCTCACTGCCTCTAGGAAGCTAACTTGCTTGCTTTTGCCAGTCCAGTATTTGATTGCTCCCCAGCAAGATAGATTTATGTGAAAGTGAAATTAACGTGCATAATTTCTTTTGTTATTTTTATGAAATATTTTTGTAATTCAAATGCATAATGTGGTTTTACGTTCATTTAAATTCAGGGGGCAAGTGCAATTTCAAAGATTTACCTGGAGCCTATTCCATTTTCTGTTAATTAATTGATGTATTTATTCATTTTACATTCTGACTGCAGTTTCCCTCTACTCTCCTTCTAGACCTTCTTCCCACCTCCACTCATCTGTTATGTAGTCCTCCTCTCTTTCTCTCCAGGAAAAGGGAGGCTTCTATAATATTAGTCTGCCTTGCCATATCAAGTTGCAGTAAGACTAGGTGCATCCTTTCTTATTAAGGCTGGATGGCGTAACCCAGTAAGTGAGAAGAGGCCTCAAAGGCAGGCAACACATTCAGAGACAGTCCCTGATCCAGCTGTTAGAAGTCCCACATAAAGATGAAACTATACAACTATACCATATGTTCAGAGGGCCTAGGTCAGTCTCATGCAGGGTCCCAAGTAGGAGGAAGTTCAATCTTTGTGAGCTACTATGGACCCAGGTTAGTTGAATCTGTGGGTTTCCTTGATCTTTCTGACTCCTAGAACCCTTCCACTCCTTCTGCAGAATTCTATTGCATGATGTTTGGCTGTGGTTCTCTGCATCTGTTTCCATCATTTGCTGGAGGAAGCCTTTCTGATGAAAATTATGCTAGCTACTTGTCTTCAAGTGTAGCAGAATATCATTAGCAGTGTCCGGAGTAGCTCCATCTCATGGTGAGGGTCTCAATATGAATTAGTCATTGCTTGGCAATTCCCTCAATTTCTCCTCCATCTTTTATCCCTGAACATCCCTGCTAACAGGACAAATTAGAGGTCCAAAGTTTTGTGGCTGGGCTGGTGTTCCAATTTCTCCATTGGAAATCTTTCCCAGTTACAAGAGACGTCTGGTTCAAGCTCTATATTCCTCCTTACTAGGACTTGTAGGTAGGGTCACCACAATAGATTGCTGAGTGATTCTATTGCCCTGGATGTCTAACTTGTCCTAGAGATGCTACTCCACCGGTGATTCCTGCTGTCTCTCCCAGTACTACCTCCCTCTCCCCTTCCCCAACTCTGTCCACCCACAATGTCTATTCTATTTATCTTTTTCAGTGAGATTCATGTGTCTTCTCTCAAGCCCTCCTTGTAACTTAGCTTATTTGTTTTGTGGATTATTTTATAGTTATCCTTTACTTTCCAGTTATTATCCATTTACAAGTGAGTACACCTCATGTTTCTTTCTGAGTCTGGGTTACCTCACTCAGGAAGATCTTTTCTAGTTTCATCCATTTGCCTGCAAATTTCATGATGAAATTCTTTTTAGTTTTTATTATAATCATCCACCTTACATCATGATTGTTATCCCCTCTTTCTTATCTTCCTGTTCCCACCGTCACACCCCCCCCTACAGCTCTATTCTCCTCCCTAGACCTTTGACAGGGGCAGCCCCTTCCCCCACCAGCTGACCATAGCCTGTCAGGTCTGATCTTGATAGCCTGCATCCCCTGCCTTTGTGTGCCCATGGGGCCTTTCAGCCAAGGGGAAGTGATCAAATCACATGAATCAGATTTCATGTCAGAGGCAATCCCTGCTCCATCCCTCCTTGCCCCACTGTGAAGTGTGAACTGTCCATGGCCTATAGCAGAACAGGGGTCTAGTTTCTTTGCATGCATTGTCCTTGAAAGCTGCTTTGGTTTTTGTAAGCTCCTGAAACCTCCGGGTCCTTCCATCTCCCACCTCTTCCATACCACTCTCAGCACTCTTCCCTGAGTCCAGCTGTGAGTCCTGGCATCAGTCCCAATCCCCCCTGGGAGGAGTCCCTCAGAGGATATCTATATTGGGCTAATATCCAGTTATAAGTGAGTATATTCCATACCCGTTTTTCTGGGTTTGGAAATTCTATCTTACACCTATCAGAATGGCTAAAACAAAACAAAACAAAACAAAACAAAAAACTCCAGGGTACAACACATGCTGGAAAGGATGTGCAGAAAGATGAACACTCCTGCATTGCTGGTGGGAGCCCAGACTTGTACAACCATTTTGAAAATCAATCTGATGCTCTCTCAGAAAATTTGGAATAGTGCTACCTCAAGACACAGTCATATCACTTCTGGCATATACTCAAATGATGCTCCACTATACAACAAAGACATTTGCTCAACTATTTTCATAGCAGCTCTATTCATAATAGTTGGAATCTGGAAACAACCTAGATGTCCCTCAACTGAAGAATGGATAAAGAAACTTTGGTTCACTTACACAATGGAATACTACTCAGCTATTAAAAACAAGGAAATCTTGAAATTTGCAGGCAAATGGATTGAACTAAAAATGACCATCTTGAGTGATGTCGTTCCACTTAATAATTGAATAAAACTCCATTGTGTCAATGGACCACATTTTCTTAATCCATTGTTCAGTTGAGAGACATTTAGATTGTTCCCAGTTTCTGGCTATTATGAATAAAGCAGCTAAGAACATAATTGAGTGTCATGTGGTAAGGTGGAGCATATTCCAGGAGTGGAATAGTTGGGGCTTGAGGCAGATTTAATCCCAATTTTCTGAGAAACCAACCAATTGGTTTCCAATGTAACTGAACAAGTCTCTACTCCCACCAGCAATGGAAGAGTGTTCCCCTTGTTCCACATAGTTTTTGATCTTAGCCATTCTACAGGTGTAAGATGGAATCTCAGAGTCATTTTGATTTGCATTTTCTTGAAGGCAAAAGATGTTGAGCATTTCTTTAAGTGTTTCTCAACAATTAGAGATTTCTCTTACAAGAATTATCCGTTTAGATATGTACCTCATTTTTAATTGGATCATTTCATTGGTTGATGGCTAATGTCTTGAGATCTTTACATATTTTGGATATCAATCCCCTGCCAGATATGGGGTTGGTGAAGATATTTACTGTATGCTGCTGGTTTTCTTTTTCTTTTTGAAAGTCTCTTTTGCCTTACAGAAGCTTTTCAGTTGCTTCAGACAACCAAATCTTTATCTCACCAGACTTGACTAAGTATCATAGCTCTAGGTCAAAACTCCACTCCTACAATCATCCTAATGTCAGTACTACATGGTCAGAGCAAGTTCTTCTGCCTTTCAGTGAATAGATCTTTCACAGGAAGTCCATAAGCCTCTCTTCTACTTCTACTTCCAAAGCCAGTTCCCAATGTACACCACATGACCAGTCTACCTATCTGTCTTTGAGCTTTGCAGCTCCTAAGCAAAGAAAAGGTATTCTTCATAGCTACAGTCACTGGTTTCTGTTTCAATGTCAAAGAGATAAATAGATCTGTAAAAATAATGCTTGCAAGTATTTATGATTAAATAATTTTTTGGTATATCATTTATTAATTTGTCATTTTGTATATTTTTAAAATCTTAGCACAATGAAAAAGGTCTTGGTAAGCAAATTTTTACATGAATTATTATGACACATAGATGTGTTAATCTTTGCTCATATACCTACCAGAAATCTAGGTGCACAAGAGATGCTATGACTGTCAATCAAAGAAGAAGAGTCTATAGATGTTACTATTCTGTATCACTTCTTATTAGTGATTTATTTAATTGAAAATATTATCAAGTATAGATATTAGTGTATCCATTTAGACTTCATTTACATTTTCTTTATGATTTGTAACACTCTCCTTCTTTTCATATATTTACAATAAGGTAGATATTATTCATAAATTACCATCCCAAACTTATCAGATAATTTGTTTCCAGATATATGCCTGTGGATACTACTTAATAATTTTGTACAGGTAAGAATATAACTTTTATTGTGTGTTGTTTACAGGTCTTTTTTCTGTCTATTCTATTTCTACTCTGAGTGGGATTTAGGCATCCTTCCGTGGAATCGGCATGTTACTTATCTTCTTTTTGTCTATGAATTGTAGTAAATGGCTCTACTATATGGCTAAAATCTGCTTATAAGTGAGTACATACTATGTATGTCTTTCTGGGTTTGGTTTGCCTCACTCATGATATTTTTTAGTTCCATACATTTGCCTTCAAATTTCATGTTGTCTTTGTTTTTAATAGCTGAGTAATATTTCATTGTGTAAATGTACCACATTTTAAAAAATTCATTCTTTAGTTGAGGAAAATTGATGTTGTTTCCATTTCTGGGTATTACAAATAAAGCTGCTATGAACATAGTTGAGCAAATGTCTTTTATGTATGGTGAAGCATCTTTTGAGTATGTGCTCAGGATTAACATAGCTTGGGATTGAGTTAGAGCACTAAGTGTCTTCATTAAAAAATTGGAGAGATGTCATACTAGCAACTTGACAACTCACCTGAACACTCTACAAAAAAGAAAAAAGAAAACACACCTAAGAGGAATAGGTGACAGGAAGTCATCAAAATCACAGCTGAAATCAACATATTTTATATTAAAAACAATACAAAGAATCAAAGAAAACAGGAGCCGTTCTTTGTGAAAATCAGGAAGATAGACAAACCCTTACCCACATTAATTAAAGGGCAAATAGAGAATATCCAAACGCAAATGAAAAATTCCAGAAATAAAAAGGGGGGAAAACAGCAGAAACTTAGGAAATCAAATGAATTATTAGATCTTACTTCAAAAGCCGGTATGACACAAAATTGGTAAGTCTAAATGACATGAACAATTTTCTAGAAAGATTCCACTTACCAACGTTAAGGCAATGATCAGGTAAACTAGTTAATTTATCCTATAATCTCTAAGAAAATAGGAGCAGCCACTAGGAGTCTCCCATAAAAAAATGTTGAGGGCCAGATGGTTTCAGTGCAAAATTCTACCAGACTTTCAAAGAAGAGTTAAAACCAATATTCCTGAAACTATTCCACAAATAGAAACAGAAGGGAAATTTACAAATTGACTCTCTGAGATTACGATCATCATGATACTAAAACCACACAAAGACACAACAAAAGAAAGAAAATTTAACGTATTTCCCTTATTAACATTGATGCCAAAATATTCTGTAAAATACTCACAAACTGAACCCAAAACCACATTAAAAAATATCATCAATAATGATCAAGTAGGCATGCCAGGTATGCAGGGGAGGTACAATATACAAAAATCCATCAATGGACTCCCCCATGTAAACAACTTGAAAGAAAAAAACACATGATCATCTTAATAGATTATGAAAAAGCATTCTACAAAATCTATACCCCTGGATGTTTAAAAGTCTTGGAAAGTTCAGGATACAAGACACATACTTAACACAATAAAGGCAGTATAAAGAAAGCCGATAGCCAACAGCAAATTAAATGGAGAGAGAAAAAAAAAAAAAGCAATTCCACTGAAACCAGTAACAAGACATGGCTGCCTACTCTCACCTTATATCTTCAATATAGTACTTGAAGTCCTAGCCAGAGCAATAAGACCACTAGTGGTTTTCCAATTTCTTAATACAAAAGGAGGGTTCGCATCCCTATCCAAAAGGAACTCTCAGCTCTACAGAAGCCTCTATAGAAGAAAACACAAAACAAGGATTGTTGAAAGAAATTCAAATAAAGAACTCTCAGTGCACTCACAGTCTAGTGCGGCATCACTGGTGCACCTCTTGTAGATATAATGTTGAAGAGGAATCAGAAACTAGAAAATTTGAAAGTTCATCTTCAGCAGGCTCTCAGGGCTGCTAATGAAGTAAAAACACTTATCAGGTATCAAAGAAAACAGCAATGGATACTGGCAAGTTCCCCTGCAGAGGCAGCAGCTAAGCCAATGACCTTAAAGCCTGCGGAAGTGTGTGCCCCCCTAGTAGATGGGAAACACTAACTAGGTAGATCAGAGTTTTAAGTAAATATCCTTATCTGAATATAAAACATAAATAATAAATAAATAAATAGTAGAAAAATAGAAAATTAGATAAATGTACAGATAAGTTATTATGAATTACTAAATAAATATAAGGTACAGTAATGATTACTAAAGAATAATCAGATACCTACAGTATTGTGACTAATTACTACATTTTATATGATTTAACTTAACATGTCCTCAAATGTAATTTTACATATTGCTTATTTATTGTGTTTCATGTAAAGTCATTATATATTCTAATAATTTTAGATGAATGTTTTATATTGTTTTTAGTTTTACCTTGTCCTGGCATGTTCAAATATACTACATTTTGCTGATTATGTGAGTTAAATCATACATGTTATAAAATATTATTATAGTTTTCTAGGTAAATTAACTTTCTCCTAAGTGTGGACATTACATATGGGAATTAAATATTTTAAATCTTGTTATTTACTTAAAAATGTTGTGGATTAATTGATTGGTTGGTAGTGCCTGTATATGAGCCCATGTAACATGACAATGTGAACCTGAAGAGGGTGCAGGGCCCAGTGGAACTACAGTCACAGTGGCGGTTGGCTAGTTTCCTGTACTTGTTGAAAAGCACACTTCCATCTTTTGGAAGAACAGCCCACTCTTTTTTTTTTTCTTTATTGTAGAATGTATATTTCATTATTCATTATGTGTGTTTGTTTTTTCCCCTTTTTTATTAATTTATTCAGATTACATCTCAATTGTTATCCCATAACTTGTATACTTCTGTTCCTCCTTCCCTGCCACTTTCACCCTATTCGTCTCTCCTAGGTCTATGACCAAGGAGGACTTCCTCCCCCACTATATGGTCATAGTCTATCATAATAGCCAGAACTTATGACGACTTTCGCTCTATTAGTTCATAAGCAGAACTCTCATAATTCTATCATCCTAACCATTTGTTTAGAAATTTATGCATAGAATCGAAATGTAGATTACCTTTATTTGTATCTCAATGATTATATAACATTCTAATTTATTCATTACATCTAAAAGACGTCAATTTTTGTTGATAGTATATGATATGAATTTTTAGAATAAATGTAATCCAGTGAAGATGCATTTTCATTTTTTCTTTTAGAGTTTTTAAAGGATTATTTTATATTGTTATTAATAATATCTATTTTGAGAATATAATTAGTTGCATCATTTCCTCTCTTCTGTTATGTTTTTAGCTCCTCTTGTTATCTTTAAATTGAAAGCTTCTTTTTTATTAATTGTTGTTACATACAACCCAAAACAAAGGACTACTCGAGACCAGGTAATGCTGAGAATGAAAGAGCAAGTCCTGGCCAGGTTAAGAGCACACAGTTGGTTATCCATTATCAGTCCTGAAACATGGATACAGATAACATCGTGCTAACTGCGCATGTTGTATTATGGGGTTTATATTCCATAATGCTTGATTTAATCACATAGCCCACATCTGCCTCAGGCACTCCTGGCAGTACTTATCAACTGGTAAATGATGATTAAGTACTGTTATACCACTGTTAGTGTTAATGATGAATTCATTAAGATCATTTAAAATTTTTTGTTGTTGTTGTTGTTAAGTAAGCTGTCAAGAGCCTAAGAAATTGACTACCTAAATAAAGACTATTGTTATATTTTTTTCCAGATGCTCAAAAGTAAAAGGCTATTAACCACACAGTGGCTTCTTCAGGCTTTAGAGGCAGTCTAGTCAGTTGATAGAGTTAGCTAAGAGCTGTCCTTGTGTGAGGGCCTGTCTTGCTGCCACAATACGCAGCAGAAGCTTTTCTATTCAATGTGTTTTTAATTTTTCATTATTTTTAGTTTTTGAAATTTTTGTATATACATACATACGTGAATTGAATCTTTAATTTTTTATTTTTAATTTATTCACATTACATTCCAATTGTACGACCTCCCTTGTCTCCCCCCAAGTCCCACCCTCCCTCCACCAGCCCCTCTCTCTCTCCTGTATCATCTGACCCAGTCTACCCAGTGTCATCTGATGTGTCTGCATCTTCTCCCTGTGTGGCCTGGCAAGCCTACTCAGCCAAGGGGAAGTTATCAACAGGTGAGCACCAGAGTCCATGTCAGAGGTAACCCCTACTCCCCATATTATGCGACCCACAAAGAGACTGTGATGCCTATACACTAGATCAGGCGGGCGCGGGGGGGTGGTCTATGTTCTCACTGAAATTGAAAAGCTTCTGTAAGACAAAGGACACTATCAATAGAATGAAATGGCAGCCTATAGATTGAGAAAAGATCTTTAGCAACCCAATATGTGACAAAGTGATAATATCCAAAATATATAAAGAACTCAAAAACTTAAACACCACCAAACCAAATAATCTAATTTAAAAAGGGTACAGAGCTCAACACAAATTTCTCTACAGAGGAATATCAAATGGCCAAGAAATACTTAAAGAAATGCTTATGGTCCTTAGTCTTCAGGGAAATTCAAATCAAAACAGCTCTGGGATTCCATCTTTCACCTTCTATCCTGCCTACTCTCCTGGTATTTCCCTGTAACCTTTCTTTTCAACAACCTTCCTCCTACTTCAATATTTTCTCTTCTTCTGGGTTTTATTCTAATTTTGTTGTTGTTTGCTTGTTTGTTGTTTGTGATGTGGTTTGTTGTTGTTATTATGGTGGTGGTGGTGATGGGGTGTGTGAGTGTGTGTGTGTGTGTGTGTGTGTGTGTGTGTGTGTGCACGTGCACACACACACGCATGCGTATAACCCACTAGCATTAATTTTGGTTGCTTACATGAGCATGACTTGGATTTTATACTAGAAACTGGGCAATTTAACAGTGGATATACCAATATGAATATGACCCAGTCTCCCTCATCATTTACAAACTGACCTTTTCCCTTCAATGGGGGAAATATGAGCTCCTCCCCACATACAATAAAATGGAGATAGGACCATCTATACTTCATACTAAGAGAATCTTTGCTTGCGTATTTTCTCATGACCAGAGCTTCAATATGTTACAACTAATATCACGATATTTGACTAAAAATACAAAAACGCTCAGAAATCATCACTTCAGTATCTATGAGACCCTCTGAGTCTTGTATAGTTGATTGTATTGGCTGTGTTCACCAGGTGTCTTCAATCCCTCTGGCTCCTATAATCCTTCCTCTCCATCTTCAGAGTGGTTCACCAAGATCTGTGTAATGTTTGGCAGTGGATCTCTGAATCTGGTTCCATACCCTGCCAGATGAAGCTTCTGGGACAACTGGGCTAGGCACTGCCTATCTATGAATATCATTAAGAATCATTTAATTGACATTTTGTTGTTTTTGTCATTTTTAATTTATTCACAATACATCCAGATTGTGTCCCTCTCTCTCATGTCCTCCTGGTCCCGCCTTCCCTCTGTCTTTGTTCCTCTCCTGTCCCCTAATCCTCAGAGAGGGGCAGCTTTCTTCTCCAATCAGCCTCTCATGTTTCATCCGGACTGCTTGCATCCTCTTCCTCTGTGGGCTGGAAAGGCAACCCATCCAGGGGAATGTGATCAAGGATCAGCCACCAGTTGCTGTTTTTAGCAAGTCCTGTTTGGGTGTACTCTAGGTCTCTGGACCATTCACCTTCTGGTTCCTGATCATAAAGGGAGTGTGAGACTTGGGCACCCTCTAGTGGCAAGTTCCTTATGTTAGACCAGTCATTGGTTGGCCACTTCCTCAAGCTCTTACTCACCATAGGCCTAGGGCATCTTTTAAGCAGGATAGGTTGTAGATTGAAGGCTTTGTGGCTAGGTTGGTGTCCCAGTCCTACCACTGGAAGCCTTGCTTGGCTTAGAAAATTGACTCTTCATATGATCAATAGTAACTTATTCAAAGGGTTTTTTTCTTCTCAGTTTGACTCTTTTCATTTCTACTGTCCATTTTCTTTTTTTCTAATTTCATGATATTCAATAATCATTTTTACTCAGGACTCAAAACAAATTTATTATGAATAAAACAGCTTTAAACATGGTCCCTTTAAATTCTACATCTACTTCCATGTTGATTAGCTATTATTTAAGAAAAAAGATGTAGAGAAACCAGAGTATTATTTACACATAAAAGGTGCAAATTAAAGGATTGAAAGAAGTATATAATTGTATTTAAATATATTTTGAAATAGGTTATTCATTTCAAAGTTACATACCATAGTTCTATTTGAGTAAATTTGCTGTGAATTTTTCCCTTTCCATTGGTATAAGTAATGAGTGATGGGGATTGAAAGTATTAAAGGAGTATGCTTTTTACAGTTTGTTAATTATGATAGATAGTGAAGGAAGATACATAGCAACACAACATGAGTAGAAAAGTCATGTACACAATAGAAATACATACTCTGTAAACATGTTATATATAATATATGCTTATATAATGTATTTTATATGTGAAATGAAGGAACCAAATATCATAACATACATCACCAATATTTAGTCATTGGCAGATTATTTGTATTATTTTTTCTGGTATAATTTTAATATTAACTTTCATAAAGGTAATTATGAAAGTAAGGAAAATTGACCAAAATATTCCAGTATATCATTTAATTTTCTTAACTGTTTTATTAAATGTAAAAAGTGTACCTCTAGGGGAACTTTTACAGAAAGGAATGTTATTACTGTGTATAACAGGAAAGATAAGAAAATGAGTGGATATGCATCAAATATAAATCATCTCATTGCTTATGATTGGCACTGAAAATATTTTGAATGTATCACTGTAGATATTGTTCAAGGAATGTACCCTAAGATTTATCTTTGTAAAAAATTAAATATGCAATTTTTACAGGAAACTAAACAGATATTTCTTTAGTGTTCAACTGGAGATAAAGCCATAAATAGATATATGCAGGTATGGCATCAGAGCAGATGGCTAAAGGAGTTCAGCATTCCCCAATCTCAAGGGCATATGAAATCTAATTACTTTCTTTTTATTCATTTTTCTGAATGCAATTCCTCTTTCCTCCCACACTATTCTTGTTTTTCCTTTATTTTCAGTCTGGCTCAAAATCCTTATGAGAAAAAAATGCCCAAGAAAACATAAGTGGTAGCTTGAAATAAAAAACATTAATAAGAATGACAAAATATCTGATGCTTGAATGTTCAGTCTTAATTGTTCTGTGACAGTAAGTTAAAGAGAAATTATCTCTGTTTTTAATGTTTGAAAAGAAAACATATAAATGAATTAAAAAACAAGAAAAGGACAAAAAGTTATCTATTCTGAAAATGAAATTTTCACAAAACTAGTCATTTTTATCATGGAGTTTATAAAGAGAAGTTTTAATATGCAACACATTTAAATGAAATATAATCCTTTAAAATATTCCACCAAAACCTTTTCTTCTATTTCTTCTATTTTGACACTTTACATTAAAGCTATAACTGTTCATCTCCCTCAAGTATTTTTCTGTCCACTTAATAATTTTATACTTTTATACGGCCAGTCTTACATAGAGTAGCCCTTTGTCTGAAGCATTTGCCCTCTACAGTAGTTGTGCATCGTTTGTAAATGTAGAACAATAGTATCAGTGTCATAAGTTTGAGGCCACTAGCTTCAGAACACTACCTACTTATGGTCATTTAAATTTATGCCAGTCATGATTGTTGATTCCACGGAAAAAAACGAAGGTTCAAAATTTTTACTTAAATTGTATGTGACTACATATATAACAATATTGTACATGTAAACGGAGATTCAGGAGGCTGTGCAGGTCTCTCTGTTATAATAAAGTGGATGAGTACTTGAAGATAGAGAAAGGTTAGAATTAACTTGAAATTTGAAAAGGGAACTGACCCTTTACCTGGTTCTGAGGATACTATTTGTCAGCACTCCTCTCTAGTTCCAATTTCAGTGATATTATATTCCTTAAGTTTTATGGAACATGTAGGTATTATTTGAATGAATATTCTTCTCAAAGTTACTACACCATAATTACTATACTTTATTATTTTTTAAATATATTTTGAAAAAGTCTTTAATCATACTGTACTTAATTTCAGTAAAAATTTATCAATTTCTTCAAAATTTACAAATGTGTTTTTTATGTGGTAATGTTATATGTGTACATGTGTGTGTACATATATGATATATATATGTGTGTGTATGTGTGTGTGTGTGTATGTGTGTGTGTGTGTGTATGTGTGTGTGTGTGTTTATGTGTGTGTGTGTTTATGTGTGTGTGTGTGTGTTTATGTGTGTGTGTGTTTATGTGTGTGTGTGTGTGTGTGTTTATGTGTGTTTGTGTGTGTGTGTGTGTATTTAGCTGGGGATTAAGTAGACAACCTTCAAAATAAGATTTCATCTAGAATTATGAAGAAATATCAGTTATTTAATCTTTTTTCAGATTTCAGTTATTATGATGGTGTCTATAATCAATTTCTTTTAAAATATATTTATTTTGACAGAGTTTTGATGTTTACTGCATGCTCGTTTATTTCTGTTGCTTAATTGCCTGTTGTAGAATACTACACTGAAACCAGATATCAAAGTAAAATCACGCCATTTCTACAAAGTAAAAAACAAAACAAAGGGGAAAAAAAACACAAAACATAGGGAATACTCCACTATACCACCAGTATAATCCAGCAGTAATCAACCACCTCGGCCATAGATGTTAAAGTTCCTTCCAGTTCTCAACACATCTAACCTGGAAACAGAGCTTTGAATACACGGACACTGAGTGACATTTTACATCCAAATGGTACCATTATGAAAAGAGACTAATTTTATTCGTAGTATATTACCAAATAGAATTAAAGCACATATTATCATACTTTATTAGTTACTTGTCTTGCTGTGGTTACCCATATTCTCACAAATATGCAAACGTTAAGAAGAGTTTATTTCATTTCACAGTTCCAGGGTTTGCGCCTTCATGATGGGGAAGGAACGGCTGCAGGAGCTTGAGGCAGCTAATCACATTGAATCCACTGTCAGGGAACAGAAATGAATGTTACAGCCCTGTGTGCTTTCCTCTGCGTGCTTTCTCCTATATCACCAGCGCAGGGAATAGTATCACCCATTTTAGGTTAGGTCTTCTAATCTAATCTGGATTATCTATCACACCCATGTTCTTTAGGGTTTGTCTCATAAATGGCTGTAGATCCTGCCAAACTGACAATCAGTGGGGGTTACCACATATAATAATATAGTTTAAGAGCTGTGTATTTGTAGTTACATAAGTTTGATAACTAAGGAAAATTTCAGATGGGGAAATGTAATGCTGCACACCTGCTTTGAGGATTCATGGCTGGAATGCTTGAGTAGTATTAGTTATTTTATGTTGTTTGCATAATTATTAAATACCTGTGATTCCATCTTCCTTTCCTCATGGTATGCTGAGCCTTAAATTTCAACCTTCATTCCATTATTCAATTCTTCAAAGGAATGAGTATTCTGTGTCCCAAATCCTAACATGCCAATAACACTTCATTAATGCTAAGTAAAGAATAATCTCTGCCTCTAATAAAATCTACATTATAAAATGTGGCTATTATATGTTATCCTTTGAAAAAATATATGAATAACTTATTTAATGAATTGCTTAGAAATAATGATTTTAAATGACTATTTCTGAAATATTTCTCAAACTCATTCTACAGTGAATACCTGTGTTTATGAAATTTCAGAATCTTTCTAGTCTGAACAAAATGTAGACTTCAATACAAAACAAAGCAATAAGTAATTCTTTTTTTAAAAAAGATGCATTGATACTGCTATTAATTTAGTGAATAAAAAGACAAAAAATACATATTACTACTTTAAAGTATTTTAAGGTAAAATATTCATAAATTTATTAAGATATAATTCATCAAGTTTTGGCCTAATAATAAATTGATAATGACATGTTACCATATTTTATTGGCTGCATTAACTGATTCTTGATCATGTCGAAAATATTAAATTAAGCTGGGAGGTGGGGGTGCACACCATTAATTCCAGTACTTAGTAGGCAGAGGTCGGTGAATGGCTGTGAGTTTGACGTTAGCCTGGTTTACAGAACAAATTCCAGAACAGCCAAGGATACACAGAAAATCTCTCTTTAGAAAAACCCAAAAAAATTAATTAATCATCATATATATCTTTTTTTTTTCATTGACAGTGTTTCCCTCTCTAAATTCTACTAATTTAGTCTAAGTAATTAAGGGACTATAGCACTATGGCTTAGTTAGGAACTACACCTCTCATTAATGATATATTTGGAAAACTGATGTTCACAAATATCATGGGCCCTTATATCTATTCTAAGTCTGCTTCTTTATAGGTAAGAGCTTTGGATGATGCCCTAATTGTGTAACAAAACTTTTCATGGGAAGATGCAACACATGTCTACTCACTCCAGGTAGGCAACCCAGCACAGACCAAAACACAAACACTATAAATGTTCGACTTGGTGGACCAACAAGTTTTATTATGATTTCTTTTGTTTACCGAAGTAGAAATGAAACAATGATACCTGCGTCATCAAAACCCACTCCAGCATGGATGACAGATCACAGATCTGTAGGTTTAGAGAACACCACACAGGCTGAAGGCAGCCCAGCATTTGGAGAGTGTCCTTTTCAGGTGTATCAGTCTGTCTCAGTATCTTCCAAAGAGCTCTGGGGTGTTCTGCTTCCACCATGATGCTGTCTAGTCTCAATCTTCTTTGAAGGTTTTCTTTTCTGATAGTATTTTTTTTTTTTTTTGAGCTCAGCTTGTGCTAGAGTTTTGTATACTCCCAGGTTTCCTTCAACTAACAGGGTTGTTACTCTGTGAGAGAAGAGATTAGTTAATCTGTTCAGTTTCAGAAACTTCCTGAAGCTAAAATGAGTTGTTTGTCTTCCTATTTAAGGTGCCTTTTTTAATCCGAAGGAAACTGTTTTACAACTGCCCAGGACCATTGCATCATTGCTTACTCCACTAGAGTTAAGTGACAGTTCATAAAGCTTATATGAAAATGTTCATTTGTAGTGTTGATTCAGAAATAAATAGTTCTGTTGATTGTCCTTTGTGACTTCCTAGTTTAGAATTTTTGTCTGAGCATGCATGATATTACTCAAACATAGTCTAATCATTACATGATATTTTAAGTGGGTAACATGAGCTCTACCCTAAAGAGAATTTGAATTTAGGAGTTCAGATAACTATATACAGATGTGCGCATGCACACACACACACACACACACACACACACACACACACACACACACGCACGCACGCACAAGAAATCACAAGTGTGTTAAAAAATCACAAGAGTCATATCTGAAAAGAATAAATGAGTGACTCTAGCATGTATTGCTGTATTGAGCTATACTGAGCCTAGCTTGGCCCGGGTCTCTTGCATTTTTGCTTCCTCTTCTCTTCTTCCTATCAGTTCTCTCTCACCTCTATCATGTTGTGTTGTAGCCAGGAAGCCCACACTAGACTGGTGATGTCTTTGCAACAATTTGTGTGCTGTCTTGGATTTGTGATAGCAACATAAACCAGAACAACAGAACAACATAGAACCTTTCGACGAAGTTTCCTTCCTACCAAAAATAAAAAAATAAAAATAAAAGTATTCCACATTTGAGTGGAGAGTGGGGTATGACTTTCACACGTACTCTGGTGCCTCACATTTGATCATGTCCCCTGGAGGGGGAGACCTAGTGGCACTCAGAGGAAGGACAGCAGGTTACCAAGAAGAGACTTGATACCCTATGAGCATATAAAGGGGGAGGAAGTCCCCCTCAGGAACAGTCATAGGGAAGGGGAATAAGGGAAAAATGGGAGGGAGTGAAGAATGGGAGGATACAAGGGATGGGATAACCATTGAGATGTAATAAGAATAAATTAATAAAAATTTAAAAAACAAAATTAAAAATAAAAAATGAAAAGGCAATATTTTGTTCATCTCACATTAAGAGGATGAAAGGACAAAATTCCAAAACCACACAAGAAGCTTTAAAAACACATATGTAATTTATTAAGTTGGACATGGATATAAAGTCCTTATTGACACTAAATCAGTCTAGTAGGACTTTTATCCCCAGAGGACTCAAACAAAAGAAAAACAGAAATAGGTGGGTTAATGGGATGGCTCTCAAACTTATAGCTACCTGGAATTTAATAATTGCTTTCATAATATGGTCACTAACGATATTTATTTTCCTAGGAGAAACTCACAAGATTATGTAATGTTACAGAGAAATAGATTCATATACTTACATTTTTATATTATTGTCTCCATATATTATTAATCTTTAAATGCTTAAAATGAATTATATTGTTAGACATGTATTTTCAAGTTTCTGAAGGTGCTGCAAGTAGAAAGTTGATGATTTAATTCTAAGGAGAATTTAGAGAGAAAAATCTTACTCTCCTTTGCTCATGAGGCTTATTATATAATTTTTTAGATCATTGGAAAAATAATGTCTGAAGTGAATAAAACTGTTAGAACACTAAATATATATTTCACTTTAAGAAAGCAAGCACAAATTTTCTTGTTGTGCACTGGAGCATCTTCTGGGTATATTCCAAGGAAACTGGGACAGAGGGGAGGACATTCTATTGGGAATCTAAATGAGAGAAGCATGGGAGAATAGCAAAGTAGAAGGATCCAGAGGGTCCTAGAAACCTACAAGTGGAGCATTATGATAGGCAGATTTGGGCCCAGGGGTCCGGCTCAAACTAAGGCACCAGCCAAGGACAATACAGGCGGTAAACTTTAAACCCCTACCCAGATCTAGCCAATGGTCAGAACATTCTCCACAGTTGAGTGGAGAGTGGGATATGACTTTCTCACATACTCTGGTGCCTTATATTTGACCATGTCCCCTGGAGGGGGAGACCTGGTGGCACTCAGAGGAAGGACAGCAGGTTGCCAAGAAGAGACTTGATACCCTATGAGTATATACAGGAGGAGGTAATCCCCCTCAGGAACAGTCATAGGGGAGGGAAATAAGGGGAAAATGGGAGGGAGGGAAGAATGGGAGGATACAAGGGATGGGATAACCATTGAGATGTAACAAGAATAAATTAATAAAAAAAAAAAAGAAAGAAAGCAGAAATTTTAATTTAGGGGTGTGTTAATTTGGTCCACAAGTGTACATGGCTTTACTGTTAGACGTGTGTTTAAAATTTTTCCACTTTATTTTCCTGACTTTTTGCCTTTAAAAAAAAACTGTGTAACCGCCAGAATTACTTTACCTTGTCCCAATGAGCCAATGAGAATCCAAATTGAGGATATTTCAAAATGATGGTGAAAATCTGATGGTGTTACTTGCCTGTCCACAGAGTGCTTCTATTAAGAATTTATACATTAATATAAGCATTTGAATTGATGTCATTATTTGAAATGATAAAGATCAAACCCAGTTTCTGCTACATGCTAGGCAAGAGCTCTCTCTCTGCTTTTTCCATTGTGACTTGAGTCAGGGTGTGTCACTGAAATCCTTAGGCTTGTCTTCAACAGGTATGTTGCTCAAGATTCTTAAGCTCTATATACTGATGCTTTAACCTTCCACAGAGCTTGGATTATATGACACCATAATACCCAGTGAGGAAGCCTCCTTGTGACATGTGCTTTCCCTGATCCTATTATAGCATCTCCCAAAACTTATCTAGATTATAATATATCATAAATTCATGTTTGCTTTGGCATCACATATACTAAAAGTTGCAACAATGAAAGTTCAAAATTTTGAGTAGAACCTACAAATGCAAACTGATCATTTTTATACATCCTATTTCTCAGACTCATAAAGAAGCATTATATAAGATAGAGTTTTCATTCATTAGTGTTTACTTGGTCACATTCTTAGAAGTTGCTTTTCAAAATTGGAATTCAAATGTACCAATACTGCTATCAAAATTTTTGGCATTATTAAACTTCAGTGTGCATTATGAGTAAATGTACTTTCTGATTTTTCAACCTTGAGTTTTATTGGATGGAAATGATAAAGTGTGTTTTGAGTGGACACTATGAAATAAAAGTTCAGGTTTCATTGAAATAAATATTTTATTTTTACTACACACACAGCAAATAAAATGCAATGACAGTAAGCAGATTTAATTCAGTGACCTAATCAAGAAGTGACTTCTATTCCCTGTGGCAGTAGCTGAATCAGCATCATTATGATGGTCCCAGTGTGATAATCATATCTGATTATGTCTTATATTTATACTACAAGTGCACATTCATGAGTGCATGAACACACACACACACACACACACACACACACAAACATTTAAGTGTTAATGAAATGAATCAGCCATTGTGTTTCTCTTGAGTGCTTTTCATTTTATTCCTTATAAATCAGCATCTTTTAGCTAAATTTTTCTGTTTGTGACACACACAAAAAGAATGCATCTTCTAAATACAATGCCTAATGATGACATAAAAACCAATGTTTTGATACTTAGTAATTTTAAAGCAAACGTGCCATCAGGGAGTTTTTCATAAGCAAAGTTAAAGGAGAATGACAGTAGAGTTTAAAACCCTTTTATATTTAGAACATTGTTATAAATCACTAAGAATTGGCAATTATGTAAAAATTTTCCATAAAGTGATCATCGTGGCTACTCTGCTTTGATTGATCATAAATGTAAGTTCTCTATCAATTGTGGATTACATGAAATTAGTGGGAATGTCTTCATTTTATTTTAAGCATGAGCATGAATGGTAATAAATATAATTCTTTTCATTTCTAAGTGGCAGACATCTCAAATAAGGTAGTTTCAAGAACAAATCTCACTTATTTCTGATATTTTATAAAATATATCTAAAAACCAAGATTATTATCTTATTGTTTTATATATATTATAATTTCTCATATATATTTATATATGAGGAAATTAAATATAAGATAAAATTTTATTTATTTCAGATTGAACTTCCTAGTCTACTTTTCAGAAAAGAGAGTGAGGGGGCCTACCTCAGTAGAGACAGGGTTAGAGTAAAGCTCTTCAGCTCTTTGCAGGGCAAGTAAAAGGAAGAGGAAGAGACAGATACCCCATCACCCAATCATTTTTAAGGCATGTTTCCCATGACCTAGAATTCTCACTAGTCTCCAAATCCTAAAAATGCTCTATCTCCCAACAATATCAAGACTGAGAACAGATTTTAAAGTCACCTTATAGATCCAATACATATTAGTTCATTTTATCCAAGAGAATTATTGTGCTAGAAAGAGGTTCGAAGATAAACATCATGGAATTATTTCCAGCAACTCTTATTCGTTGTGATTGTATGGTGCGGTGCGTGTGCATGTGTGTATATGTGTAGTGTGTGTGTGTGTGTATGTGTGTGTGTGTGTGTGTGTGTGGTGTGTGTGGTGTGAGGAGGGCAGTCAGGTGCCAAAGTTCAAATCCCTTTAAAATTAAAGAATTTTAAATTTGAACAGTTTTAACTTAGGTATAGTATTACTCTAGCAAAAGCTTAGATAAGGATTTAGTACATATATATTAGAATTTGTAGTATTAAAATAACCAATTTATCTCTAATTTTAAAAAGAAAGCATAAGGCTTTAACATCATTCAATGAATAAAATCCATGAGATGATCACAAAATTGTCTTGAACCATAAAATTGCGTGATGTGATGTGTTCTTCTTTTTTTTCTTTTTCTTTTTCCCAGATCCACATCCTCAGGCTCCTCCCCAGTACTACAACAGAATGTCAGCTGTGGCCTCCCTCACTTATCATATTTCCTGTGGATCCCACAGACTGTCATGTCTTGGCCTTCCTCCTTCTACTCCTGGATGTTTCTCAGCCCTAAACCTGCGTGGATAACTCCCCATGGTCAACCACATTCGGCCTGCTGGAATACCAGGTGTGATAGGCCTCTGCTCTCTCTGTTCATCAAGACCCAACCCTTGAGATAGCAAGAAACCCGTTAGTGTTGTAACAAAACAGGAGCTGCAGTCTCTCTTCCCCACTGACCACAACTCCTTTGGATCAAATAAAACATCCCCTCCTAAGCTCCTTCCAGCCATTCATCACTCTATTCCAACCCAGAAATTCAAGCAGATATACTCTGTTCAACGGCATGTTAAGCTAAACCAAAAGGGGACCCCATAGACCTCTTTTCTCTCTCCTTCCCTTCAACCAATTTGTCAGTCTCCACTGTAGAGCTAAGACTGCTCACCAGCAGCATCCTCCTTTTCTCCCTGCCATGTCTCCTGTGGACCCTCCAGACCATACCCTCCTCATCTCCCTTCTCAGCTTTTTACTACATCCCAGCTGCCCACACAAGTAGACATTCCCTGTAAACTTGTCAGCCAAGCAGATCAGTAAACAGGCAACACACAGCAATCATACTCTCTGAAAATTCAGAGAGGAAACAGAAACCAAGAAACAAAACAGAAACAGAGACAAAACCAGAAATTACCACCTAGAACTACTGTCATCCGAAACCCTAGATGCCACATTAAAAACATATCAAGAATATCAACCAAAAATGGCATGTCAAGTTGCAATAAGACTAGGCATCTCCAAATATCTTAAGGCTGAATGATGCAACCCAGAATGACTAAAAAGTTCCTAAAAGGAGATAAAAGGACCAAAGAAGCACCTGCAAGCAATGTTAGGAGTCCTGCAAGAAGATCAAGACACAAAACTGTGACATATGTGCAGAGGGCATAGGTCAGTCCTGTGTAGGCTCTGTGATTGTTGGTTCAGACTCTGTGACTCTCTATGGGTCCTGGGTCCTGGTTAGTTCATTCTGGTTCTCTCTCTCTCTCCCTCTCTCTCTCTCTCTCTCTCTCTCTCTCTCTCTCTCTCTCTCTCTCTCTCTCTCTCTGGTGTCCTTGAGCCCTCAGACTCTCAGTCTCCTACAATTCTTTCTCCCCCTTTTCTGTGGAATTTTCCAATCTTCTCGTAGTGTTTGCTGGTAGATCTTTAAATCTGAGAGGCCTGTGTGTTTCTGAAGAAGAATAATGAGGAGGAAGAGGAGTTGGGAGGGGGGAGAAGGAAGGTGGAAACAGGCCTGGGTATAATATATAAGAGAATGACTTTTTAAAAATAAAGAACAAAATCAATAATAGCCAAGAAAATATGTCTCCACTAGAGCAGAGCTTTTTTACTACAACAGGCTCTAGATATGTGTATATAGCTAAAGCACAAGAAAAAGACATGAACGCAAACTATATGAAAATGATAGAGGCCCTTAACAAGGAAGTGAATAAATTCATTATAGAAAGCTACGCAAAAACAAGAAAACAGTGGAAGAAAACAAAGGAAACTGTTCAAGAACTGAAAATAGAAATGGAAGCAAAAAAGAAAACAAAAACAGAGGACAATCTGAAAATGAAAAATTTACAAATTTGCACAAATGTACAGAGGCAATCATCACCAACAGAATACAAGAGTTGTAAGACAAGATATCAGGCATAGAATATATGATAGGAAAAATAGATGCGTCAGTTAAAGAAGATGTTAAAACTAAAATAAAAAAAATTAAAAAAATATATAAATAAATATAAAAAACAAAAACAAAAAATAAAAAAATAAAAATCCCTAGAGTAGTAGGGATAAAGGAGGGAGAAGAATCTAATATAAAGACCCAAAATTTTTTCAAAAAATCATAGAAGAAAAATTTCCTAAGTTAAAGAAGATAACTATAACAGTGTAAAAAGTATACAGAACGTCAATAGAATAGATGAAAAAGAAAGTCCCCTAACACATAATGATCAAAATACTGAAGATACAGAACAATGAAAGACTATTACAGGTTGAAAGGGAAAAGGGCTAAGTAACATATAAAGGCAAACCTATTAGAATTACACCAGACTTCTCAGTAGACACTCTCAAAGGCAGAAAGACCTAAACAAATGTACTGCAGACTCTAAGAAACCACAGATACCAAGCTAGGGTACTGTGCCCAGCAAAACCTTCAATCTCAATATATTGAAAAACCAAATATTTCAAGATAAAATAAATTTTAAAAATATTTATCTACAATTCACCAATACATAAGCTACTAGAGGGAGCCCTCTAAAAGATGGTTAACTAAATCTATGAAAACACAGAAAATAATCTCAGGCTTGCAAAGCCAAATGGACAGAAACACACACACACACACACATACACACACAGACCAACAACAACAATGACAACAAAATAATAGGAGTCAAAATCATTGATCATTATCCTTCTCAATATTAATTGTACTAATTATCCAATTAGAAAAAATGCACAGATTAACAAAACAATTGTAAAACCATGATCTATCATTCTGTTGTATTTCAGAAATTCACATAACTTCAAGGATACTTCATTGTAGAGGGTTTAACAATATTTCTAGCAAGTGTACTTAAGACACAGATGGTATACACATTTTAATACTTAACAAAATAGATTTCAAATAAAAACTACTCAAAAGAGATAATAAAAGACACTAAATACTCATTAAAGAAAAACAATCCATCAAAATGACATTTCAATTCCTTATATCTATTCTCCAAATATGAGGGCATCCAGGCCTGTAAAATAAATATTGCTTTAGCTTAAATCACATATTGACCCTCATATACTAATAGTTGGAGACTTAATACTCAACTCTCACCAACTGACAGGTCATCCATATAAAAACAAACAGAGAAATAATGAATCAAAAAGACTTTATAGATCAAGGGACCTAAAATATTTTTATAGAAAAATCTACCCAATCACAAAAGAATATATGCCATATTCTCAGCATGTGATGAAACTTTCTCCAAAATCTGACCACATACTCAAAACACATAGTAAGTCTCAACAAAAAGAAGAGAAGTGATATAACATACTGCATGATTTCAGACCAGCACAGATTAAGCTGGATATAAAAAACAATTGAAACAAGACAACGGTTCTAAATTCATGTAAACTGAACAAAGCTCAACTGAATGAAAAAGAGATCCACACAGAAATAAGAAGTTAAAGACTTCTTAGCATTCAATAAAAATAAGTTCATGGCATACCCAAACTTATGGGACACAAATGAACAAGGTGCTAAGGGGAACGTTCATAGCACTAAGTGCCTATTTGACCATGTCCCCTGGAGGGGGAGACCTGGTGGTACTCAGAGGAAGAACAGCAAGTTGCCAAGAAGAGACCTGATACCCTATGAGCATATACAGGGGGAGGTAATCCTTCTCAGGAACAGTCATACGGGAGGGGAATAATGGGAAAATGGGGGGGAGGGAAGAATGGGAGGATACAAGGGAAGGGATAAACATTGAGATGTAACAAGAATAAATTAATAAAAAAAATTTTTTTAAAAATTGGAGAGATCTAACAATAGCAACATTGTATCTGAAAGCTCTGGAACAAAAAGAAGTAACCATTACTAGAGTGAGAATTTTGGTTTTCTTTTTAAAATTTGTATTATTTTTTTCTTTTTTACATATATATTTATATTATTACACATGAATAAAATACATACAACAAGAAGAACCACAACACAATCAGGAATTATATAAATGTTACATTCATAGTGTTTTGGCTATTTGTATTTGGCAGCCTTGAAGAAAACATTTTCCTACCTTGGTGAGTCTAAAATTCTGAATGTAAATCAATATCTATCATATCTCATCTCTACTTAAAATGTCTATTTAGACCTAAAAACATCTTACCTCCTAAACAACTAATCTCCAGAAGGCCAAAGATGATACTCCAACATTATAGAGAGTCTTGGGTGACTGTTCAGCATTTTGAGAAGTTGAGTTATTTTTTAATTTGAGCATAAAATTTGTACTTCTGTAGGGTAATCAGCAGATAGTAGACATGTTGGCTTCTATTGTTGCTCTATGATTAGCTTTGAAAGAATATAGTAAAGACTATTGCAGAACCTCTCTGCACTTGATTTTTTATTCTCTTTTTACTTCTACATGTAGTTATCACAGCCATAGGAACAAAACAGCGATCTTAATATTTTGTTGTGTTTGACATTTGGATGTATTTACCTTTTACCTTTATTACTTTTAAATATTTTTCTGTTTATCTATGTATTTGTGTGTGTGTGTGTGTGTGTGTGTGTGTGTGTGTGTGTGTTTGTATGTGTGTTTGCCTGCATTGTGTCATGTTGTTCCTGTGGAGTAAGAGGACATCTTGTGAAAGTTGGGTCTTTGTGTCTACTGTTTTGCATATATATATATATATATATATATATATATATATATATATCTCCCAGGTAGACAGACATGGTGGCAAGTGCCTTTACCATTAGGTAATTCCCTAGTCACCCCTTTGCCACACTTCTCAAACGTGTCTCATAATATTTTTTCTAAGTATTATTATATACCTTTCTTCTTCCATTGTTTGACATGTACATATTATTCTTTGTACTAGTTTATCCAATGTGTGACTTACAGTACTTTTTCTTTAAGAATGCAGATTGAGTGTTCTGCTTACCCACATCTTTAAATCTGTTTTTGTGTACTCATGTTCAGAAGCCCAGAAAGATACACTGTGGGTGGGCTTTGGGTTGGGTTGTCAATGTAGCTTTCTGAGAGAATAAGAAATTATTTGCTTCATATGGAAACTGTCATCTGTATTTTTAATTCATGCTTTTGTTTAATTATTAATATATTTGTTTTCTTTAATTTTAACTTTTATGTGTCATATATATATTTATAACATGCATTTCATATATATATAGTCTCTGCAAGCCACCATGGGCCCAGGACAGTGGACCCTCCACCTACTTTCTGTATGTTACCTCCAACTTACTTTCTGAGAGACGATGTCTCACAGAACCTGGAACTTACAAGTTAGGATACACTGGCTGGCTACTGAGCCCCAGTGATCCTTTGGCAACTGTCATATCTCATATTTTTACCAGAGTTCTGGGCTCCAAGCTTAGATTCCTATGATGTCCTGCATGGAGATTATTAACTGAGCCATATCTAGCCCTTTGAAAGTATATTTTAATTGGTCTAATAGTGTAATGAGATAAAAGTTATATGGTGATACAAAAACAAGTAGTGGATTTATGAAGAGTGGAAGTGTTCAAGGAAAGAAAGCCTTGGGAATCCGAAAGAGTCTCATTTTCCTTTTAGTGTTTTATATGAAGACATAGAGGGCATTCTCTGAAAAATCCACAGCTTATCATGAGAACACTACAGTCTGTACATGATGACTTCCTGTTATACACTCACATACCAAGGAAACATGAATGTGCTTTAGAGAAACCATTTTATAAATAAGAGATCAAAATAAATCAATTATATTCTTAATGATATTTCTTGTGTTTAGTCAAACTGATATACGTGAATTTCAAATTTGTAAACCTGCAAGATACACTAATGCAATTCAGGTTACACAATTATAAATGTGAGGATTATTTCATAAGCATAGGTCCTAACATTTCAACGTAGCAAGAAAGGTGTATTATATAAATTAGTAGCATTATAATTTTAACACATCAGTTACATTTTAATAAATTATACAATAATTATATGCATCAAAATTACTGTCAAATATGCCCATCAAAAGGAAGCAAAGTTGTGTTCATTTATTTTTTATGTATTCATAGTAGTCCCCTGCTAAGATTTAAAGTGTACAGAGATGTAATCCTCCAACAGACTGCAATGGGTCCTTAAAACATGTAAAATTAACAACAGTTGGATGCTTATGTAAATCCTTATGAACTTTAATTAAGATGTTAATTAGGTAAAAAAATAAATGATGAATGTAACATCTAATATTTTATGAACTGAGCAGAAAGACACAAATGGGATGATGAATTTCAATCCACATATAAGAAAAAAAAAAGATTCAGCTTCCACATAAAACTTCATTTTGAATTGATATTCTTCTGTTTGGAAGTTTTACTTATTTTAAATGAAATGTATGCTAGCTTTCTTCTACATATGAGCAAAATAGTATATACTAATAATTTTAAAGTGAGTTATTGTTAAATTAAAACTAGTTTTCTTTTTAGTAATATAACACCAAAATGCTGTTCTTATTTATATTCATATCTTAATCTTGTGTCTTACTCCATGGTGGCCTAAAAATGTTACTCTGTGTTCAAATATAGATAAATCTCCTGAGTTAGAATTTATGACAATGTAATAGTTTCATTTTATACTGTTATTTAATAACATGATTTAGACAATTCTATCTGCAGGATTAGTTCCAAATATTAATAAAGGAGAAAGTTGAACAGAGCCTCACTGGTTCTCTTTGAAGAATCTTACAGTCTCTGTAAAATAATAGTTGACAGCTAAAGTGTTTATTATTTTAAGTAAAGTTATATAGCAGAGGTGTATGGGTTATACATGGTAGAACACTGTTGATATTTGGAAAATTGCAAACAAGTTCAACAAAACAAAAGAGAAAAACAAAAACAACTCTGCTGAATGTAAGTAGCATTATAGGCTACCATTATTCAAATTTCCCCTTAAGTGACAAGGTATGTTCTGTACCTACCTACCTCCTTCTGAGTGAACAATCCGTAAGATTTTGCCAGTGATGGAAAACAGACCCTACCACACATAAGATTGCCACCAAGTATACTGAAAATGCAAGGTAAGTTTTAATCCATGCTGCTGCCCTTGTTCCTTTTATAAGAGTTCTCATTTAATAAAAAGCAAGAACTACCACGGTTATTGAATCTGAACTATCAGGGATCCACTCATAATGATGAAGATATTATCTGAGTGTTGAGGAGTCAGCTGTGGAATAGATTCAGCTCTGCCATGTCCAACTCTCAGATTGTGCTTAATACTGTCCTTCCCTGCACAGAATGGCACCTCCAGACATAGAACCTGCCACAGATATGCATATCACTTACCTAATTTATCTTTTGCGCTTTCAAATCTCCCCTTTAACCCCAACAAATTTGTTTCTCATTATAGCACAACTTTTAGGTAGCAAAAAGTCCTGTATCTGCTTATTTATTTATGTTTTTTTTTTTTTTTTCTCTGCTGATCACTTTAGGGCCAGAAGTTGTATCTGTGGCTTACACAATAATGTCTGATTCTTTGTTTTGTTTTGTTTTGTTTTGTTTTGTTTGAGACAGAGTTTCTCTGTGTTAGGTGGGCTAATTCATATTCCTTGACTGCTATATGATGGGTTCTTTCCCCACCTTCATCCCACACTGAAATGATTTATTACCATGTGATGGACATATTGTTGGAAACATTTCATTATCTGGTTTGGCTGATTTGCTTAACTTTCTTTCCTGTGCTTGTGACTTACCATAATAATCTCTGAATCTGGTTTTAGAAACATAGTATCACACTATGCTAAAACTTCAAATACTAATAATGGGCTGAAATGACAGTGCTCTAAGAGGAATCTGCAATATGGACAAGATGTGTGCCATAGCATTTAGAATCAATGAAATATTTGGCTCTGTTAACACCACCTAATAACTTTAAAGATAAAACTTGCAGTGAGACTTTCTGACATAAAGCCTGCACTTTTATGGGATTTTTTTTCAAGTAGAAGACTGTGGCTTTTACTCTCCTCAGTTCCTTTTGTTTTAGAGAGTATATACAACATATACCAGCCTTAAATGTGATGCTTTGTGAATTTTATGGATAAATATCAGTGCTAGAAATTAAAGTTAAAATAAAAGACTCAAATTTATATCCTAATTATTTGAATAGGTAACAATATAAGTTTATAGATTGAGATAATCCAGAAGGTGACATTTACAATAAAAAAGAAATAAAGTCAGAAGACAAGACCATTGAGAAATAATTGCTTTCAGAATTACAATATTCTTACAAAATTTTTAAGAGAGAAATAGAAAATAGTTTCCAGAGGACAAAGCATATGCATCACATGGGTTGTTGTATTTAACCTTCAGAAAAATGCTAAGATTCAGTTAATCCTAGCAGTATTTTATACATGAAGAAACAGAGCTGAATCAAATCACATTGCCTTCTGTTAGTTCATAGTAACAGCCTAAGTGGATTTTTATGGCCGATCATTAGTGTTATGTAAAACTTGAAGCATATATAGCAATAGGTGCCTGCATTCCTAACGCCTTTGACAATGCCTTCTGCAAAGTATAGGAGGCTTCATTCTCAAATATCTCATCTTATAAATATATTTAGTAAAACAATCAGTATTGATGGCAATCTGATATGAAAAATACTAACCCATCTGTCCTATTTTGTCAATAGTTTATTTCGAGTTACTATTTTTATGAAACAAAGTCATGTTTGTTGAGGTATTGTTAACAACAATAATAATTCCAACTGATAGTAAGCAAAATATCAAACTATTGTCATCAAAATATGATATGTTGAAGCATTGCTGTGGCCTCAATTCTTGTGTATGGTCTTCTGAGTAAGGTTTGTCAGCAAAGCAGCCTCTTTTCTTCCCGGCATCTGTCTACGGAACACTTTCCAGTCACTCTTGAGGACACTCTAGCAGCTGCAGATGATCACAAGGTTCAGAGAGAAAGAGAGACCTGGCTTGAGGCTTTAGAGCTTTCTCTGGCTTTTGAATCCTGGAGCCATCCCCTTTATTCCTCAAAGTTGGGAGCCATGTAGCTAGATGCCTATTTGCCCAGCCAATAAATAAACATGATGCTCAAATAAGTTCAAGGTGATGATGGCATTGATAATGAGGTTTGTCCTAAGAATAAAAAGTTGATGATTTAAAGCCAGAAAAATCTATTAATAGGTTGGTCCCATGAGGAATGGTTGAATGGGTGCCATTTCACTTATGATAATGTCTGAAAACTTTAAGCTGATCAATATAACTTTGAAAAAAATCTAAGATAAAAAGCAGAGTTAAAAACATCAGGGTGAGTACACTAATTGTGCTAAGTGGACTTTTCCCAAAGACCACAAACATTTTACAAAGCATAAATTATATATGAAATGTGTAGTTTATAATAAGGGGTTGCTTTGCCCTCTGGATCAGGAAAATCTTGATTATTTTCACATGGATTGGTGCCAGTTGAAAATCAATATTTACATTTGCAGAAGTTGAATAAATTTGGGAATGTTTTACAAGCTTTGTAGTTCTATGAGCCCGTATCTAAATAAAATTTCTTATTAGCAGAAATGCAAATATTTGCAAACCTTCTGGATTCTGTTTCACATAAGAAAATAAACAAGAAATGTGTCGATTGATACAAATATGCTAAGATGAATGAAGAAGCATTCCACAAAATTGGTAGTCATCATGTTATCCCAATATCTCAGCATAGTTAAAGTAATTTAAAATTTTGAGCGTCAGAAAGATGTGGAGACTTGCAGGAAATAACATATTGAAATGAGAGATTTTTTTCTCATTGGAAGATTTAGGAATTTTGTGGGATTTACAACCCAGTTGATCACTTGTTCTGCATACTGGAGGAAAATTGCTAATCTGTAGAGCCTAATCCTTTTGCAAATCCCTTGTGAGGTTTGCTTCTGAGAAAGTAGGGATAATCCAATTAAAACAAAAAATGGGAAATAGTTTTTCTGTATCTGCACTAGCAGATTTCTTCACATCGGAAGAAAACAGAATGTATTTGACAAGTGGTGATTGCTGTGTGTTACAAGAGGGAATACTTGAAAAAAAATACATTTCTCGCAAGGGACACTGAAGACAATAAAGAAGCATGAAATATTTTGTACACTAATTTAGCTTTGATTTCACATTTGTTGTACACTTTCAGACTTTGATATGTTACTTAACAGAAAGCTTTTTCAAAAAAAAAAAATAGATCTCCATACTTAGCAAATGACTGAATCCTAATTTTATTTCAGCTCATTCATGTGTCAACCATATCACTCAAATTTGTGATAAGTAGTCTAATTATCTTAAGACTTAATGCAAATACATATTTAAAGGATTGCTGTTTAAATATTGAGCCCTGAGCCCTGCTTGCTACTCCAAGGATCCTGTGGCAATTACAATAGGCAAGGACACTGGTAGGATCTACTTTTCTGCCTCTCCATTCAGCACACACTACTTGCCAGCTTCTGGCCAGAGCAAGTGTTCTTCCTTTGTCCACTTTTACTTTGGGACTCATGGTTATACGCCAACCCAACTGCCTCTGAGGGACCATATCCAGACAGAACATTACACCTCTGACCCTGTGTCTGTGACCTGAGGACCACTGCTATCCAGAGTGTGCCACTAGAACTACACTCTTATCTCCACGCACCACGTGCTTGAGAACCACAAGTCCTACACTTGCTGTGCTGCACGCCATTTGTATTTTTGCTTTAACTAAGGATTACAGATTTTCAGATTTTCACCTATAGCATCATACAGCTCCAAGTAAGTGTTGTAGCCATGCTCCTATCTTTATATAAAAAACATAGGCTTCCACCATCAACTCTAACAATTCTTTCTGTGCACATGCAACCCCTTTCCGTATGGCTGCACTAGACTCTTGCCACAACTTTACTCATCCCTCTGACCCAAGAACTCTTTTTCTCTAGAGAATGGCACTAATTGACACTGGTAATCCCACTCCCACCCCTTTTGACCTGCTAAGAGCCATGTCACTCTCCAGCCTTGCTTTTACCACTGCTTTTCAGTATGAATCTAAAATTGGCATTTCTAATTCTACCTCTAACAAAGCTCCTTTTTTGCAGATGAGTCCTGGACACCTCTCTCAGGCTTATAAAGATTAGATGAGCATCCTATAATTTGCATGATGTGTGTTTCAGGGCTTAGAAACCACACTTAGCTGGAGCTTGGTTAGAACTAGTTTCTATACCCATTGAAGATTTACACTGAATTGTACAAAGGTGGTTAATTGCCTGACATGTTGGGTAACAGGAAACAAGAAACCAGAAGTCAGTAAAGCAGGGATAAGATTTTCTTTCCAAGAAACTGTGCCAATTACACATATGCCCACAAAATTATTCTCTGAGAAAGATGACATATAACAATATATTTAAAATAGCCATGGTAAGGAATTCAAATAGAGTATGTGTAAATGGTGCATTGAAAACTCCACAATCCCCCTCAGGAACAGTCATAGGGGAGGGGAATAATGGGAAAAAGGGGGGCGGGAGGAATGGGAGGATACAAGGGATGGGATAAACATTGAGATGTAACAAGAATAAATTAATAAAAAAAATAAATAAATAAATAAAAAAGAAAACTCCACAACCATAGTTTAATGAAATAATGAAAGCAATTCAAAGTTGAAAAGTTAATGTTCAAAATTTAAAGAGTTAGGGGTTTACAGGTGTTCATTGGTGACATCAGAGGACTAGGGGTTGAAGAATAAGGAGGATATAGTAAATCTCAATTTGGTTGAAAATGGCATAATAATATCTGATAGCTCATATGCTAACCCCCAAATTTAAAAAGTACTAAATGAAACACTTAAGTAAGAAAAGGCACTAAAACATATCAACAGATATCTAAGAAAAAGAACCTATATTATTGTTGAAACTGTATGAGAACTAAACTATGTCTTTAAATGCATTGATTAGTAAGCAGCTTATTTTGTTTCTGGAGACAGAACCTTAAAATTCAGTTGGCTTACACAGATGAATTTGCTTCTTTATCATAAATGTGTGACTAAGCTAAACTGATCATCTCCATGGTATATCTACCAAACTGATTTACCTCTGCATCTTATCTCACCCTTCATATTTCTTATCCCAGTATAAATAAGATGGGAAGTGGGAGTAGAGATCCCTTCTCCCTTTAAGGAGATTATACCATTTGAACTTGCATCCTACAGGACAACATTTTAATATCTGACTAAACATAGCTCTGTCTTGAGTGGAACTTGAGATTCATTTTTACTGAATGTACATTCCCTCAAAAAGCATAAAGATTATTACTATGGAAATTGGGACCTTAAAAGTCTTGTAATATAATCAAAATAAGTAAATATATATAAATAAAAATAAAATTAAATTTAATATATATAAATATAAATTTCAGATTTTAGCTGCAAGGGACACAATCTAACAAAGTGAATTAATTAATATTCAGGCCTCATTAACTTCAAAAAGTAAAAAGAAAACCATGAGAAAGTGCTTATATAATAGACATTTGGAGAAGCAGGTTTCTTTAATATCTGAGGAAAACAGTGCAAATAAAAACACAGGGATACAATTCTGTAGCCTAGAAGAATGAATGAGATACTTTTTCAAGAGACCTGTTAATTTCAGGAACTTATACCATGGAGAACACATTGTGATTGTTCAAGGGGAAATCATAGAAAAATAACAAAAAAATAATTAATTTGTGGTCAATTGAAAGGTAGACATAGAGAAATGGATAAGTCAAACGAGAAAGATGGATAAATGGAGAGCAATATGAGACAACTAGGCATGGGACCTATTTTAAAGTGTACTTAATATATCCACTGAGACTCTATTGGAGAGAACCAATTATTTAGTTAGGAAACCCTGTTGCTAAGGTTGCAGCCCACCATGCCCAGAAAGCCTTAAGCTCTGCAAAATGCTGGACTCCCTTTGTCAGCAGGGCTTCCTCATCCTTGTCTGCGGAGCTTGGTCCCCACACTCTCTACCTGAGGAATGGAACTTAGTCCTTAGAGATTTTACAAGTCCAACTTTTTTCTCCTGATAAGAATAGTTTCAACAAGCACCTGAGATTCCTGGATTGCCTCTCCATGGAAATGAAGGCGTTTCAGTACCTCAATCACTCAGTCACTATCTATAATCATTCTGGATATCCTTATCACAGCATCAAAGTTCTATATAAAACTTTTTCACCCCAAGTAAAATTGATCTGCCTAGCTGAGGTTGCTCCAGGAAATTGGTTATTTCTGTCCTACTTGCAGGCCATTGGAATCTCCCTTTCCTCACTTCTGCTCCCTTTGCTCTTCCGGACAAATATCAGCTAAGCATCCCAGAAGGAATGACGGTCACATGTTTTTCTTTGCAAGAAATGTTTGTTGCAGAAAGGCTTCTTTTTAGTGGTATGGCTTGTTCTTTTTCTTTTCTTTTCTTTTCTTTTTTTTTTTCTACTTATTTTTTTTTATTAATTTATTCTTGTTACATCTCAATGGTTATACCATCCCTTGTATCCTCCCATTCTTCCCTCCCTCCCATTTTCCCCTTATTCCCCTCCCCTATGGCTTGTTTTTGAGGTAGAGCTATTGCCAATTCTCTGAGAAAGTGCCAGATTGCTTTACAAAGGGGTTGAACAAGTTTACACTTCCACAAGGAATAGAGGAGTGTTCCCTTTTTTAAACCACACCCTAGCCCACATGTGCTATCACTGGAATTTTTGATATGGTCGTTCTGATGAGAGTAAGATGGACTCTCAGAGTCTCTTTTATTTGCATTTTCCTCATGACTAGTGATATTGAGCATTTCTTTTTAGTGCTTCTCATCCATTTGAGATAGCTCTGTTGAAAACTCTCTGGTTATCTCTGTACACTCCTCCGTTTTTTTTTGTTTTTTTTTTTTTTTGTTTTGTTTTTGTTGTTGTTGTTGTTTTGTCATAGGATTTTTGAGACAGGGTGTCTCTGTGTAACAGCCCTGGCTGTCTTAGACTCTCTTTGTAGACTAGGATGGCCTTGAACTCACAGAGATCCACGTGCCTCTGCCTCCTGAGTCTTGGGATTAAAGGCGTGAGCCACCACACCCGGCTGTTCCCCATTTTTTCAATTAGATTATTTGTTTTTTGGTGCTTAAATTCTTGGTTTTTTTAAAAATATATTTGGGATATTAACCCTTTGTCAGGTGTAGGATTAGTGAGGATCGTTTCCCAATCTGTAGAGTGCCGTTTTGCTCTATTGCTAGCATCCTTCGCATTACAGAACCTTTTCAGTTTCATGAGGTCTCATTTATTAATTCTTGATCTTGGTCCCTGAGCTGTTGATGTTCGGTTCAGGAAGTTTTCTTCTGTGCCAGTGAGGGCTAGAAAGATGGCTCATTAGTAAAAAATGCTTGAGGTTTGAGTTTGTTCCTCAGGACCAAGGACAGAAAGAAAGAACCAACTCCTGAGAGTCGATCTCTGACTTTGGTTTGTACAATGTTCACGCTCCCACCCACTCATCATCACACATATAATAAACAAATGATGATCAAGTAATCAAACAAACAAACAAACAAAAATTAGGTGAAAAGAGAAGAAAATAATGTCACACTGGTCTGATTTAATATGGATCGTAGTGAAGCTATAGTTCCTGATCTGTCTTTTAAAGATTTTGTTTTCATTTGTGTGTGTGGTTGTGTGCGTGCATGTGTGTGTGTATGTGTGTGTGGTGTGAATTATAGTGCCTATGGAGGAAATAAGAAGGTAAATGAACCTTGTATATTGAGCAACAGGTGGTTGTGAACTGCCTGCCATGAATCTGCTGGGAAACAAATTCAGGTTCTTAGGAAAAACAGCAAGTCCCCTTAAGTACTATCTTTTCAGCCTGGGTCTACCCAGGCTATTTACCTGTTTGTAAAAGCTAATTGAAAGAGAAGTTTCCATGAATCAGAACACTTCTTGCTTTACTTGATCGCACTGAGAACTGCATATTTAATGATTAGGTTTATTAAGTGGGACAGAAGAGTATACTAAATATCACATTGTTTCAAGATTCAAAAGATTTAACACTTCTTTTGTCCAAATTCATATTGTGTTTGAGACACAGAAATATGTGGAAAATGTTTATTGTTTTGTTCAACTCAAGAGCTGTATTCTGAAATGCCACATGATGGATGACCTTGGAAATTTAACTGGCAATGGGTCATTTGGTAATTCCAAAGCTTTACTACCCAGATTGTTACATGCATAACTTATTGAGATTTCCTTTATCTTATTATCATTATATCCAGTAGCATTATGGCCCTATTTTCCCAAGTGGTAATAAGATTTTATGAGTTGCTGGCACACATATATCATTGCAAGGATCAAGGACACAGACAGATCCTCAGATGGGAAAGCAAAGCTATGCTTTTCCTCTACTAGTATAAACAAATGCATTCTAGTGATCAGTGCAGACAAGTACAGATCATCCACACAAGTATAGAGACATATTGAATGACCTGTTTCATTATCCCAATGCAATCAATATCTGTAATTCAGTACAAAAAAAGGAAGTGAATATCCTTACATGTTGACAGGTTAACAGTGTACCTGAGCCATAAATACTAAAAAGCTAATAGACAATTACATTACTTTTCTCATAGGCAGAATTTCTACATGCTTTCAAGCCTCCATTCCTCAAATGGGCTGAATGGATGAGACTTTACTAATGTTTGAGTAAATCTAGTAATATTGTACTCTCTTTTAAATTCCTTTTTGAAAAAATTTTTTGTATTAATTTTCTTTTTTACATATATATTTATATTATTACACATTAATATAATAAACTACCTACATCAGGAACAACAATGACACAATCAGGAGTTACATAAATGTTATATTCATAGTGTTTTGGCTATTCGTATTTGGCAGCCTTGAAGACAACATCTCTCTTATCTTGGTGCTATTCTGAATGTAAGATATCTATCATATTTCATCATTATCAACTTAAAACATCTATCTATACCTAAAGTCATCTTAACCCCTAAATAACTAAGCTTAATTGTAAAACTAAACTATTTGGTCTTCAACTTCATCCGAGATGTCAGAAAGAATAAAAATTCATTGACAGAGTAAACTGGAAGTGCAGGTTAGCAGCTTCCACAAAGGAAAAAACAATGACAGAGACAATGTGTTATCTTAACAGTCACCAAACCCTCTCTATAACGTTGGAGCATCATTTTCAGACTTCTGTCCCAGTATATATGACAAGCATGTTTGTGAGGCAGGAACGATTGAGGACCTGCTTACCCTGTCATGGCAGAATTTGCCTGTTGACTCTGCCTGCATCCAAACTTGCCCATTTTTAGGCCACATTTGAAGTCATCTTCATAAGGAGAGCCTTTGATGTTTATCATCCTCTTTGAGGGAGGCTGGGTTTTGCCAGGAGTTAACTTGTCTTATTGTCAAAGGATTCTTCATGTTCCAGCCCCAAGCACTTCAGTTCCTCATCAGAACAGGACAGCTCCCGGTAACATTTTACCTTTAACTCAGCTATAATACTGAAAGTGAGCTATAGATTATAATCATTGTAAGAATTTCTTGGGTCCTTGAGCTGACTTTGATATGAACTATGGTGTCCCCTACATGATGACTTTCCCTTGGTGGGGAGGCCTCATGGCACTCAGAGGGAGGGTAAGCATGCTTCCTGGATGAGACCTGAAAGGCTGATCATATGGTTGGAGAGGAGGTCCTCTTCTTTCACAGGCCTAGGGGATGGGAATAGGATGAAAGAGGGGGAACTAGAAGATACCAGTGAGGGGATAACAATATGTAGTCTAAATAAATTATTTAAATAAAATTAAAAAATTTCTTGCAGAAAACAGCTTCTCAAGGTGGGTTGGAACATCCCATGTTTTGGGAACCTAGAATGAAACCAGGTTTACTCTCACTTTCTGTTTCCTGATTGCATATCAGTGTGAGCTGCTTCAAGTTTCTGCATCATGCCTTCTCTTCCTTCGTGGACAGACTGTACCCCAAAGCTGTGAACCAAAACAAACAAGCAAATAAAAATAATAAACAGAAATAATAAACTAAGATTCATAAAAGACACAGAATAACCAAATTGTCCTGAGCAAAAAGGAACAATGTTACACTCATTATAATATTTAATTAAATATTATGCTACAAATAGATCCTAACAAATCCAGTGTTCAGATGACACAGCAGACATCTGTGACAACGGATTCAAAAGGAACACCCCAAATAAACATGTACAATAATGCTTCCTGATTTTAAAGAAGTCACAAACTTTGGAAAAAGATAGCTGCTTAAAGAAATGATTACAGGAAAACTATCTACACTCAGAGCAATGAAACCATGTCCCTTTCTATCATCCCATTTTGATCAGTTCAATTCAGAGGGGATCAAAGAAGTTCAAATATGACCTAAAGTTTGAGGCAGCTAAGGGAAGAAGATAAGGGAAATGCTTCAAAAGCGCAGATATTAGGGCTGGAGACATAGCTCAGAGCACTGTCTGCTCTTCCAGAGGCCCTCACTTCAATTTCTTCTTCCAGAGGCCCTCACTTCAATTTCCGGCAACGACAAGATGGCTCACAACCATTTGTAATGTGATTTGGTGCCCTCTTCTGGCGTGCAGGTGTACATGCAGATAGAGCTATCATATATACACAAATACTTTGAAAAATGTATTCTTGCTCAGAAATAACTTTAAGAGTTGATAAGTGGAAGGGACTTGAGGGAGGAAAAATAAGGGACTTATAATTTCAAATTGAAAGGAAGAAAAATAAAATGACAAACAATAATGCAGTTGAGTTTATAGGAAAAAGAAAGCTATAAAATTTTGTGTGTCTACCTTGGTACTTGAAACAATCACTATGAAAATCAATAATGTATAGATTTCCCCCAAGTTAAAAATAGAATTTTAATATGACCCAGCTCTACTGTATGGGAAAGAACTCACAGACCCTATGCCGGGGCACCACAAAACATGCATGCCTATTGTTCACAAAAGCCAAGTGCATATTTCATGGTCATTACTATACGAATGGCTAAAGAACACGTGTTATACATACACATTGCAGATTTAATCAATCATAAAGAGTAAATTCGTGCTGTTTTCAGGAAAATAGCTATTGGACATTGGTAACTAGTAAATGAAGTTAAATACTGCAGACTCAACAGACAAATATAAGATATTATTCTTATTTATATATAATCTAGCTTTTGTACACCCAGAACAAAAGCTTGCATATACAGCACATCAAAGTGCATGCTATACTTCAATGAAAATGTTATCAGCAATCCCCTTCCCCTGTACAAATACAAACTAAAAAATACGAGCAGAAGAAATTCAATATCATATTTAAATAACCACGCCAATGCCAGCAAAAAAAAAAAAAACCCAAAAAAGGATTATAAAAACAAATATTACAAATTCGGTTAAGATGCTGCAAAGTCATGCTGTGCACAGCTCTATGCAGCCCTTAGAGTTTTCCTGATTTAGTCAAAAATTGTTTCCCTTCTCCTTATTCATGTTATCAAAATGAGTCTCTATGTAGGGTTTAACATGGCAAAGTGACAACATGCCCGTTCTGAGTTCATCTTAACAGAGTATTTGCCTCTTTCCTTGCCCTCCATCTTCCAGCTTATCTGCTATAAGGCTCAAGTCATGAGGACTTGAATTGTCTTCCGAACAGCTCCTCAATCACGTTCTGAGAAGTCAGCTCTGGTCAATATTTTCAATAAAATATATTCTCCACTAAAAGCCAGAACCAAAAGCTATGCTGTCAGTAGATTTCTGAATCTCATAAAGTATGTGACATAATGTACTAAAGGTTATTTTTTCTTATGTGAATATGCATATGAGTTCACCATCAGGGTCTCTATGCATACTGAAGCCCACGTGGGAGGAGTTATTTATATGTTTTAAACTTTAAAGCTGAAAAACATTAATATGTGACCATTTAAAATTAATTTCATAGTCACTGCATTCATCAGATTCTGACATGGACAGTAGAAAATGTTGACTAGAAATAAGCAAAAAATTACCTTCCTATTCAAAGAACCAGCCATTTGTACTATATACAGTTAGTTTTTAAATGTACATATATTTAAATTATATCATATAAATATATAATTAATATTACATCTGTCTTAGTTAGGATTACTATTGTTGTGATGAAACACCATATAACAAAAGCATGTTGGGAGGAAAGGGTTTATTTGGCTTAAACTTCCACATCATAGTCCATCATCAAATGAATTCCCAACAGTAATTCAAGCAGTGCAGAAAGCTGGAGGCAGGACCTGATACAAAGTCCACGAGGGAGTGTTGCTTACTGACTTGCTTCTCATGACTTGTTCAGTCTGTTTTCTCATAGAACCCAAAACCACTAACCCAGGGTTGGCACCACCCACAATGGGCTGCACCCTTCTTCTTCATCCACTATTTGAGAAAATACCCTACAGTCTTGCCTAGAGCCTGATCTCACGAAAGCATTTTATCAATTAAGGTTCCCTCCTCTGAGATTACTTAACTTATATCAAGTTGCTATAAAACTCTCCAGCCTAACATTTTATTGTATTAATGTTCATCAATGAAAATATCACTGGCAGAATCAGCAAAATACATTTTATTATGGCATTTTCTTCATCAAGAAATCTGACACCAGGGTAGATGGGCCTCCTGTTGTTCATGTTGCCTACCCCTGGTGCTAGTACCCTACCAGAAATGTGGTCCTGGGTCCTCTCATTTGCCTTGACTTCAATAAACCTTGCTAATTGAGTTTACTATGAATTAAAAGGCCACAGACTTAAGCTTTAAGTAAAAATATCCTGGAAATAATAATTCAATTTTTAAAAAGCCCAAGCCTTTATTCATCCTTTATTTCTTGAGAAAACATGTAATATTAGAGGAAAATTAAATAATGACAAGAAGCCAGCTCTTAACATCCTGGTTTGCCATTGTAGCTCATGAAAGGAAAAATAGTACATATGATAAATGTCAGGTGAATTAGAAAAGGGACAACTTTACAAAACTGTAACTTGACAGAATAAAATATATAAATGGGAGAAATAAAAATCAATGAAATTGTTGGAAAGAGTGTGGCAAATGTATAATAACTACAAAATAAGTATATGTGTAAAATATGGAAACAGTTTGATTCTGTAAGAGAAAAGTGGAAAAATGATTAGCAGGTTTTAATTTATCAGTCAAAGTACAGACATACTCAACACTTTTAATTAAAATATGTGTTAATCAAAATGATCTGATTAACCTCATTTATCACTTTTCAAATGGTTTGCTTTGTAGAGCTTTAGGCAGCATCTCATAGGTTTACTTTGTGGAAATGCATCCCATAAGAAATATTCTCATTGCCTGTCAGAGAGAACATAGTCAATAAGTGCTTGCAACATTAGAGACCAATCTCAGCGCTTAATTTCCATGGAAGAAGCTAGGCTTGATAGTGTGTGGATGGAATCCCAGTTCTGAGAATGTGAAAGCAAGATCTCCAAGTCTCCCTTCTAGCAAACCTGCATAATAAGTGAGGTCCATATCACAGAGAGAGTGATATTCTCTCTCTGTCTCTCTCTCTCTCTCTCTCACACACAAAAAAAAAAAAAAAAAAAAAAAAAAAAAAAAAAAAAAAAAAATGGTTGACACACATAATTTGCTACAGTAATGCTAAATTTATTTAAATTTTGAGATTTTTGTACATAGAAAACTACAATTCATTAGGGAAAGAGGAGAAGGAACTGGGAGAGCTAAATATTTCAGGGTAAATAGCTCATTAGGTCAGCTTTGAATATTTCCTAATACCAATGACTGAAGTTCTGAAATACCTCTTGGCATGTCTTATATTTTGCTTCTATACAAAATTATTGGTTTTACGGTGTGAATTTTCTCTTGATATGGGCATTGTGATATTTCTTTTGATGTTTTTGTTTAAATATTTTGTTCATTTAAAGTACAGCAATTGAGATATATTGCACAGCAATCAAGAGCCCTTGGATGTCTTGCAGAAGAACCAGTTTAATTTGCCGGAATCTACATGTTGACTCAAAACAACCAGTAACTTCAGCTGCAGTGGACCCTATTCACCATTCAGTCTCCAAAGGCATTCGCACATATGAACTACTCATATGTTCAGGCAAGGAAAACAACTACAGACATAAAATATCATAAATAAGTGCTAAAAGATTTAAAGTTACGCTACAATGCTAAGGCAAACAAAATTTCATTCAATAATCTCATCTGAGTAAATCAGAAGTACCTTCTACTCCATGGATTAATAGTTACCCAATGAAACAAACAAAGAAAAATGAAAATAAAATAGAAAGCTGGTTTGGTTACAGAATAAATTGTTTATTGGCTACAGAACAAAGCATGATCTATTATTACCTGAATTTTCTGTGGATTTAATTTTGTAAAACCAATAAAGTGTAATTTATGCCAATAATTCAGATCCAAATTCGACCATACAAATGAAGGCTGATGTCATTAAAATTCTCTTTAAAATAAGGGATGCTATTCATCTTTTCCACATTCATTCAGTGATAACAAAAAGTACATAAGTAAATGCAAAATACAAGAATAAATGAGAAAATAAAGGGAAATAATTTATTACTTCCCTAAGGAAATTATGGGACAAACATAGCAAACAAAGAGACAGCACAAGGTCCATGTGGTGATTCTTATCTACAAAAGCAACAAATTCCCTTTTTATAGTGATTGGAATTTAAAATGCCCTGGAGATGATTCATAGCTCACTGGCAGCTGTTTACCTTCAAACACACCTCAGACAATTTACCCTTCACTCTGGATTCTATGAAAACAAGCTCAGTAAATTCTCCTGCTCAAAAGTTAAAGGTTAGGCTGTTTTCTGGTGGTGAAATTGGAACCAGGTGGAAACCAGGGAGACAGAAACTACCAAGGACAAGTTAAAGATAGGACTCTTAGCTGGCTTCAAGGTGTGATTATTATAGACTGAATTCAAATCAAGTGGCACAAAATACACTTTATTAGAACATAATTATTCAATTTTGTTCTTTCCCAATTTCTTTATGTATGCATAATTTCAGATGCTATTCTTGAGCTATTAAAGTAATATCCTTGTATACAAAATTTAACTAGTGATATTTACATTTTCATCATAGGTCAATATAAAATAATTTTCAGGGTAAATTTTTTCAAAAAGTTCAAAATACGTATATTTTTAGTCACATTAGAAAATACTTGTAAAAACATGATGGATGTTTGCATTTTATTAATATTAAAAATAAATCAGATACTTTAGAAAAGATATAGATAAATATTCCCTTGATTGTTAGTTACTGGTTATGTGTGTGTGTTTGTGTGTGTGTGTGTGTGTGTGTGTGTGTGTGTGTTTATGTGTGTGTTTGGAGGTCAAATTTAACTTTGTAGAGTCTCTACTTTCATTTCACCTTTAAATGTATTCCAGTAATTGAACACTATTTCACCAAGCTGGTGAGAAAAGTGCCTTTACCTGCTAAACCAGCTACTTGCCTCTGAATTCATGACCATGAAAGAATCAATTGCTGTGACTCTGCCCCAGGTCCTCAATAGTGCCAAACGCTATTTCTATAATTCTAATACATAGCCCGGATTGCTGACTATGACAATACATGCTGGTTTGAGGAAACGTTGACAATCCGAACTCACTTTTCTAGTCTGGGAGTGGTTCATGTTAGCCATTTAACTTTGATTTTACATTAGTGTCAGAATACATCTCTACTAAATTAGATGTTCACATTTATTTGTAGAACTCATATGATTATGTTACCAATAATCTCCAGTTTTGCATGTATTTATTTATTCATTTATTTATTTATTTTCAGACATTTTAATAATCATTTTTAATTTTGTCAATTTTTTCTTCAAAAATTTAACAGCTTTTGTAAATAATAGAGATTGCATCTTGATAAAGATATTTTAAAGGATTGACAGAATGAGAGAAATACATCCTGGGACCTTGCTCTCTGAAGCTGCACCAAATTCAATTAATACTCAGCAATAACTTGATTTTGGTTTGAAATGGTTGTTCAGAAGCCAAAATATAACAATTCTGTTTGCATAAAATGATCTTTTTCAGATTAAACAAAAATGTGATGTTATATTGTGTCCATGTAGGTTATATTTTTTTTTTAATTAATTTATTCTTGTTACATCTCAATGGTTATCCCATCCCTTGTATCCTTCCATTCTTCCCTCCCTCCCATTTTCCCATTATTCCCCTCCCCTATGACTGTTCCTGAGGGGGATTACCTCCCCCTGTATATGCTCATAGGGTATCAAGTCTCTTCTTGGTAACCTGCTGTCCTTCCTCTGAGTGCCACCAGATCTCCCCCTCCAGGGGACATGGTCAAATGTGAGGCACCAGAGTACGTGAGAAAGTCATACGCCATTCTCCACTCAACTGTGGAGAATGTTCTGACCATTGGCTAGATCTGGGTAGGGGCTTAAAGTTTACTTCCTGTATTGTCCTTGGCTGCTGCCTTAGTTTGAGCGGGACCCCTAGGCCCAAATCTGCCTATCATATTGTTCTACTTGTAGGTTTCTAGGACCCTCTGGATCCTTCTACTTTGCTATTCTCCCATGCTTCTCTTATCTAGAGTCCCAATAGGATGTCCTCCCCTCTGTCCCAGTTTCCTGGTAAGTGAAGGCTTTCATGGGACATGCCCCTTGGGCTAGTATGCAGATATAAGTGAGTATATACCATTTGAGTCTTTCTGCTTCTGGGTGAACTCACTCATTATGATCATTTCTAGCTCAATCCATTTATCACAAATTTTGGGAATTCCTTGTTTTTAATAGCTGAGTAGTATTCCATAGTGTATATGTACCAGTTTCTTTATCCATTCTTCTACTGATGGACATTTAGGCTGTTTCCATGTTCTGGCATGTATTTATAAACAGAGTTTCTCTTAGTAACTAATACAATAAATAAACTAAAATCGATAGACTAGTTTGAATGAGGTATGTTTATATGAGGTAACATAGAAGAGATCTATTTATTTAAAGATAAACTATTTCTTAAAATTTATTCCACCTACTCTTGAATTTCTCCACCCAAATTTCTCTTGACAATTTTATCATAGCCTGTCCACCACTGTTAAATACTCCCCTGAATCTCCAGTTTTCTCTTCCTATCAATGAGTGTTCTGATACACAGAAGTGCATGTAGACACATAGTCACAGCCACACTCAGCACAGAGACACACAGAGACATATACAAACACTAATGATGATAAACACTTTTCTCAATTAACTTTTTGTCTTATGTTATTTTTTCTGTACTTTTGGGAGGTAGTACTTCTGTAATTTTAGAAATAAAATTAATATTACACCTTTAGTTTGTTTAGTTAATTTTCTTCAAATATGTGTAATACATTGTATATATCAAAATTTACCTGCCATTCTATTATCATTTCCATCAAAAATAGGCATGGTGTTTAAGCAAAAGTTTTACCTATTTCTTCTATCATTTTTATTTTATAAATGGCTTTGCTCATTAATAACCATAAAATGAGTTCCTATTTAAAATGTGATTTGATTTAAAAAAGTTAGATCTCAGTATTTCCAATCCATGTTCAGTTATTTTTAAGTTGCTTATAATTTTCAAATATGAAATTTGAATTGATGTATTATATTATAAGTTTAGTTTTTGCAAATCTTTATCCTGTTTCAACAAAGTTATTTTTCAAATAACTAATTAGTTACTCACAGATATCACAGAGTTTCTCTAAAATTCAGCATCTTCAGTTGCTACTCCCAAACATATAAATGTTTTAAATAACATAACATAACATATAAGTCTTTTTATTCAAAATGGCGTCATCATCCTAATCAGATGATTTATAAGATTTTTGATCCATTGCAAAATACATAAGCCAGTAAAGTGAAGGCAAAGAAATATATGCTTGGCCACCTTTATATCCTAAGTGTATTTTGAGATCTCTATTTGCATTTTAACCTCTCCAATTTGCATTCATGTAATCATTTTTATTCTTTGTAGGGACATCAAAAGAGCACAACCTGCAGAAAAAAAACTTGATAAATATTTTGAAGCCTATTTAAGAAACCATTCACTTTTACAGTGTTGCTTATCCATAAAAATACACATTGATTGTATAGGAAGACCTGAAGTTTGTGAGAATCATATGACCAAAAAATAGCTGATTACCTCTGGATCTTAACCATTCAGTTAGTACTGATCAAAATGAGTTACTGTATGCTTCATTCTTACAGATGATAAAGTAGACAGCACAAGAGACTAGAGTGTTCTGAGCAGTTTGAGGAAGACAAGACCAAACAGAGAATCTATCTAATGGAATCAGAAAGTAAATAACACAGCTAGGCACTAACAAAATCTTAGTCAAAGAGTAGTGTACTAATGTTGATGTCCACAGCCTTTCCTGCCTCCACAGGCTTTAATGATATCTGTGTTCTGTGCTGGCATCTGAGACCATGTTATGGTTGCCATCCTTCCTGCTGACAGAGGTCATATGGATGTTTGTGATGTGTGGTATCACCTCACTCTATGTTGATGCCAATGGGCAGGGCTGCCACGTGGGACCATACTGATGTCATTTGCCTATGTTGCCCTGTAGGCCATGTTGATATCCTGGGCAACTTATAATGGTGTCCTTAGCCAGTGCTGTGGCAGAAAGCTGTGTTGATGTCTTTGATCTCCACAGCCCACAGAGAACATTCTGAGGTCCATTGCACATGCTATTGCCAGAAACTGAGGGGAGATTCATGATCCATGTTCCCATTGACTATAAAGGGCACAGAAGCTATTTTTTGCAGTGGTATCAATGACTTCAGACTCATAGTTGACAAACAGGGACATAGAAGGCTTTGGTGACAACTCCTGCACCTAAATCCCACCCCCAAAAAAGTAACAGCCTAGGTGGAAAACCATTGAAAAGAACTGTTAAAAATTGTGATAAGGAGGCTAAAGTACAGCTCTTCCCTATTGATAGTTTCTGGAATAGGTGGGATATTGAATACTTCAAGTTCTCTTTAAGGAATATGAATGGGATTTTGACCTTTTCTTTCTTTCTTTTTTTTTTCTTTTCTTTTCTTTTCTTTTCTTCTTCTTCTTCTTCTTCTTCTTCTTCTTCTTCTTCTTCTTCTTCTTCTTCTTCTTCCTCCTGCTCCTCCTCCTCTTCTTTCTTCTACTTCCTATTGTTTTCTTCTCCTTCCTTCCTTCCTTCCTTCCTTCCTTTTTCTTCTTCTTAACTGTCCCCTTTTCTCCATTTTTCTGGGAAGTCACCGGGTAAGAGTGAGGACCAGGGAAGTCTGGGAAGTGAATGGGTTCGGGTGGGGGTGGGAGGAGGCTTGATATGAAATTCCTGAATAGTAAATTAAAGTATTAAATTACAAAAATTACTTTTATAATTTAAAAGATTATAAAGATTATAATGTGTAGAAATAGGATAAAATTTAAAGCAGAGGCACTGGATATAGGAGACCAATTTATTTTCAGCACTAAGAAATGAAAACAAATATCTATATAATGAAAAGTGTGAGAGACTAAACCCAACACCTTTGTGCAACATTCCATTTTTTTCAACACTAGAACTTTAAAACTAATAACACCTACCTACCAGTTTCTTCTAAAAAGCCTTTTGAAACATACCTTTAATTTTTTGAATGGTTCTTTTGTAGAGTACATTATTTTCAGTTGATAGATATATACCGTGCATAATGATGACACATTTGCAATTTCTTATAAAGAAATTTGCTGATTCCTAAGTCAAAAATGTGCAGGTGAGAGGTGAAAATTTTCAGATATAAATAATGTTTGGAAGACTAAAAAGCTACATGGATAATTTGGCAGTTTTAAAATGATGGCATATGCAAAAATGAACCATCAGCATTTAACAAAGGGAAGATATAAAGTAAATAATTCCTACAGAGAATATCTTTGTCAGAAGGTCAGCCTCTAGGCCAAAGGAAATAGGAAAGAAACAGATATTCTCTCACAGTGTTGGAAAAAGAGTATGAGTAATTCTAATGCCGATGGAGTCAAGGGAATTAGCATAAGTTTCAATTCTTTCAGAAGAATACTAATTTCCTTGGAAATTAGTACTGCTATTATTAGATATTGTGTGACTATTTTTTATAAACACACATAAAAATCAAGATGCTGTGGTATGAATGAGAACAGTCTCCCTTAAGTGTCCACATGTCCATATTTGAGTACTTGACTCCCAGCTGCTGATGTTTGGACTATGTGTGTACCTGTGAATGATGAATCCTTGATGGAAGAAATATGGTACTGTGGGTTGGCCTCCTTCCTGTTCCCTCACTGCTTCTTGCTTGTGATTTAGGTTATAAGCCCTCAGCTTCCTGTGTCTGATGACATTCCTGCCTCAGAAGCTGTGACTCCCTGACATCATGGACTCTTGAATTCTTCTGGAATCATAAGCCCAATTTATACCTTCTTTCTATGCATTGCCTTTGCTACATGTTCTACCATAGTTATGTAAAAGTGGCCATTAACAAAGTGACAGAAAATGTGAAGGAAAAGTATAAGTAAACAAGGCCTATATATTTCTAAAATTTGAATTTTTGGATAAGACTTTAAAATAGCTATTACCGGTAAAAACCAATTATGTCCTAGAGTTAAAGCACAAAAATATTGTGGAAATAGCACTGTGGAACTCTTGGTATGATTCACGGAGGATGATACAGCACTACTTCTGCATTGTTCATTCAGCAACAACAAAAACAACCAATGAAAGTATGAGTCAATCTCATGATGAGAAAATATCTCAAGAACAATCTTTCATATTGCTTTAGTTGTGAAAGAACAAGAGAGAAGTCATTGTTTAGTTCTTATTGTTACCACAATCGGTCCTAGTTACAGTGATGGTTAATATGATTATAAACCTCATATGATCTAGAATCATCTAGAAGAAAAACCTCTGGAGATATCTGTGAGGGCACATTTATACTAAGTTAACTGAAGTGTAAGAAACTAACAAATAAATACAACTGACTATAAATGTGCCCAGAACCATTACACAGACTTGAAGTCAGCACTACATTTAAGGACTGAGTGTGCTGCACATCAGCACTCATCTCTCTTTAATTTCTGACGTCAGATGTAGGGTGACTACTCTTCTCACCCTCCTCCTACCATGACTTCCCTGCTTTGAGTTACTGTTTCTTCAAGCTGTGAGCCCCCAAACACTCGTCCTTTCTTCCATCAATTCTATTAGTCATTTTGCAGCAACTCAAGGAGAAGGGAAGAGAATCTAACTATGAAGGCCAGCGAGAGCTACATAGGAAGATCTTGACACAGATAACCAGACACAAAAACCAACTGACAAATAGAGAGGAAGATACAATAAAGGTAGGGAACTTGGAGACACATATACGGTTACTTCTTGAGGTTCAAAGACACTTAACTTTCCCAGAAAGAGTGACTTTTTCCCCCTAATATTAGATGAAGCCAAGCAGTTCTTAAAATTTCAATTACTTAGTTTTACAGTGAAGATTGATTGTTTGGGGATTAAGATGTTTTTAGATCTAGATAAGTGTTCTATGTTGATAATGACAATATGTGATGGAGATTTATTTACTTTCAGAAATTTAGATGCACCAAGGTAGGAAAGATGTCTTCTTCAAGGCTGTTAAGTAACATTTATATAATTCCTGATTGTGTCATGTTTCTTCTTGTCATAGGTAATCTATTATATATATGTGTAATAATATAAGTGTATATGTACAAAAATAAAATAATTTTTAATATAAAAAATAAATTGAAGAACAGAAAGAATATTTCAATTACTTGTGCACACTCACACACAGGAATGTGTGTGTGCACAAACACATCCATATAAAGGTGTACACATATACACACACTTTGTCTTTTTTAAATTTAGGAACATGTAATTTTTCACAAAGAAACAAATTTAAAACTTTTGTTGATTTTGATACTGTTTATTCTCTTTGAGGCAATCCCACTTTATCTTAGGTATCTTATTGTATTGGCTCTGATTCTTAGCAATAGCCACACGCTTTACATAGTTTAGCTTAACATTATTAATTTATTAAGGACACTGAAATCATGATTATGACACAAAGTCTGTTAATTTTGCAATTTATTTTCCAAGGTAATCTTTTCAGATTTAGTACATATTTTATAATGAGATTTATTTAATAAGTGATTGATAAGAAGGGTAATTATATCAACATAATGTAATTATAACTTCAGTAGTGAGATGAATTTATTCATCAAATTGCTAGTACACTGGCATCAAAGAAAATTATAAGCTGATTTTTAAAGAGATCATCAACTCCCACTGGGGGAATTTCCATCCTATGTGACATTGGCTGTGTCTGGTTGGTGGGTAACTGTTCTTCACATATCACAACAGATACCACACATACCCTACATGGGACTCAGTTTAGACACTGTTAGGCAATTAGTTCGTTTCTTGGTCTAGCTAAGTTTTTAATACTCTGGTTGAAAGCTGCACATCAAATTTTCCCATTAATTTCTCACATTGCTTGCTAATACCTCCCCTTACTCACTCCCATGCCATGTTACAGAAGGAATATCATTTTTAAAGATTCTATATTATGCTTTTATAAATAGAAACACTTCACATAGCATATTCAGTTTAAACGGTATCTGCGGATAGAATAGTCAATGGACAGACTGTTTTAAAGAAACATGTTTTACAAAGTTGTAACTCAGAATATTTGACAATTAGCTGTCCATAAGTTGTTCTGAGTTGAATAGCAGCTACTCAATGGATTTTTTCACCATCTGAATCCATTTTTAATCTGTTGCTCCGAATGATTGCCAGAACAAAAACAATTTAAGATTAGTATGTTTTTGTTTGTTTGTTCGGTTTGTCTTAAAATTCTAAAAGAATAGGCTCCATCACAGGGGGACGGGTAAGGGAACAGGCATAGAATGCATGGTATGGTAGCAGGAGCAAGAAGTTGACTAATCACTTTGGCTTACAAGCAGGGAGAAAGATGGCAGGAAGTAGGATTAGGCAATAAAACTCCAACACCCATCTCTGCCTAGTTCTGGGTGAAGTACTTCCTCCAAGATTGTGTATTTTATTGGCTTCATAACCTTCTAAAACAGTAAACAAATATTCAAACACGTGAGCCTGAGGTGGACATTGCCTGTTCTAACCACCGTGCCATCTTAGGTATCAAGTATTTTTACAAGCGGCAGTTAATCCAACATTTTTAGAATTTAGAATTTAGAATTTAGAATTTAGAATTTAGAAGTTTCTACTTCTATTTATGATTTTAAAGATATGTGCATGACTGAAAATTTAGAATTTAGAATTTAGAATTTAGAATTTAGAAGTTTCTACTTCTATTTATGATTTTAAAGATATGTGCATGACTGAAAAAACTCTCAGATATTTTCCACTTTGCTTATAATTTCCTGACACCAGCATACATGATTTTACATTAGAAAAAAGTGAATTACACATGTGCATTGTCCACATGTCTTTAAAATTCAGTGTATCAAAGACTTAAGTCATAGCCTTTTCCCCCACACATGACTATTTTCTACTTACTGCTTACAATAGGAACAATTCATACACCCTAAAATTATCTGTTGTGTTTTTAACATAATGCCAAATGAGCACTGGTTATATAAAGAGAATATTTACTAGGCATTTTGCTTTGTAACTTCATACTTCTTTTGCCTGGCAGAAGTTATTTCCTCTGAGGAATCTGACATTTAATCTGAGCCCTGCAGGATGAGTAAATATTAACTAAGTGAAGGAGAGGACCAGAGAGATGCTGCTTCTGGCACCCAGTGAAGCAGGTGTGAGGCAGAACCAATTATGATATGCCAGAAGAAATGCAAGGTAGGAGTCCTGATAGACTCAGGCACTAGGCAAAAAGGACTACTGGACAACTGTCAATAAAAAGAGCAGAGATAAAAAGAAGTCTGTAGGTCCAAGCAGGGAAGTTTACTTTCCTAACTATCATTTGCTGGCTACTTGCTATCAGAAGTGTGCATCTTTGTTTCTACATGAGTATTTAATTTCTATTTTAACGCTCTAAAATATGCACAGTTATTTTCACTATTTGTCGTCAGAAAACAACTGATGTTGGGATGCGTAATATTACATGTCTCATAAGTAATGGAACCAAAATTTAAAATTTAAGGGGCCAAACTAAATCAGGTGCTTTTTTATCCAGAGGTATTCACCCAATGTATGGCATAATGGAGACTCATGCAACCTCGTCTAGTAGAGAAGTGAGTTTTATTCCTATCACCCAAGTTTTCCATCACCACTTCTTCCTCAATAAAAATCATGTCTAATTAAAAAAAAAAAACCTGGAAACAATTTTTTCATCACTTGTCTGCTTGAATGAAAATAGAGACTAGGGTAGCATTTTGCTTAACATAATGACGTGGCTTTCCAACTCTCTCCAATCCCATTCCTACTCTTGTTACTTATCTCTAACCTTCTCCATCTCCAGCCAGAACCAAGAAACAAGGCTGATCGAGGCATATCCTACACAAATACTGTAATTTAATTATGATTGTGGTTAAGGTAAAATTTATATTCTGCACTCCTGTAAGTTCTCTGTGACTAGATCATTGATTATGGTAACATCCCGAATTCCTTTCAGAGTCCATTTCATGTGTTAATATGCAAGCTGTGGATATAAGCAACTTCCAGATGCCCTAGTTTTTTCAGAAGTGTTATGGTTCTCTTCTTGCCTTCCACTATCCCAGCTAGTATACTCTCATCATTTGGTCTCAACATACAGTACTTCCCCCAAGAACGTCATGCTGTTATATCACAGGTCTTAAAATACAAGCTTTTGTTTTTATTTTTACTCTAACAATGTAGTTACTAAGTTTAAGCATGATGATTAATGAACAATCATTGTATGATTGAGTATGAGGTGACTATAGTTTTTCCTTTTCTGGCTTGTCTCCATTGTGCCTGCATAATATGTCACCTTTTGTCATTACTTAACTATTACAATATTTGTTCAGCAATTTGCTCTTCAATCTGGAAGGCCATGTATACTTATTGGTCTAACAGTGCATATAGGAATAGTAAAAGATCATCTTTCAAAATAGAATTTTTTGAATCTCGTGAAACACTTGCCTCATTGTGAGATCAGGGTGTCATTATTACACAAAATGAAAATAACTTGAATGTCAGAGAATAATACCAAGTTCTCAAACATGAATTATGTACCCTAACTAGGTTTCCATTTAGTGTTAAAAACATACTACAAATTATAAAACCATATTAGGCTAGCTAGAAAAAGATGAAAATGACATGATGTTTTAGACTAGAAATTGCAAATATGATTCTTAAGGATTTTTAAAACAAATCAAGCCGGTAGTGGTGGCAATGGTATATACTCACTTATATCTGCATACTAGCCCAAGGGGCATGTCCCACGAAAGCCTTCACTTACCAGGAAACTGGGACAGAGGGGAAGGCATCCTATTGGGACTCTAAATGAGAGACGCATGGGAGAATAGCAAAATAAAAGGATACAGAGGGTCCTAGAAATCTACAAGTAGAACAATATGATAGGCAGATTTGGGCCCAGGGGTCCTGCTCAAACTAAGGCACCAGCCAATGACAATACAGGAGGTAAACCTTAAACCCCTTCCCAGATCTAGCCAATGGTCAGAATATTCTCCACAGTTGAGTGGAGAGTGGGATATGACTTTCTCACGTACTATGGTGCCTCACATTTGACCATGTCCCCTGGAGGGGGAGACCTGGTGGCACTCAGAGGAAGGACAGCAGGTAGCCAAGAAGAGACTTGATACCCTATGAGCATATACAGGGGGAGGAAATCCCCCTCAGGAACAGTCATAGGGGAGGGGAATAACGGGAAAAATGGGGGGGGAGGAATGGGAAGATACAAGGGATGGGATAACCATTGAGTTGTAACAAGAATAAATTAATAAAAAAAAAATCAAGACACTAGTAACTAAAATGATACCATATACCAGAGGTTTCATGTGTCAACTGACAATAAACTTCACATGTAGTATTTACAGCTAGACTTAGAATGTGGTTTTCAAGAAAAATAGGTAAAAGATACATTTTCCTAGAACTAAAACACACATTTTTATTATTAAATATTTTCATATATATAATAAACTACCTACTGCAAGAAGAATCATGAAACAATCAGGAATTATTTATATGTATATATATATGTGTGTGTGTGTGTGTGTGTGTGTGTGTGTGTGTGTGTGTGTGTGTGTGTGTTACATTCTTAGTGTTTTGGCTATTTGTATTTGCCAGCCTTGAAGAAAACATCTTTCCTATCTTGGTGCATCTAAAATTCTAAATGTAAATCAGTATCTATCATAACTCGTCATCATTAACTGAAAACATCTATCTAGACCTAACAATATCTTAACCCCTAAACAACTAAGATTAATTATAAAACTAAACTATCTGGTCTTCAACCCCATTAGAGACTTGAAAAGGAATAAAATTAATTACTTAAACAACCACTTTGGAAATCAATCTGGTGCGTTCTCAGGAAATTGGGAATAATTCTACCTCAAGACCCAGCCATTCCAGTCCTGGGCATATACCTGAAAGATGCTCCACCATACAACAAGGGCATTTGCTCAACTATGTTCATAGCTATTTTATTCGTAATAGTCAAAATCTGAAAAGAACTTAGATGAACCTCAATGGAAGAATGGCTAAATAAACTGTGGTACATGTACACAATGGAGTACTCTTCAGCTATTAAAAACAAGAAAATCTTGAAATTTGCAGGCAAATGGATGGAACTAGAAAAGATCATTCTTAGGCAGGTAACCCGGACCCAGAAAGACACCCACGGTATATACTCACTCATTTGCGGATATTTGCCACAAAATACTGGCTAACTACATTACAATGCAAAAACTGATACATCAACTAAAGACCATGTATGATGTAGACCTAGACCCTCAGCTCAGATGTAGTAGCACAGTCCCATTGCAGGTCCCACAATGTGGAGAGTAGGGACTACTTAGGAAATGGACTCTGGCTACTGAACTTTCATAACTTCCTCCTGGCAGGTTGGTCTTGCTAGGCTACAGAGGAAGAGGTTACAGGTAGTAAAAGGCACATTTTGATGAACATGAGAAAGTGTGCTCTGAAAGGTGTCCCCCCTCTTGCCACATACCATTTACTGCCTGTTGCTAAAAATGAAATCAGGTCAAACTATGAGGTACTCTGCTGATAGTATACATAGATTTATTGACAGAATTATGACACCACAAAAGCTGTTCAATTAGTGTTAGAGTCATTAACTAGGCAGGGGATATATGGAGAGTGGCACTTTATTCAATTATCCTTGTAAAGATGTATCACTGTGGGTAAGAAGTAATTGAAACACTTGCGTGTTACAGCACTTAAGTGAAACACTGATAGATGCTGCTCTTTTTTCCTCGCACACAATGTAGCTCAGAATTTTGATGCCAATTCAAGTTCAAATACTGAGCATGTGAGGCATGCCTTCAGTGATCTTGGCTTCCTGCATTGTTTGCAAGATATCAAGTTATTCAGTATTTTAGAAAGTCATGTGAGGCACTGCAAGCATATCACAGTGGTTAAGAGCTCTGGGTGTTTTTCCAGATACCCTGGCTCAGTTCCCAATACCCACATGGTGGCTCACAATCATCTGTATAATACCCAAAGTCACAGATAATCTTTGTGTCCACTTTGCACAATAGTTAACCAGTTGACTTACAGTGAGTGACCCTACATGAAACGATAAGTGATCATACAAATTTCTCTAACCAGACTGCCAAAACTGCTCCCAACATCAATTGAGTGTTTCCATGGTGACCCAGTGGTCTGCACTCTAGGGGGGAGAACACTTTCAGGTTTGAGTAATTCAGCAATTACTAATTTAGTTACAAAGTGAGCCAAGGGTTTCACACAGTTAAGAGTACTTGCTTTGTGTTACTGTATCATCAACATGAAAACTAAAAGCTCGTTCAGACTCCTTGTTACTAAGTAGGTAGTGACAAGAGATGCTTCACAAAATTAACAGCCTACTTTTGTAGATAGAATATATGATATCATTGACAAAAATAAGGTTGCAGAAAGACACACCTTGCAAACTAAACATTCCTAGAGTTTAGCATGTGGTCTCTGAACTATATTCAAATACTAGAGCCACATACACCAAGGTTAACTGATAACAAAATACTGGACTAGTGCATCTCAAAGACTAAAGACATGGTGGTTTCAGGTCTAAGATAATCAAATTGTATTCACTGTACCTGTGACAGATCAGGAAACTTAATGGAGGAGAAAATAATTCGGATCCCTTAGGACCGTGATCTGAGGACTACTTCCCTTTTCAACATGATTTCATAGCACTATGTAACTATTCTATTATCAAAGTTCACAAGAATCAGAAAAAAGGGCAAGATTAGAGCATATACACAGTAATATTTCTTTCAATTCCATTGTTGAGAAATTTGTCATATTGCCACTGAGAACTACAAAGAAGTCCGTCTTTGTTGATACACAAAAGAAAGAATTTTTATAGTCAGTAGACAGACTATAAAAGAGTGGTGTAGCTTGTGGTATGTTGGTGACAGCTTGTGGACTAATTCCAGGCACAAAGAACATGTTTTTGGGAAACTCTCTGTTCTGAGATTCATACACTGAGTGTAATAGATGATTAAACTCCCAGATCCTTTGAAGTTTCACAAAATTGTTATAATACTATTCTCATTCGTTCTAACAAGTGTCCAAGATAAGGCCGTGAATCCTAAGGTCTTTTTTTCTGTCAATGTGGCAGTAATATAACACTGAGAAAAAGCATCTTGTGTGAAAAGGAATTACTTCATCTTATCTTCCAAGGTCACATTCTATCATTGAGAGAAGCAGGTCAGGAACTGGTACCTGGAGCAAGTAACCATGGAAGAATGCTGCTGGCTGCCTTGCTTTATCCCTCCACGGATGAAGCTATCTTCCTCACATAACCCAGGACCACCTGCCTAGGTGTGGTGTTGCCCACAGTGGAATAATATCTCCACCAATTATTAATCAATATTATTCCCTGGCACACATATTCACAAGTCTGTATGATCTAGGAAATTCCTCACCAGACGAGGATGTGAGATGTGTCAAGCTGACAATTACAGTAACCTCAGGTATATGCATGATACAACTAATAGAGAAAATAAAGCATTGTGAAGTGCCCTCAAAACTTAAGCTTTAGAAAAATTGTGTTGAAAAAAATGCCAGTACTTATTTTACAACTAGCACATAATATTATTGTCAGTCTGTCTTCTGGAGACAGTTTCTGGATCCACTGTTCATATATTAATTCAAATCATTTAATATATATCCATCCTGGTTGTCTGTTAAATATTTCATACTAATATTGTAATTCTCACTTTCACAATGTGAGTACAAAAAATATTATTTGGTTTTGTTTATTGTCATCTGTACAAAGGGTTTATTAAATAGTGTGGTGGTTATTCCATAAGTTCTTTCTTTCAAAAAAAGCAAACTATAATGTGTATATCAATAAAAATACTCAAAGGGAACTTCAGTGATTAAGCAAAGGGTGAAAAAACAGTTCTGAGATTTCTCATTCCTATTGTCCAAACAGTAGTTAGACTTGCTTAGTTTTACTACTGGGTTACTGTTTCCAGTGAATCCTATGAGCTTGAAAAAGTTTTATTGCTGACCATAGGACATGACGTCTGGAATTCAAGAAACTGCTGGGAACTTTTTTCTGTCAAAACAGAAGAAAAAAGGAAGTGTATCTTTATGTTGGATCAGATGTTTGCCATAGACCCTAACAGGCTAGAATAAAATTTTAAATGTGATCGGCCATACCTCTGAAGACAAAATTATTGATGGACCACCAATACATTAATAGGAAACGGATGTTCCCCAAAAAGTTAATTGCAATTGGAATGCTCATGCAATATCAGGCCATAATCCTTATGCACAATGAAGGTTACCTGAGGTAACCCTGAGGTAACTTCATTTAAACCTTTTTCAGTACTTTCTAAAACTCTCATCTCTTACTCTGCCCATTGAAACATTTATTCCATTTTATGGAGTGAACTATTGCCCAATTATAGATGCTAAAATAAAGCCAATTAAGATCTTTAAACTAAATTGTTATAATTTTGTCCTTTGACAACAGTAATCACATTTCCCAGTATGGCAAAGCTCATTCTAACACTTGCTCTCTTTATGACATACCATCTGGTGGTAAGAGACTGAGAATCCTTACGAACTTCCTATTGCTGAGAACTATTATAAAAAGACTTCTGATAACTGTTAATGTCCAACTCACATGCCTTTGCAGAAAGATTGTCACCGTACTATTCTTACAATGATTTATTCTATTCATTGTGCCGTCTGTGTGTGTATGTGCACACAAGTGCAGGTACCTGAAGATAGTGTTGGATCTCCTGGATCTCGAGGTGCAGGAGCTGTGAGCCCCTTAGTGGGGATTCTGGAAACTGAACTCTGATTCTGAGGAATAGAAGCCAGTGCTCTTAACTGATAAAGCATATTATCTACACCTGTACTTCATTTGGAGAAGATGTAGATTGCCAGTTTCTTTGTTGAATTCTGAGGTAAAAGGATTCTTTGAAAGAAAGGTGAAGTCTGCTGTTTTGCTTGTAGTTGAATCCTGGAGAATGGTGACAAGAAAGGAACATAGAAAGCCAACATGACAGAGAAGCTGCACACCTGAAATTATAATGATTGGTCGGTCCCTGAACCAGTCTTGTATAATGACAACATGATTTGGCATGCTGAAGTGGATAGGCAAATCTCAGAGGCCCTAACATTAGATGAAGAGCTAATGATAATTAATGGATGCAGAGAGAAGGAGAACCTTTGTTTCTATTGGGACAAATTCCCAGGTTATTCAATCCTCAATTCCCAGTGGTCAGCCTTAAACATACATGAATTAAAAAATTAAAAAAAAAAAAAAAAAAAGAAAGAAAAAGAAACACTAAATAGACATGGTAGTGGGTGTCTGTGTGTGTGTGTGTGTGTGTGTGTGTGTGTGTGTGTGTGTGTGTGTAAAAAGTAACACTTTAAATAGAAGTCATACATTTCAAGGGAATGGAGGGGACACAGAAATTTGATGAGAATGATGGAGTCATAGCCATAATGTAAAAGTAAAAAGTGAAGTATTCAAAAACAATAAAAAACTATACTTATTTTTAAAAAATAGTCTTCTCTAACACAATACATCCTGACTCTGGCCTCACCTCCCTCTACTCCTCCTACTCCCCCCATCCTCCCCCACATCTCCTCTCTCTCCCAGATCCACTGATCTTCCATTTTCCTTCAGAAAAGAGCAGTCCCACCAGAGATATCAACCAAGCATGTAATAACAAGGTACAATAAGACAAGGAACAAACCCTCCTTCTGAGGTTGGACAAGGCAACCCAGTAGGAGGAAACAGTTCTCCAGAGCCAGCAAAAGAGTCAGAGATTCCACCGTTCCCACTCTTAGGAGTCCCGCAAAAACATCAAGCCACACAACACATAGCATATCTGCAGAGGATCTAGGACAAACCATGTAGCCTTCTTGATTGCTGTTTGGACCTCTGTGAGCCCTGATGAGCCCTGTTTAGTTAATTCTGTGGGCAATGTTCTTTTGGTGTCTTGCCTTCTCTGGCTCCTACAATCTTTTCTTCCCCTCTTCTCGGGTGTTTTCTGAACTTTGGCTAATGTTTAGCTGTGAGTTTCTTGCATCTGCTCTCATTAGCTGCCAGAGGAAACCTTTATGATGATGATTACTGGGCTAGGCTCTGATTTGTGAGTATAGCAGATAATGATTACGAATCATTTCATTGACTATTTCTCTTTTTTTGCCATTCATGTTTGATAAAAAAGAAATACTTTTGCAGCCCCTGATTCATGCCATCTTCACTCAGGCGAGGTTAATAATATGACACCATGTGAAACAAATAACCATTTTAGACAAGGAACATAAAAGCACAGACTGTATTGGTTTCAGTTCTTTTTGTGATGTTGAACCCTAGAGCAGAGGAACCATAGTAGATACATTTAAAGGCTCTGAGCTCAAATCATACCAAAGGTTGTCCAAAAAAGGGATATGGCTAAGGATGCAGGAGGTGATACACAGCAGGAGACACACAAAGAAACTGATAACAAAAACAAACCAAAACAAAAAACACTTAGATAAAAGCATCAAAGACATTGCAGTTCCCTGGAATGGGACCTGAAGGTCACTTGTAGGATTTTGTCCTGGACGCTGATGCCTCATCTCTATCACCATATCTTCCAGGGCATAAACCTTATATACAGACTATGTCGAGGTAAGTTCCAAATGGACTTTTATATACGTAGGCACACTGGTCCTTCCATCTGAGAGAATGGCTGACCAGAGCAATATGAATCAATTAGCTTTGCCTACAAGAGTAAGCAAGGGGTTAGCCATAACCATTTTCAGGCCTGAAAACTATGTCTCTTCATCATTTTCTTTCTTCCCTTTTCTTTACTTTTACACTTATCCCTCCTCTTCACCTTTATCCTCTTCACCTTCCACCCCAATCCTTCTATTTACTTCCCCTTCTAGTCTTTATTCTCCCAGTCTTTTCCCCCATCTTGCTGTTACTATTAATCTACCCTACTCAACAAAACAAATATACAATAGTCCCAGCACTACTTGTTGAAACTGACATTCTTTATCAGCTAATCGTATTTGCATTTGCTATAATAAAAAATATCTAAATTATATGTAGGTCTGTTTCTCTACTCTTGTCTTCATTTAGAAGAATTTTCTTTGGAAACCTTAATGTATCCCTAGCATCATTGCACATCCACCTAAATCTTTCTGGTTTCTTAAGTTTAACTTAGCTGTCGTGTGTTCTTTGAAATCTGTATGCAATTTTAGAAGTCATTTTTCAAGATGCCAGGTATTAAGGTGCCTGGTTAGAACAATGCACCTTATTTTAACCAAACAGAAAAAAGAGAAAGAAGATGGGGAGAAAAGGTGCTGGTTTCTTCTATGGTTAGTTAAATTGCATTTTTAAAGTTAAAATGATGTTGACAGCCTCAATGAGACAATACAACACACAGAGAAGGGAAAAAGCATAATCCTACCATCATAGGCCCTGGAAATGAAAGGATTTGTTCTTTAAGGACCAGGAATAGGCAAAAAATAAGAGAAGATGAGCTAGAAATATAGAAATATCAAATTGTAGGGCATAGTTAAGACAATTTGCTTAGATAGATTTATCTTGTTCTTGCCCCATTATGAACCTCTCAACATAAGATCTGTTACACCCAGTTATTTCAGTTAGGATGAAACACTAAAGAGAGCTTCAAAAGGAAGCACAGACTGGAAAGACAAACATGGTTTGAAGTGCTGTGTGCACTGGTGTGTACCTGCTCCTCCTATAAAACCATCATGTGAACAATCTACATATGTATCCTGGTTTGAGAAAGCATCTAAACTCCAAGATCACAGCATGGTATTTCTCATTAAATGGTGGGACAAGCATGTCACACAGAGTATTTGGTACTGTGGTAGATCTCTGCATTCCAAAACTGGATCTTCTAGGACAGGAGCCTGAAATAGGCACAATCATCTCAGAAAATCCAAATAGACTTCCAGAGCTCTATCTATATTAGATTATTATTCAGAGACAACAGCTGCCTAGTAGAATAAAGTATCTACAAATAGCAAATTAGTTTCATCTGGCTGAGTGAACATGGAGCTTTTCTGTTTATGAAATGAATAAAAATATGTTCAGAACCATTCAGTTACTGTTCTAGATATTATGGACACTTCTTTATGTTCTATTTATTCCTCTGTGTATCTATCTATCTATCTATCTATCTATCTATCTATCTATCTATCTATCATCTCTATAGTCTATACATCGTCTATCTAGCATCTATCTATATATTTAATCATTATTTTTTATTTGTTTATCGATGTCTATCAATCTACTTATTTGTCTACCTATCATCTATCTATCTATCTATCTATCTATCTATCTATCTATCTACTATCTGTCTGTCTCTATCTCTTCACCCTTCTCTATCTGTGACCTGATATATTGATTTAACTACAATGCCTTCTGACCAGTAATTCAATTCTTACCTGAAATAAACACCTAACAGCACCAAATCATCAGGATGGTTAGTGTACACAATGAGCCTTAGCACATAAAATACCACTGGAATCAAAGTGCTTACTAGTTTTAATCAAAACCTCTAATGATCGTCAATCAAGTGTCAGGGTCGCTATAATGTCTTTACCTCATGAGACTTTTAAGCTGGTGAATAATTACGTCTCACTCTTTCTTGAAATACACAGTCAATATTAAACCATCCTCCCCACAACTTCCACAAAGTTAGTCTTGGTTGAGTGTGATATCCATAAATATTTCTTATGGAGATGTCATGCGCTGATGTCACCCCTAATTTCACAGTAGCCATTGTCATGTGTGATTGCAGTCTTCAAAGTAATTTTGGATCCATTATGTTCACACTTCAACAAGTATAGTATAGCTTCAGTAGAAAGGAAAGTTTTCAAAAGCAATTCTGAGCACTGGTGATGATTCATGCCTTTTTCTGCATAAACTTATGCCTTTGGTGTCAGACTGGTTTTGATTGTATTAGTTACATTTTCAATATTTTGACAAGATATCTGACAAAAGTATGTAAATTGGTTTATTTTCGCATATTGATTGCGGGTAATGTCCACTATGACAGGAAAGATGAGTGGTGAGAGCATGAGACAACTTGTCGCTTAAATACCAGTCAGGAAGCAGAACTAGAAAATGTTTGTGCTCTGTGCTCAGGTTAAATTTCCCTCATTTTTTTCTATGTCTGAGACTCAGGTACCTTAATGGCATTGCCTACATTTAGCATAGTTCTTTCTGAACTCTTGTCATTTGCAAAAGCAACTCTGGGTAATAAGACAGAGACATATCTCCCCAGCACTTTTCCTTATCTAGAGACTGGCTAACAAATGGTGGCCTTAGGCTTGACTGCTGGTTAATAGTAGATCAGATCAACCTGGGAGTCAACAACTACCTTTCCTTCTCACTTTTATTGTCTCACATGTCCCATTCCAAAGTAAAATAAATTAAATTTTCCCCTACTCATTTATTCTAATTCTTTATATAGAAGATTTGATGTTCAGGAATAAACATCAAATCTTGTTCAGTTCCTGCACAAAATGTGGACATGTTTGGTCTCATTGTTTTTATATCCTCAGATGAGGGGAAGAGAAGAGAGCTGTTCCCAAGCATTTTTACATATTTCTAAGCTCTCACTGGCTGATTCAACTCAACTGATCTGGCCTAAACTCCATTTCATATTGACTGATTTAAACTGCATTCTTTTGGATTCTGATTGAGTTGTTCTGTCTGGCCTCAAACTAATTCTGCCAAGACGTTTTAATCTTCTGGATCCTTCTCATTCTATGGCTCACTCTGTCATCGCTTGTGTCTTGTGTCTAGTTTTTTCTCTCTGCAACCCATTCTGTAAACTGTTAGTAAGAAACTCTCTGTAAATTCGCTTTTCTTTGTCTCCCTCTGCTGCTCCTAAGTAGCCTCTTTCCTGTTGTTTTCTTGTGATATACAAACATATCTGATCTGACTCATTCTATAAAATCATTCTATGGTTCATCACCTTTTTTGTCGCTCAATTAGATGTCACCTTCAAATACAGCTTCTTCCTTTTATAAACTAACCTTATCTTCACTGTTTGGGCATTAAAGGTTTTTACAAATGGTGTGTCTGTATTCCAGCAGAATCATACTGTAATCCAGACTGTGTCTGCATTTCATCCAGATCACATAGACCATGAAGATTTTTAAATGCAATCTCTTCCCAGAGCATCCATGTTGCTGAATTGAAATTTCTCTACATCTTCGCCCTTTCTCTTTAAGATAAAAATTGTACACACTTTAACTATTAAAAGAGAAACAATTATCAGGCTCATAAACATAAGTGTCTGAGTGTCCTTATGAAGATGCTTTGATATGACGATCCTTCATAACTCCAGTCCTGATCATCTGTCCTTCAGCAAATATCCATTTCAGCACCAAGGTTTTCCAGTGTGCCATGCTGATGTCTTATTCCAAAAATGTTGTTGAGCTCTCTGCATGGGCAGGGGGGAGTGAGTTTTCTGTGTTGTCTGTGTCTCTTCTTTCCTTGAGTCATGTCTTTCATCAGGAAGCTTCTCTTAATCAGAATAGATCTTCATAAATTTTGATAGAACCTATAATCTTTCATCACCTGTGGAAACAGAGACAAAGTCTCTTCCCTAACCTAACCTTCCTTGATTGCCATTCCGATGTCAAGGCATTTTAAAAGCATACAGGTTGATGTAATACAATAGTTTTATTTTCTCAGTGCCTTTAACTAATCTTATTCTTCCTTTCTGTTTATCAAGGTAAAATCACATTTTTATGAATCTGCACATATCAAGAGCTAGCATTTCTTACTTTTTAAACTAGACACTTAGGCACTCACTTACATTCCACGCCTGGTTCTTTACCAGTAAGCTGGACTTCTTAACCATTTAAACACAGAAACAATCAAGCCATGTTATATAAGATGTCAATATACAGTTAAAATTGGTGTGCATTGTCTGAGACTGAAGGAATATTACTCTGAGCTCTCCTTGTTGTGGGAGATATTTTCCCTATAGGTTAATGACTATATCTGCTATATAAGGCTTTAATCTTTTTACATGACTACTTGGCCCCACCCATTTAATTTGTCTTGCACTTTGTTTTAATTGGGATAATGTTCCAATTCCTACTAACTGTGTAGATCCTTTCCTAAGGGAGCAATGTGGATTATAAGTTTCTCAAAAGATTATAGTTACATCAGCTACTACATCCACCAAAACTTTAATTTGCATACCATTTAATTTTAATTTTACTTGAGTCTCTGGTCATTTGTAACAGATTTCAAAAATGCCTGTTCCCCAGTACTTCCAAAACTTTTTGTTCTTTCTATTGGAGCTGCTTTGTTTTTGACATATATAAACAGAAAATATGAACAATCTCATCTCCCACTTTAAACTGCATATTTTCCTTTAAGTAAGCCATAATCTCAGTCTATCCTTTCAAGTCTTCATCTATAATTTCTGGATGCACAGTGAATCCTTGAGATGTTAGGCTACTTCTTTCTAAAACCATTTCTGCTGTCTTTGGGAGTCAAGACCCATGAACTCCACTGCGTATTTTTGTTGAGTTTTGTTGAAAGTGTTAGATTTTTACTTATATCTAAGTTTAGGGCAGTGCTTACTTCTATAAGGCTCATTATATTTCTAATACCTAGTTTAATTTTACCTACTTGCTTTTTAGATTGCTGACATGAAAACCTGCCTACTGTGTTTTGTTGCCTGGTACAAGTGTACTGCTTTAGAGAGTTTCCCATTTTTAAAGGTTTATCTCTTAATGAGTTTCCCATTTTTAAATGATTATCTCATAGGTAGTTTCCCATTGGTTCGGGAGTGACTCAAATATCTCTTGCTGATCTGCATTCATTAGTACAATGCCTCCCTTTACCATATCTACAAACCCTGAAAGGCTAAATACTTCTAGAGTAGTCTCTCGAAATGCCTTGCCTGCAAATCTCTGTCCAAGTGGCCTCATCTTCTACAGTAAAACAACAGATATTTTAATATTTAGAATTATTTGCTGTTCTTGTCCAATTATATATTAAAGTCACTATCAGCAGTAATTCTAGTCCACTCTTCCTTGGCTACTGATTTAGCTTTTAAGGGTCTAAGAACATTTGTTTACACTCTGAATTTACATATACAAAAGTTAAGGTTTTGATTAATGCCCACTTCCTTTATCTATATCTGATATTGCCCTGTCCTATATAAGAAATCAGTAAGTGTGTCTATGACACACCTTGTGAGTTACCTAGACATGCTTCCTTGTTCCTCCCACCTTATGCTAGCTCTTAAAGCTACTGTGGCACATTGTGTAATAATAGAGACATCAAATTGCATCTGCTTTCATAAATCAGAATATTGGCCTTCACCTAACAACTGACCTTTTACGATATTAAAATATTTTGACCTATTGCAACTTTTCATAACTGTAGCTCCTTTTTTTTTTATTAATTTATTCTTGTTACATCTCAATGGTTATCCCATCCCTTGTATCCTCCCATTCTTCCCCCCCCCCCATTTTCCCATTATTCCCCTCCCCTATGACTGTTCCTGAGGGGGATTACCTCCCCCTATATATTCTCATAGGGTATCAAGTCTCTTCTTGGCTAACTGCTGTCCTTCCTCTGAGTGCCACCAGGTCTCCCCCTCCAGGGGACATGGTCAAATGTGAGGCACCAGAGTACGTGAGAAAGTCATATCACACTCTCCACTCAACTGTGGAGACTGTTCTGACCGTTGGCTAGATCTGCTTTTGCTACCATGTCAGCTGTTGGAATTGATAACCAGCTTCCAGTACAGCCCCTGCTGCATCTTTCCAGCTTTGGAGGATAATCCTGTTTTGTGTGGTCCACACGTTTAACATCAACCTCGCACAAGGAGTGAATTCTGTAAGTTATTATTGATTTTTAAAATGTGTAAGATCTTGTAATTTAATAGGTTTTCAGTTTAGTTGTCCATTTTGTAAATTATCAACTCATTTTGCCAATAGTTCATGTTTAATTGAGAAATCTACTGGGAGTGATCACTTTATTCAATTTCATTAAGTGGTGGTACAACTTAATCTATTTTAATCTTCAATTTCATTAGGTACCATAGGTTCACAATTAAGCACTTCATGTTCTTTTCTGTCAAATATTTTTACTATTATAGTTATTTTTCTTTTTGTACAACAACTTTTCTTGTACAGCTTTTTTCAATTCTTCTTAAAGAGAAAATATATCAAGAGTGCAATCAAATGTAAGGAGGTGTTTGCTCCAGTGGTCTCAGATGCAATGCATGTTGTGATGGCTTTTTCAAGTAACATTTTTATCCCCTCATGTTACAGTCTTCTTGCTCTTAAATGATCTGAGATGTACTTTCCCATTTTTAATGTAAGAAAAATCTGCCTATATAGTTAAAGTTATCTTTTGGGGTGGCCTACTATGATTCGTTGTCTCAGAAGGTCCTTCAGCTCTGGCCTCTCCCAAGTATCCTTGGACTTCCAGCCTAACTTGAAGAACTGATGCTTTCTCTGCAAATGATCAGGTGAATTTCTGCTCTGTGGCTTTCTGTCACACCTATCTTGTCCTTTATGGTATTTCTGTCAGTTGTTTTCTATTCTCTGCAGCATTGGTGGCATTTCTTCCTCTCCAAAGATGTTGAATTTTTCTCCTAATCATGTGGGGTACCAGATGTAAATGTTGCATTTTTCCTTGGATGAGATAAGAACCCTTCTCGAGTGTTTTTAGCTCTTTCTGAACTCTCACTGGTTGGCTCAACTCAGTCATTCTGGCCTAAACTGATGCTGACTGATTGAACCTGAATTCTTTTGGCTTATGACTAAATTGATCTGCCTGGCCTCAAACTAATTCTGGAAATATGTTTTAATATTCGGTCTCTATCTCACTGTCTGGATCACTCTGTCTTCACCTGTATTTACTCTGTTCTCTCTGCAACCTGTCTCTGTAACAGTGTCCCAGTAAGAAACTTTTAGTAAAAACTGTTCTCTCTCTCTCTCTCTCTCTCTCTCTCTCTCTCTCTCTCTCTCTCATGCCTGCCTTTAAAGCTGGTCTTTTAAGTCTCCCTTTCCTGTCCTCTTCTCATGAGAGATGGATATATCAAATATATCCTCTCTCTGACTCATTCTGTCAAATCTTTCTCTGATTTGTCTCTTTTTATTCCCCTTGATTACGTGTGTCTTTCAATCATGGCTGCTTCCTTCTATAACCTAACCTACTTTGTGATGAAGGACATGTCTATATTCCAGCAAAATCATACTGTAATGTTTCCATCCCAGCTGATCACATAGACTTAGGTCTTTACATGTCATCCATCTCCAGAGCAGCCATGTTGCTGGATTAAAACTTCTCTACACATGGAATAAACTTTGGTAAATAAATTAAAAATAAATAAATAATTAAAGTAACTGTTGGCATATCTCTGCAAATATTGAATCATACAATTTATAGGGATGTGAAATAGATCCAATAGGTTCAGACTCACTTTGACAGATTATTAAAATACATGTCAACTATAGGACAAGCTCATTTTATTGTTAGTTATTTGTAGATAAGAAAAATGAAATGTTATGCCTATGCAAATATGTTAACAAAAATGCTTAAACTATACTGAGCAGTGAGGTGCCACCACTTTTTCATAGCACCCGAGCTTATGAACATACCATAGCTTCCATACAGCAAAATGTTGCTGTTCCCAGCATGTATATCAGCATGGCTATATCCTATCTGAAATAAACCTCTGTGAAGTGAATGCTGCAGTTTTTCTTTTTTTTTTTTTTTTTTTTTTATTAATTTATTCTTGTTACATCTCAATGTTTATCCCATCCCTTGTATCCTCCCATTCCTCCCCCCCCCCCCTTTTCCCATTATTCCCCTCCCCTTTGACTGTTCCTGAGGGGGATTACCTCCCCCTATATATTCTTATAGGGTATCAAGTCTCTTCTTGGCTACCTGCTGTCCTTCCTCTGAGTGCCACCAGGTCTCCCCCTCCAGGGGACATGGTCAAATGTGAGGCACCATAGTATGTGAGAAAGTCATATCCCACTCTCCACTCAACTGTGGAGAATATTCTGACCATTGGCTAGATCTGGGAAGGGGTTTAAAGTTTACCTCCTGTATTGTCATTGGCTGGTGCCTTAGTTTGAGCAGGACCCCTGGGCCCAAATCTGCCTATCATATCAAACCAGTTTGTTAGAAGTTTTCAGGAACAATAAAATGCCATAAAATATTTTAGAAAAATATGGCCACTCTCCATCATATATTTTCTGAGTTTGTATTTTATAATTCTGACAGGTTTTCAAATTCTTCCAATTTTGGAACTGGGTGAATGGGAAGTTGAAATAGAAAATAGTTCAAAATAACATTAAATAGCTACAGTTATAAACTGCAAAGGGCAGGAATATTAATGTCTTTACATGGTAGTTTCTTATAATAAGCATTGTCATTTTTTAGAGTCGAGATAATAAGAGCAATTCATTATTATATTATTATGTGGATTTTAACACCTGACTACTAAAATGTATACATAAAATTTTGAAACAAGCTAGATTTTTAAATGGAAAATATACATTTTTATACAATATAACGTGATAGTGATCATTCCTCTCCCAACTCCTCATAGATCCTTCTCATCTCCTTTTCCAGCCAAATCCACACCCTTTCTTTTGCTCTGACACTAGAAAACAGACATTCAGAAAATAATAATATAATACAATTAAATTAAGAACAAAGCCTTTAGAAAAAATTCTTAAGCGGTAACAGGCATGGTGTGTGGCTATTTTCTTGAAATATTTCCGAGTTTCCTTAAACCAATGAAATGCTCTCTTTCCAATTATAACAAGTAATCTGCAAAATAGTAACTAGTGCCCTTCTTAGTGAGCCTTCTCCTGGTGCTGGCATGGATACCATAGTTTTAAGGCCTTATTCCTCCATAATGAACTCTACAGGTGATAGAGAATTTTATTAGAATATCATTCCCTCAGATAGTTTTAAATTTCACCATTTGTAAAACAATAAATGCCATAATTACATACACTAGAGCAACTGTGTTGTAAAAAAAAAAAAAGCACACAAGACCCATGTAAACTCAAACATTCAAAATCATAATGTGGAAAAGGAAGGTGGATAAGAACTTCCATGCTTGGCTGAGGAGACACTGACAGGTGACAGCTGCTAGAAAAGAAAGAATCAGTTTTAGGAGTATAAGACCTGAGAGGTCTACCACACTGCAATGTATGACAACAGACACAATAATATATCAGTAGTACATATTGTATTTGATGGGCTAAACTAAAAGGAGGGCCTACAAAAACTAAGTGGACAACTTGCAGAAGTAGACTTGGGGAACTCTTGAGAAGGGGAGAGGTGTTGATCAAAACATACTGTATGAAATCCTTAAGGAACTAATAAACAATATGGAAAAGAGGGAATTACTTGTGTTACTGGGGAATAATATAGAAAAAGTGTCTCTTATTTTTCTTATACTCATAGGAGAAGTTCTGCATGTGATTTGAAAAGTTAGCCCTGTTTGTGCCATCCTAGCATTTGATTACCCATGACTTCCCCAAGAGCAGAGGATATCTCACATTGCTTCTCAAGGAAACACAAAACAAAACAAAGCCAACCAAACGAAACCCCCTTATCTGTACTTCATAAGTTGAATCCCAATAAGACAGTGAGTTACACTACATATGCTTTAGCTATTAAGTTTGTTTTCCACACGTATGACTGTATTATATGAAGGCTATAACTCAGTTTTTTTATTCTTTTAAATGTAGTATATCAAACACTATTGGTTTTTAAAGCACAGTAATTCAGAGTTCACTCTGTAAATAGAGATTGCTATATTTTTTAATTTCTAATGAGAAAATACTTCAATGCTCAGGGAAATGCACATAGTGTCTATTTAGAGAGTAACTAACAAATACAATAACATGTCCTGCTACAAAATTTGAATATATTATGAAAAGTCTTTAATTATTTATGACATACTAATATGTACCGAAATGTATGGAAATATACATTAAATTGCATTATTTTTATCTACAAATAGCTGTTGAAATATATTGTCAATACAACAAATAAATGATATAAAATATGAAAGAAGATAATTTCATATATATGTCATTATATATTATATTGCATATAATATATATTAAAACATTAGTAGATAAAACTTCTTAGATATATCTGTCAAAGCCAAAAGTGGATCAAACCTAAGGAGGTATAATGAAATGGCCTGATTATGCACGTCAGGGGCTGGAGGAGTTGTGCAGCAGTGAAGAGTGTGCTGCTCTTCACAGGTCCTGGATTCTGTTCCTTTACAATGTTGGGTGTTTCAAAGACACTCTAATGTCATCCCCATAGGATCCATTGCTCTCTTCTGACCACCACAGGCAACTGCGCTCATTGCCCTCCACATGCGCATACATGTGCACATAATATTTAAGAATCTTCAAGACCATCTACAGTTGTCAGATTTGAGATTCATAAACAAATATTGCCAATGATTTATGGAAATTATATTTAACATTATAAGAAAAATGCAAACTGAGATAATATAATGTTTCCTATGTGTCCAATATAATTTTAGAACATTTAAAACAACTAAGGTTGGATATGGAGCCAAAAGTAGTTCATGACCATTCTAGAGAAGAATAAGTTTGTCACATCCTTTTCCCTAACTCTTCAGACAAATTAAGTTGATTAAGTTACTTCCATAATTTTTCATATACTGTGGGATTAGTAAAACATACAATACATTTTAAAAAACTTCTATTGCTACATTTTAAGTATACTGAACTCTTACCAAGGTAATGTTACTTTTGCTAACTATAATTCTTACTATCTTTCTTTATTCATTTTAGTAATATACACAATGGTTTTCCTTACCTTTAAAAATATATTTATTTTTCATCTCCACTTACTATGAGGTTCTAACTACGTTTCCATCAAAACAGCACATCATAGGCTGGAGATATTGCTTTTAACTTAAGAGTGCTTGTTGTATCTTAAGAAGATCTGGAAACAATTCTAAGTGCCTACATAGAAGTCCACAACTGTCTATAACTCCACTATTGTGGAAAACCTCACTTCTGGCTTCTGAGGGCGTGGGGCATACACGTTTTATTCACACATACATGCAGTCCAAATACATTGATTTATCTGTGCATATGTGTATGTGTGATACAGGGGCAGGGAGAAATAGTATAATTTTTTTAAATAGTTGGGTTTTTGCAAAGCTTTTTCCATTTTATTTGTTTCTTTGAGTTTAATTTTCCTTAAAACTGCTGCCATCTAACTTCTGCATCTTGTCACTGTTTCTTGCTAGAATTTATCAGCACAGAACTTTTAAAAATTCAGAAGTTGGTTTGGAATTCTTTATTCTTTATCATTCTTGAACTTAGCAACAGTCTGCTCTTAACCTCATTTGTAACAAAATTACCTTTCTTATATAATTCATTCTTCTGACATAAACCAAAAGTAATGTGTTGTATTTATTTACTTTTGTATTTATCTGTTTGAACCTAAAGTGTATATCTCAAGATGGAAACTTTAAATTAAGCCTCCAGTAGACACTTTCTAAAACAAGTAGTGGAGGGATTTGAGATGTCAGAGCCACACAGGAATGAGTAATAATTCAACCAAAACTGAAGTAGAAGAAATAGAGCAAGGAAACTGTAAACACAAATGTAAATATATATTTCTCCCTAAGATTCTATCAATTAGTTCTTCATGGATTGGTAAGACAAGGAAATGAGTAATACATAATTACATAACCATGTATATACAGTTCATAATAAGTAACTTTTAGTCCATATTCTGATTGGATAAATAAAAATAACAAAGATTATCAGAATCAATTTGTAGACAGAAACTTTGTATACAACAGAGACAAGATGGGACATCACCTGTACTGAAGCTATGTCAGTCAGAATTCCGTGATAGCATTACTGTGAGCATTAAATCTTAACTAACTCACACAGTGCATTTATGATATTTATCCTTGAGGTTACCAGCCACTGTCCAGTACGTGTTTTTCTAACAATTGAAAAGTACTGTGCAAAACTTGACTTGCTAATTCTTTTTCAACATATTGAAGATAAAATAGCATTAGTGAAAGTACTTTGCTCCTAAATGATTCTTCCTTTGCTATTTTGCCTGTGTGATATAACACTAAATCTTGGCAAGAGTGATTTTAAGGAACTTTATTATTCTTGAAGGAGTGTTTATTAAACTGTTGGGCTTTTATTACAATAATGCTGCTTTTTGATCACAAGCTATTAATCTCTTATTTACTTTTCACTCCTTAAACAGAGACACTTAATTTATATGACATTTTTTAATCCACAGAGCTCACATTAATTTTCACTCCAATAATGATAGTGGTATTTTACAATTTTAGTGAAACTTTTATTTCTGAGTGCATTTGGAAAGAAATCACTCAGGGTCGGCTATTGTGTAATATGAATGCACATGCAGGCTTTTATCGGTAGCTCCATCCTGACTCAGGCACATAAAGCACAATTTATTCATAGTGAAACACATACATCATTTAATTTTCAAGTCTCTTTGGTCTCCGTTGACTTTCATAATGGACAAATGCATTCCTTTACTAGCTTCGGACATGTGACAAGATTGATCAGTTTCAGTAACCAAAGCTTTTCCTTTCATAACAGACAAGACATTCATATACAAAACATTCTGCTGGTTTGTACCACACACACACACACACACACACACACACACACACACACACACATCAATATAGTGTACTGATGCATTAGGACATTCACCTGCATCCTAAGCTTTTGAAGGGTCTCTCAAGCCTACAATGGACATGTCAAGTGGCTAAGAAGCAGTGACAGACCTATTTAGCCTAAAATAAGATAATCTGCCAGTTGTTTAAAACAGTTGAAAGAAATTTATTCTATCTGAAATTATGCACATTCAAGGACTTTCCACAATCCACTTCTAAAAGAACATAATTGTAGATTGCAAGGATATTCCTTTGTCTGACAACTGTAAACACACTTTTAAGATGCACGAGCATAAATACATTATTTTTCGTATGATCATCATTTCAATGTAGAAACTACAGTGGTATGCAGTGGGGAAATTCAGGTTTAAGAATGACCTGAAAGTCATTTATTAAGTGTGTGTGTGCGCGCCTGTGTGTGTGTGTGCACGCGCGCGCGCGCGTGTGTGTGTGTGTGTGTTTGGGAATGTATGTCTGTGATGTGTGTGCTTGTTTGCATTCTAGAGGTGGTGCACATGTGTAAATATGTGTATGAGGTCAGACGTTCACATTAAGTGTGGTCCTCAATATTTTTCTTACATAATAGGACAAGGTTTCTCACTTGAATCCAGATTTTGCTGATCCGATCTAGTCTATTATTCATCTTTCTCCAGAGATCCCTTTGTCTCCTCCTGCTGAGTCCTAGGATTACATGCCACTGTTCCATCACCCAGCATTCCTTTGGCTCTGGAAATCTGAACTCTGGTCGTCCTGCTTACAGGTAAACTACTTCACCCACCTAGCCATCTTCCCAGTGTTAAAAATAATGCTTATGAATACCCTCAATATGTCTCTTCTGCCATTAACTTCTTCATTTTATTAATCACATCAAGTTAGATGATGTGAGCTTACTAACACAAAAACTGCTGGATGACAGACTTAGACCCAGATTACTCACCAGTGTGTTCTCAGAGAGAACAGCAGGAGTTTACTGACACCTGAAACAATAGCACATCTTAAGTGGAGGTTTTTTTTTCTCCATTCCTTACACTCAATTTTTAAGTGCTTATTAATTTTTACAACATCCTCTCAAAAGATTATTGTATAAACAATGGCAAATAGTTTTATATGAACTAAAATTAAGTTACTGATTAGAATTTTATACTTAATCTGGCAACACAACTAACACTAATGAACATATCCATACTTGAATAAGGGAAGAACTGAAAATCCAGAATTATACAAGACAATCAAAGACTAAGAGCAAGAACTACATATTGATTTTAAATGACACAAAGTTAAAATAAGAAGTATGTGGTGTCTCAAAATTCTGAGCCACAAAACCTATAGATGTTAAGACAAGGTTATTTTCCATATAAAAGAAACAGTAATGATAGAACAGGCAAACTACAAATTCCAAAACATCACAATATCCATAATGAGAGATTTATCGCCAAGATTTACCAAACTTTGGCAGGTGACGGTAAAAGAGGGTTCAATTGTAACTTCTGACTAGTCTTCTTAACTGTCACTCTGATAAATGCACCAGCACACACAACATGTTATTCAATGTAATGGTTAGTCTTATAGATATTTCTCAATGACTTTCCCCATACCAATATATTATCTAAGTTCATTCCAGATTAGTTTTCATTAAGCATCTCATTCAAATACAATTTTTCTAAAGCTCGGCAATCAGTTTATTTCCAGACCTATTTTGACTCATTGTAAAACTGTAGCTGTGATTTAGTCCTGTACCCTGAAGAAAAATTTTGTGTCCATGGTCTGTCTAAAGACCACATTCCAGACAACTTGATACTGGGTAATTCATGCATCTCAGAATGATTCAGGAAGTTATAATTTTTTAAATGCTTTATCGAGTTCAAGAGTGGATTCATTTTGACCCAATGTTTTATAAACTTACACAGTATTCATTGACTTCATATATTTGATAGGTATATTCTTATTCAGACAATTGGTGTCTGTTTCTTTGAGTTGAGTAATACTATTATGAGAATATATTCCAAACATTCAGTTAGACCGGTGCCGTTTGAGGAAGTATCCTTGTGGTGTAGTGGACCATCTTTTGGGTATATGCCCAGGTGTTGTATAGATGGGTCTTGATGTAAATCTCTTCCCAAATTTCTGAGAAATCTCCAGATTGGGGGGTCTCTGTTTTTCACTTGCACATGGTAATATTCACTTGTGAGAAGACTATTATATATTTTCGTATTTGCTTTTCTGTGCCATACCCAAATATGATTCACTTTATAGTGTCTCGGGTGCCCGACAGCTGATCATTTCTATACAACTTCCAAATATATAATGATAGTTCCACATGCACCATTACTAAGAGCTTAAATCTCCATGCACAAATTTCTGGAATTAGGTTACAGATGTCTTGAGCTCATTAGAAGGTTACTAGGGGATTGCCTCATCTGCTATACTCTGATATCATATGCACCTTAACCAGCAATCTGGCATGAGCCTTCTGTTTATTGTGCTGGAGAGCATAGCATTGTTGTATATCGTGGGTACTGTTAATTACACTGCTGAGCTAGGCATCCTTAAACCTCAAAATGCTCAAGGGCATGTCAGGAGGATTTGCTTTTGCTTAAGCTAAACTGCTTTTAAGACTGTGATTTAAATAAACAATGTGTGTGACAATTGAGGGTAGCATTTTAGGATATTGTCTTCCAGCTTCAGTGTGCTCAGGCTTAACCCTTTGTAACCAGGAAGATATTTCTTTCTTTCAATCATTTCCCAGCAGCCTCAAGTAACAGGTTGTTTTATATTTATACTGTGGAAAGTCTGAGTTAGTACAATATGTAATAAATAGGTATGGCACAGCCTTTCCTCTGACATATAATCTTTATGATGCTGTGTACAACCCTTTAAAAGTTCAGATTAATGCAAAAGACTAAAAGTAGTTTCTCAATATTCAAATGGGATACAACTAATGAGTTATTCATATTTGCATACAATATGTACCTAAAGCATTTATAGTTTACTTTTAATAAAAGCAGATGAAGACCGTGTTGTTCTGTTGAAACTAAATAGACATAAATGAAAGAATCACCAAACATTGTGATCATTTCTAGCTCAATCCATTTGTCCACAAATTTCGGGAATTCCTTGTTTTTAATAGCTCAGTAGTATTCCATAGTGTAAATGTACCACAGTTTCTTTATCCATTCTTCTACTGAAGGACACTTAGGCTGTTTCCATGATCTGGCTATTATGAATAAGTCTGCTATGAACATGGTTGAGCCAATTTTCTTGTTGTGTGCTGGAGCATCTTCTGGGTATATTCCAAGGAGTGGAATAGCTACGTCTTGAGGGAGCCCTATTCCCAGTTTTCTGAGATAGTACCAGATAGATTTCCAGAGTGAGTTAACGCAGAAGGAGAAAGAGTCAAATGGTATATACTCACTTATATCTGCATACTAGCCAAGGGGCATGTCCCATGAAAGTCTTCACTTACAAGTAAACTGGAACAGAGCAGAGGACATCCTATTGGGACTCTAGATGAGAGAAGCATGGGAGAATGGCAAAGTAGAAGGATCCAGCGGGTCCTAGAAACCTACAAGAAGATCATTATGATAGGAAGATTTGGGCCCAGGGGTCCCGATCAAACTATGGCACCAGCCAAGGACAGTACAGGCCGTAAACTTCAAACCACTCCCCACATCTAGCCAATGGACAGGACATTCTTCACAGTTGAGTGGAGAGTGGGATATGACTTTTACACATATTCTGGTGCCTCATATTTGACCATGTTCCCTGGAGGGGGAGACCTAGTGGCACTCAGAGGAAGGATAGCAGGCTACCAACAAGAGACTTGATACCCTATGAACATATAAAGAGGGAGGAAGTCCACCTCAGGCACAGTCATAGGGGAGGGGAGTAAAGGGAAAATGGGAAGGAGGGAAGAATGGGAGGATACAATGGATGGGATAACCATTGAGATGTAACAATAATAAATTAATAAAATAAAATTTAAAAAAAGAATCATCAAACATATATATTATAGGAACACATATATTTTTATTAATTTATTTATTTACATTACATCCCAGTCTTATTCTCCTCATTCTTCTCCCCCACAGTTTTACTTTCTGCCCTCTCCCCCTTCCCTTTTCCTGAGAAAAGAGGAGCCCTTTCTACCCAAACATCTCAGATCATCAAGGCATATCCTCACTGAGTTGCTCCTCTTTCCCTGTGGCCTAGCAAGGCAGTCCTGCCAGGGGGAAATTATCAAAAAGCAGTGCACAGAGTTCATGCCAGAGACAGTCTCTGTTCCTCTTACTAGTGGCCGCACATGAAGTCTGAGCTGTTCATTGGCTACATCTATGTAGAAGACCTAGGTCTAGACCATGCTTGGTCCTTGTTTGGTGCTTCGTACTCCACAACCATCCACCCAGGCTCTAGTTATTTGGCTCTGTTGGTCTTCTTGTGCAGCCCTTGTCACTTCTAGGTCCTTTTATCATTTTCCCCACTTTTCTAATAGGCTCCCTATGCTTCACCCAGTGTTTGGCTGGAAATGTCAGCATCTGTTTTGAAGCATTTCTTAGCATAGCCTCTCAGAGGACAACTTTGGTAGCTCCTTGTCTGCAAAAATAGAGGAATACCATTAATAGTGTTAGGGGTTAGGGGTCGGCTCTCTTCCATGGGGTAGGTCTTTGATTGGGCCATGCATTGGTTAGATTCCCTCAATCTTTGTTCTATCTTTATTCATGCATATATTATAGTCAGGGTTAAGTTGAGGATTAAATTTTTGTGGGTGTGTTGGTGTTCATGATAAGTTATGGATTGAAGTTTTTGCAGGTGGGCTGGTGTTCTTTTATCTCCACTAGGAGTCTTATCTACTTAGACGGTGTCCTCTACAGTCTCCATGGTCAGGCATACATTCAAATGATGTTACACCATACAACAAGGACATTTGTCAACTATGTTCATAGCAGCTTTATGTGTAATAGCCAGAATATGGGAACAACTTAGATGTCCCTGGATTACTACTCAGTTATTAAAAACAAGAGAATCATGCAATTTGTAGGGAAATAGATACAACTAGAAAAGATCATCTTTAATGAGATAACCCAGACCCAGAAAGGCACACATGGTATGAACTCACATATAAGCAGATTTTTGCCATATAGTACCAGATAAACATACAACAGTTCACAGACCAAATGCAGATAAGTAGCAAGGATATCGCAAGGCAGGATGTTTCAGTCTCACTCAGAAGGGGAAGTAGAATAGACAGCTGAAGAGGTTGAAGAGAAAGAATAGGGAGAAGAGGATGGGAGGAGAGAGATTAGAAGATCAGAGAGAGAGAGAGGGCAGAACACAGAAGGCTTTCAGAGAGAAGATAAACCATGGATGGAAACATCTTTGTTTTTTTTGTTTGTTTGTTTGTTTTGTTTTTTGTTTGTTTTTTATCTTTTTTTTATTAATTTATTCTTGTTACATCTCAATGTTTATCCCATCCCTTGTATCCTCCCATTCCTCCCCCCCATTTTCCCATTATTCCCCTCCCCTATGACTGTTACTGAGGGGGATTACCTCCCCCTGTATATTCTCATAGGGTATCAAGTCTCTTCTTGGCTACCTGCTGTCCTTCCTCTGAGTGCCACCAGGTCTCCCTCTCCAGGGGACATGGTCAAATGTGAGGCACCAGAGTACATGGAAACAGCCTAAGTGTCCCTCAATAGAAAAGTGGATAAAGAAACTGTGGTACATATACACTATGGAAACATCTTTGTGACAAGCTGAGACTTAAGTCAGAATAAGCCTCTGGGTGGATAAAAGGGGGACTCTAGCTTAGACTCCCAAACACATATAGTTTTAAGTTGAAAAAAAAAAAAACAACCTGAATGTCAACTCGAAGTTATGAAAAACATAAATCCTAATATTATTTATGACTAGCAAAATAATGCTGGGAGAATAATTTATATAAACAGAAATGAGTGACAGTTTGTGGATAGATGGTAGATTGATAAATATGTCATCTCCACTGTATCAACTGTTTAATATCAGAAAACAAAAAGAATGAGAGATCGCAAAATCTTACTTTCTACATTGTAGGACTTCACTTCCTTTAGAGTTGTAATAATTAATAACCATAAAGATACATCTCTTTATCATCAAAATTTAAGAATACACACAAGAAGTTTTATCATCATTGTAGAAGAGATGAGGCTAACTGTGCACTGAAGCACTCGGTAATGTTTTAGGCTCTGGCATTGATATGGCTTTCCGCAACCTTGGTTTCCTCCACAGGTGAAATGTCAGCTTCCCTATGTCATCCTGAGGGCAAAAGTTAAGCACACATGGAATTCATCTGTCAAAGGCTGTTTTCATTCAGGTGCTGTTTCTCTTGGTAATGTTTTGAAAGATACAGTAGAAAATAAATTCTAAGCAAAGCACACACATCTTTTATAAAGATACATTAATTCATTATAATATTTACCTTTTGAATGATAATATGGGTTTAAAAATAATCACATAATTTTTTCCTTTCTTCCATCCATCCCTTTCCATATACTCCCTAACTGTCAAATTTGTGGTCTGTTTTTATTTAATTATTCATATATACGTGAATATATATTATATCCAATATACACAACCTGCTCAGTCTTAATAACTTTATTTTTAGGCATATAATATTAGATCTGAACACTTGGCATCAAATGACCAGTTTTGGCATTATGTCTCCTAGACATTCCAGTGAAGTGAAACACATGAAGTCTTCCAGACATGGTTTCCTAAACAAGACCAGAGCAAGGATCACAGCAATGGACATGATACCATGGTGGAGTGTTATTTATAGGGCCTTAAGCTTGCACAAAGAACCACAGGCAGATTAAAAAAATGCTAAAAGCAGAAGAAGTAGCAAAAACCTATCATTATACGATTTCTCTGTTGTAGACTATAGCAATCTGAGTTTTTAAATTGAACATTTTTTTATTTTTTCCATATACAAGTATATTATTACACATATATACAATCGAATACCTATAGCAGGAAGATCCATGACAAAAATCAGGAATTATATAAAGGTTATATTCTTAGTGTTCTGGCTATTTGTATTTGACAGCCTTGAAGAAAGCATCTTTTCGATCTCAGTATGTCTAAAATTCTGAATATATCAATCTCCATCACATATTGTCATTGTCAACTTAAAACATCTATATAGACCTAAAAACATCTTAACCCCTAAACGACAAAGTTTCATTATAAAACTAAGCTACTTGGTCATTAACTCCATCAGAAACTTGAGAAGGAATATACTTGATTACCTGAATATGTTGGGAGTGCAGGTTAGTAGCTTTCCAAATGAAAAGATGACAGAGACAATTTGCTTTCTGAATAGTCACCCACAACTCTCTATGATGTTGGAGTGTCTTCTTCAGCCTTCTCAGTGTTGAGGTAAAGCTACTCCCAATTTTCTTAGAAAGCACCGGACCAAATTCCAAAGAGGTTGTACAAGTTTTGACTCCTAAAAGCATTGGAGGAGTGTTCCCCTTGCTCCACATCCAGCAAGCATGTGTTATCACTTGAATTTTTTAATCTTAGCAATTCTGATGGATATAAGATAGAATCACAGAATTGTTTTGATTTGAATTTCCTTGATGACTGAGGACATTAAGCATTTCCTTATGAGTTTCTTGGTCATTAGATATTCCTCTGTTGAGAATTCTCTTTTTAGTTCCACAGCCCACTTTTTAATCAGATTATTTGGTTTTGTGGTGATTAATTTCTAGAGTTCTTTATATATTTTGGATAATAGCCCTCTGTCTAATATAGGGTTGGTGAAGATCTTTTCCCAGTCTGTAGGCTATTGGGTTTTTTTTTTTTTTTTTGACAGTGTCCTTTGCATTATAGAAGCTTTTCAGTTTTATGAGGTCCCATTTATTAATTGTTGATCTTAGAGCCTGAGCTGTTGGAGATTCTTATTTTTTAAAAAGAGAGATTAGTCGGGATTTAAAGGCTGTGAGCAAGACCAGCTTGGTTAGAATTAACATCTAACTGGGCAAGATATTTGAGAAACTGTATTCCATAGTAAGCTTCTTGTGTCAAAATAAAGGAATTGTCTCAAGGGTCAGTGTGAGAACTAGTTTGATATGAAAGAAGTGCATGAATTCACTGCTTATAAAATAAAATATTGAAATCCTAAATTCATGTGTAAATATTCTTCAAATAAAATAGTGAGTAGTCACTAGAAGTGTTAAGAATAATCTTCAAATGAATATTTAAATAATCAAACATCTTAGTGTGATGATAAGAAATTAAAGGTAGCACTTTAAAAATAAATTCAGAATAGTCATTATTCATGAGTAGAAAATAATTGCCTTTCACAGTATTAGAGTGATAATTCATTAGTCTTAATGATTGAATAAGCAATTAGAATATTCATAAAGTAAAAAATATTTTTCTGATGTTAATTAAGAAGCAAAATTTGAAATGATATCAGATAGTAATTCTGTTTAATTAATGATTAGGGATGAAATTTAAATTATTACCTATAGATATCCTAAATCTATTTATACTTAAGATGCAGTTCTATACATGGTCCCTTTGCATCTTAAAAAGAAGTTGAAATTTCACTGCTATAGTTAGTTTATCAAATAATATGTGTAAAATATTGATATTCATAGGGCTCAACTACATTGAAATTATACAGAACAGAAAAGAATATTGAAATAAATGGCTTGTGGGGAACCCAAGACGGTGTCACCAGAACATATACCTTGTTTGTTTAGCAGGACAGCAACGACTTATTCAACAACCTAAGGACCAATCTGACAACAAGAAAACAATAATACTGGTGACCCACAGTGGAGAGGGATCCAAAGTGTGTGTAGCAGAGTTGAGGCTGGCCTTGGGTCACCCAATAAAACCACAGAAAGGTCCTGGGTCCCTGAGAAAAATGGTGCATAGCCTCTGAAGAGTACTGCCATATGTCTGGGTGGTGGGCAGGTTTTGCTTTTTGTTTTTTTAAAAATTAATTTATTCTTGTTACATCTTGTTATATCCTCCCATTCCTCCCTCCCTCCCATTTTCTCCTTACTCCCCTCCCCTATGACTGTGACTGAGGAGGACCTCCTCCCTCTGTATATGCTTATAGGGTATCAAGTCTCTTCTTGGTAACCTGCTATCCTTCCTCTGAGTGTCACCAGGTCTCCCCCTCCAGGGGACATGGTCAAATATGAGGCACCACAGTACTTGTGAAAGTCATACCCCCCTCTCCACTCAACTATGGACAGTTTTTTAATCCCTGGGGTTGAAAAGAGAGCCATGGCTACCAAAAACACCAGACACTGTGGTTACAGCACTGAGCAGACATCACAGTCTGGAACATAAGTGAATCTGACCTCAGGTCACACAGAAAAGCTTCAGAAAGGTTCAGAGTACAAGTAGGCACTGGGAACACACTCCAACTGGCACATATCACACTGGCAAAAGGTCAGCGAAGGAACACAAGCAACAATTCCTAGGACCATTTGATACCACCAGAAACCAGGAATCTCACTACAACAACAAGCCCAAAGATACTATTACAGCCTATGCAGAAGAGAATGATTTCAAATCTGAGGTTATGAAAATAATAGAGGCCTTAAAGGAGAAAAATAAATCTCTCAACTAGAACAAGAACATATGAAAGAAAGGTGAAAGAATTGAACAAATCACTTAAAGAAATTTGTGAATCACAGGAAAATACTATCAAACAGGAGATAGAAATGAATAAAAGGATTGAAGGCCTAAAATTGGAGATAGAAACAATGAAGAAAACACAATCTGAAACAATCCTGGAAATGGAAAACTTAGGGAAGAGGACAGGATATACAGACACAAGCTTTAATAACATAATTCAACAGATGGAAGACAATTTCAGGGTTAGAAGATATGACTGAAGAAATCAATACAACAGTTAAAGAAAATGTTAAATTTAAAATGCTCCTGACATAGAACACCCCAGATATCTGGGAAACTATGAAATGACCAAATCTAAGAATAATAAGGAGAGCAGAAAAAAAAAAAAAAAAAAAAAAAAGACTCACAGCTGCAAGATCCAGAAAATATTTTCAACAAAATCATGGAAGAAAATTTTCCAAATGCCCATAGATATACAAGAAGCTGACAGAACTCCCAACTGATTGAACCAGAAAAGAAAATCCTCCCACCACATAATAATCAAAACATTATATGTACAGAATAAAGAAAGAATATTAAAAGCTGCAGGAGAAAAAGGCCAAGTCACATATAAAGACAAACCTATAAGAATTATACCTCTCAACCCAGACTATGAAAGCCAGATAGGCCTGGATGGTTGTCTTGGAGACACAAAGAGACTACAAATGCCAACCCAGACTACTATTCTCAACAAAACTTCCAATCTTCGTAGATGGAGAAAAGAAGATACTGCTTGCCAAAAAAAGTTCAAACAGTACCTAACCGCAAATCCAGCCGTACAGAAGATACTAGAAGGAAAACTCCAACCCAAGGAGGGTAATTTAACCAGTAAAACAAAGGAAATAAATAACCATATATCCACAAACACACAAGACAGGAAGTTCAAACAAACACACACACACTCACTATCACTAACATCAAAAAATAGGAATAACCACTGGTCATTAATATCTCTCAACATTAATGGCATCAACCCCACAATGAAGAGACACAGACTATCAGAATGGATGGGAAAACAAGACTCCTAATTTAGTTATGTACAATAAAATTGCCTCAGCAATAAGGTAAATATTACCTTAGAGCAAAGAATTGGAAAAAGGTATTCTAAGTAAACAGACCCAAGGAACAAGCTGGGGTAGCTAGCCATCCTAGTATGTAGTAAAACAGACTTTCAACCAAAACTAATCAAAAGGGATGGGGAAGGGCACTTCATACTCATCAAAGGAAAAATACAGCAAGATGATGTCTAAATTCTGAACATCTATGTTCCATACGCAGAAGCACCCATATTCACAAAAGAAGCATTACTAAAGTTTAAATCATATTGATGGCCATACATTAATAGTGGGAGACTTCAACACAACATTTTCACCAACAAATAGATCATTAAGGTGGAAATTAAATGGAGAAATGAACTAATAGACATCATGAATCTGTTGGACACAACTGATATCTACAGAACTTTTCCCCGAAACAAAATTCAACTTCTTCTCAGCATGTATTGAATCTCCACGAAAATCAACCATATACTTCCTCAAAAAGCAAACTTCTATGGATACAGGAAGATTGAAGTAATTCCTTGCATCTCATCAGACTGCCAGGGTTTACATTTTTAATTCAAAAACAACAGAAACAACAGAAAGTCTACAAATTTATGGAAACTGAACAATTTCCTACTCAGTGATATTAAGGTAAGGAACAAAATAAAAAAAAGAGGAAGAAATTAAAAGCTTCCTATAATGCAATGAAACTGAAGGCACAGCACAGCCAAACTTATGGGACATAATGAAAGCATTCTAAGAGGAGAGTTCGTAGCACTAAGTGCCTTTATAAAGAAATTGGAGAGATTTCATACTAGCAACTTAACAACACATCTGAAAGCTCTAGAACAAAATGAAGCAGACACACGCAAGAGGTGTAGACAGGTGGAAATCATCAAACTGAGGGCTGAAAGCAATAAATTAGAAACCAAGAAAACAATTCAAAAAATTAACAAAAACAAGAGTTGGTTTTATTTTTGTTTTGTTTTGTTTTCCGAAAATCAACAAGCTAGACAAACCCTTAGTCAAACTAATTAAAGTGCAAAGGGAGAGTATTCAAATCAACAAAATCAGAAATGAAAAGGGAGATAAAATGACATACATTGTGAAGGTCCAAAGAATCCTTAGGTTGTAATTCAAATGCCTATATGCCACAAAATTTGAAAATTTAAATAAAATAAAAAATTTCCTGATAGATACAAACTACCAAAATTGAATCAAGATCAAGTAAACAAACTAAATAGTCCTATGAAATGGAGTCAGTCATCAAAAGTCTGCCAACCAAAAAAAGCCCAGGGCCAGATGGATTGTGTACAGAATTCTACTGGACCTTCAAACAAGAGCTCATACCCATTCTCTCTGAACTATGCCACATAATAGAAATAGAAAGAACATTACCAAACACATTCTATGAGGCCATAGTCACCTTGATACCTAAGCCACTAAAGACTCATCAGAAACACAGATTTTCAGTCCAATTTATCTTACGAACATTGACACAAAAATACTCAATAAAATACTAGCAAATCTAAGAATATATTACAACGATCTTTCACCATGACCAACTAGGCTTCGTACCAAGCATACAGGGTGGTACAATATATGGAAATCCATCAATGCAATTCACCATATAAACAAAATGAAAGAAAAAAAAACACGATCATTATTAGATGCTGAAAAAGAATTTGATATAATTAAATACCCATTCTTGTTTAAAGTCTTGGAGAGAGTAGAGATACAAGGCACATACGTAAACATAATAAAGTCAATATACAACAAGCCTATAGCCAACATCAAACTAAATGGAGAGAAACTTAAATAAGTTTCACTGAAATCAGGGACAAGACCAGGTTGTACACTCTCTCCACACCTCTTCAATATAGTACTTAAAGTCCTAGCTAGAGCAATAAGGCAACTAAAGGAGATCACAGGGATACAAATTTAAAAGTAAAAAGTAAAACTATCACTATTCATGGATGACATGATAGTATACATAAGTGACTCCAAAAATTGTACCAAAGTGTTGGGAGCCGAGAGACCCTGGCTGAGCTGAGAGACCCTGGTTGTGTTGAACTCCAGCTGACCCTTTCCGGCCAGCCTATACAGAAAGAACTTATCAAACATTTTGCCTGGCAACGGACAAACCACAAATATCATGCTTGGCCCCAGGAGAGGGAACTTGGCCCTGAGAAAAGGAACACTCAGTGTACCGTGGCTTTATAGCCTTTCTCAGAAGTCACGGTACATGAACATCTGACGTGCTGTGGTCTCTGGGAGAGGACCGCGGGGCCACCTGTCTCCTCCCCCTGCCCCACACATTGTCCCAGGGGTTCCTACACCAGAAGATTCTGTACTTTCCCACTGCTCTTCCTCCTTCCCCCGCCCTTCCTGAAGCACACTTTAAAAATCATACACCTGCTTTCAGTAAATGAGTCTTGATAAGACATCCTTTCTAGAGTCGTGTCTTCTCTCTTGCCCATTTTTCATTTATAGGCCGCGACCCCCTTTGAGAACCCGAATAACTAAACCCGCGGGATGGGGACACCAAAGAATTTCTATAGCTGATAAACACCTTCAGCAAAGTAGCTGGATACAATATTAACCCAAAAATCCAGCAGCCCTCCTATATACAAATGACAAATGTGCTGAAAAATAAATTAGGAAAACTACACCCTTTACAATAGTCACACATAATATAAATTATCTTGGTATAAACCAAGGAAATGAAAGACTTGTATGAAACAAACAAACCTACAAACAAAAACTCAAGTCTCTAAGGAAAGAAATTGAAGAAGACATCAGGAGATGGAAAGATCTCCCATGCTCATGGATTAGGCAAGTCAACATAATAAAAGTTGATATTCTACCAAAAGCAATTTACAGATTCAATGCAATTCCCAACAAAATTCCAAGACAATTGTTTACAGAGCTTGAAAGATCAATTCTCAACTTCATATGAAACAACAACAATAAAACAGAATAACTAATATAGCTAATATAATCCTGTAATAAAAGATTTTCTAGAGGAATCTCCAACTGTGATCTCTGGCTGTACTATAGAACAACTGTAATAAGAACAACACAGTACAGGCATGGAAGTAGGTTGGTCGTTCAATGGAATTGAATAGAAGTCCAGGAAATAAACCCACACACCCATGGACACTTTATTTATGACAAAGAAGCCAAAATCATTACAATGGAAAAAAAAGATATCATATTCAACAAATGGTGCTGATCTAACTGGATGGCTACATGTAGAAAATTCCAAATAGACTCATATTCATCATAGTGCACAAAACTAAAATCCAAGTGGATTAACAAGTTCAACTTAAAATCTGACACATTAAACCTCTGATGGGGTTGAAGACCAGATATTTTAGTTTACAATTAAGCCCAGTTATTTAGGGGTTAAGATGTTTTTAGGTGTAGATAGATGTTTTAAGTTGATAATGATGAGATATGATAGATATTGATTTACATTCATAATTTTAGACACACCAATATAGAAAAGATGTTTTCGTCAAATAGTCTACAAATAGTCAAAACACTAAGAATGTAATATTTATATAATTCCTGATTGTGTAAAAGTTCTTCTTGCTGTAGGTAGTGTATTTTATACATGTGTAATAACTTAAATGTATTTGTAAAAAATAAAAAGAATATTTAATAAAAATGTAATAATAAATTCAAAGAATATTTGAAAAACTGATACACTTAATAGGTTAGAAGAACATGTGGGGGAAAGTCTTAAATTTATTGGCACAGGAGACAACTTCCTGAGGAGAACATCAATAGTTCATGCTTTGAGATCAACAATTGATTAGTGGGACCTCTCAAAACTGAGAAGCTTCTGTAATGCAAAGGACACTGTCACAGAACAAAAAACAGTCTACACACTGGGAAAAGATCTTCACCAACCCTTCATCTGACAAATATCCACAATATATAAAGAACTCAAGAAATTAAGCACCATCAAACCAAATAACCTAATTAAAAGATGGGGTACGGAACTAAATAGAGAATTCTCAAGACGAATCTCAAATGATGAAGAAACACTTAAAGAAATGCTCAACATCCCTAGTCATCAGGGAAATGTCAATCAAAAGGACTCTGAGACTCCATCTTACACCTATCAGAATGGCAAAGATCATAAATTCAGGTGACAGTACATGCTTGTAAGGACATGGAGAAAGGGGAACACTCATCCATTGCTGTTGGCAATGCAAACTTGTACAGCCATTTTGGAAATCAATCTGGTAATTTCTCAGGTTACGGGGAATAATTCTACCTCAAGACCCAGCCATTTGACTCATGGGCATATACCCAAAACAACAAGGACATTTGCTCAACTATATTCATAACAGCTTTATTCATTATAGCCAGAATATGGAAACAATTTAGAAGTCCCTTAAAGGAAGAATGGATAAAGAAACTGTGGTGCATTTACACAATGGAAAACTACTCAGTTATTAAAAACAAGGAATTTGACATTTACTGGCAATGGATAGAATAGAAAAGATAATCATGAGTGAGATAACTCAGACCCAGAAAGATACATATGGTATATACTCACTTATAAGCAGATATTAGCTACATAATACAGAGAACCAACACTACAATACTGAGACTGATGCACTAATAAAGGACTACATATCATGTGGACCTAGACCCTCTGCTCAGATGTCACAGATAGACATAACAGTCTCCTGGTGAGTCCCCATATTGGGAGTAGGGGCTACATATGACATGGACTCTGGCTCCCCAACTTTGATCACTTCACCCAAGCAGGGTGGCCTTGCCAAGGCACAGAGGACAAGATATAGTTAATACAGATGAGACTTGATAGATGGAGTGCAGATGTTAGAGGAGGAGGGCTCCAGTTTCTGAGTACTAGGGTAGGAATGGAGAGTGGATAAGGCAGGGTGGGTGGGAGCAGGAGGCAAGAAGGAAGGGGCCTACATTCAGGATGTAAAGGATTCCAACTGCAGAACAAACAGGTAACTTATATTGCTAATCCCACTACATGGGTGTAACTCTGAGATGAGATGGGTCCTGGAAGTCTATGCATAGACAATGATTCTTGTTGGTCACAGAATCCATGTGATGTATTATTAGATGTCATTCTTTGTATGGCATGAACAAAGATTTACATATGTCTTTCTTCTGTTCATAAAAAGAGCAGAGAGCCAGACTTAATTGTTCTGTGCATCACACATACCTCATATATTTAATTTTAGAACTGTATAATGCTTGTGAGAAATTATATGTTTTCAGAACAAATGAACCAGATACTGATGGTGGATCAGATCTCACAGGATTTGTTCCTGTTAGCATGCTGGACACAGACATCCTGCATCCTTATTGTTCCAGCACCAAGTGCTTCAGTTACGGTTCCTCATCAGAATAGGAAAGCTTTGCAAAAAGCTTCAGATCCCAATTGTTCCAGCAATTCAGACTGTCCCACACAGGGCTTTAATTAATCCTGGAATTTCTCAACATTTATATACTGGATGACAAATACTATTCCTAGCTTGTTTAACCAGTTTCCCCAAATTTATTTTAACCAGACAAAGGTATTATTAGTCTCAAATCAGCCCAGAAAAAAAAGTTAAGAGAAAGACACCCTATTTGCCTTATGGGGCATTGCGTATAATTTTTGTTGCTTTCTTGGTCTATAGAGGATTATTTTCACAGGGAATTGGTTATAAGTTATTAATGGTCTCATTCAGAGAGAAAACAAGGATGCACTCAGGGATGTCACTTTTCTCTTAACTTTCTTAAATTTGGAGATAAGATTTGAAAAGACAGAAGATTGTTGAGTGTATTCCTCAATTTACTGCCTTACTTGTTACTAACAAGGCTATTTTTAATTCATGGGTATAGAAATCTGTATATTAATGCAAAATAAATGTAATTTTGATACATTGTTATAGAATTCAATTTTAAGATTATTCTTCACACACACAATATATATATATTGAAAGTGCTTTTACAGGCTACTTTGGATAATTAAGTAATAAAAGATAATATGACCAAATAATGGTTATATCAATTACTAGTCTATTCTATCCTGCAATTACTAGTCCATTACTATCATGAGAATATACATTCTAGGTTTAACAGACAAATATGATTCTATAGATATTAAATGTAAAATAATTAGATAAGGTCTTCAAAAACCTCAGAGAACTACGGAAGATGACATGTAGAGATAATTTTATTAGTTTAAAGATTCTTTGGCAACAAGACTGGTTAACTCCTGGAAACTTCCAACCTATCTCAAAAAGATAATAAGCATCAATGAACCTCCTTATGGAGATGGCTTCAAATATGGCAATCAAGCCACTGGGCAAAATGTCCTCATTTCTGCCACAGACAGAATTCTGTCTAAAAATTGGGAAGCTGGTTGCAAGCAGAGTTGGAAGCAAGTCCTCAATAGTTCCTGCTTCACAAATATGTCTGTCAGGTATATTGGGCCAGATGTCTGAAGATGATGCTCCAACATTATAGAGATATTTGGGTGACTACTCAGGGATCAAACTGTCCCTGTCATCTTCTCATTTTGGAATATTCTTAACTGAACTTCTTGTCTACTCAAATGATTAATTTTATTCCTTCTCAAGTCTCTGATGGGGTTGAAGACCTGATAGTTTAGTTTTAAAGTTAAGCTTAGTATTTTTAGGGGTTAAGATGTTTTTAGGTCTAGATAGATAGATTCTTTCAGTTTATAAAGATGAAATATGATAGATATTGACTTATAAGCAGAATTGTAGATGGACCAAGACAGGAAACAGGTTCTATTCAAGGTTTCTAAATACAAATAGCCAAAACACTATGAATGTAGCATTTATATATGTCTTGATTGTAGTGTGGTTCTTCTTGTTGGAGGTAGGTTATTGTATATATGTGTAAAAATATAAATCAACATATGAAAAAAAGAAAAAGAAAGACTTGTAACGTCATTCTTCTAGAGTCATAGATCCATGTATTGTCCAGCTATCATCAGAGGAGCTTCCTCATAAAGTATTTGGGAACCAACAGATCCATTGTTGGACAATATGCAGAGAGTGAGAAACCTTGGAATACCCTTTAAAGTCCTAAACAAGATGTCTCCATTACACCTCCACCCCACCCCTATCCCTGGCTCAGGCTACCCTGAGCAATAGGTGGTGGGGAGATTTTAAACCCAGAAGGGATAGAGACTTTCAAAGAAACAAAGCCTTCTAAGCACATCAAGACTGATGCGCATATAAACTCACAAAGACTGAGGCAGCATGCAGCAAGGAAATGGAAGAAATAGGCACAAGCCCCCATCTCTAATCCAGAAGATATCTCCAACTGATAAATACAAAGAAAAGACATTAGTTTTCCCTAAGAAAATCTCACTACGAATATAAAGCACTTTTAAAGACAAGCCCATGGCCAATAGCAGATGGCAAACACAAAATGAACCAAATGGCATTTTTTATGTGTTTTGTCTCATACTGTTTTGTTGGTATTGTTTTTAATTGTACAGGCCTTTTTGAGGGTAAATACCATGTTTGGTTGTTTTCTGTTTGGTGAGATTTCGGTATGGTCACTCTGTGTCTCTCTGTTTATCTGTGTTGTGTTTTTTGGCTCTTTTTTTTTTTCTGTTTTATGTTATTCAAATTTATTTTATTTTATTATTAATTTTTAGATACCTGGTTTATTTTCCAAAGAGAGAGAAGAACAGGTATTGATTGGGAAACTGTAATTAGAAAATGTTAGATGTAAAAACTATTTCTTTTCAATACAAGACAAAGGAGAACACATGATTGCTCATGTGATCCTTTTCTCTTTCAGTGTTATTTCAGAAAATGTTCCATAATGTGTAATAAGCTGTTGTATGTTCAAACAGTATGGGTAGGTATAGCAGACAGACATTATGATCTCTATGAACATATTTCTGTCTTTAAATATGAAAACTACCAATTTGTTTCTACAACCCTTCTCTAATGTTCCATAGGGATAAGATATTTATATTTTCCAAAATAATTGGAATCCCCTTTGAATTGCATCCTGTTACATTTGTCTTTTGCCAATAAGGTCAACATGAATCAAGTATTCTGATCATTCATGGAAGAGAATTGTGCATCAGAATTTTTTAAAATATTTCAACAATGAGTCCATTTGGATGTGCTTTTGGAACTTCCATTATATAATAGAACCATACATTAAGGTCTGGTCAGTTGGAAATTGTACACAGAAACAGACACATATGCCACACTAAAGAGACTCTTCAGGATGTATTCAAATCATTATTAATATGTGTGTGTATTTGTAAATATGTTTTAAAAACTGCATCAATTTGAGAGAGATTGGAGGCCAAGGTAGTGGTTGAAGGAATTGGATATGGGGAGAGTGTGGAGAGAATATAAACAGGAGATGTTGGAGGCTAGAGAGGGGCAGGGTTCTGTGATGTAATTAAATTTTCATTTAAAAAGTGAATACAGTCATAGGGGAGGGGAATTAAGGGAAATGGGAGGGAGGGAAGAATGGGAGGATACAAGGGATAGGATAACTTTTGAGATGTAACAAGAATAAATTAATAAAAAATAAAATAAAATAAAATAAAAAAGTGAATACAAATGCTACTTTTCATTTAGTATTTTTCATAGCTCTGCTTAGACCTTATGAAAATATGGTTTGGTAAACATTGTAAAGTAGAAAAATCATTGCCTCAAAATGGAAACACAAACCTTCTTGTAGCATTAGAACAGAATGGAAACAGCCTTTATTTTTTTTGTTTTAAACAAACATGGACAAGTTCTCCTCAGCCTGCGGTGAAGCATCCTATCTGTTATCATCAAAAGTGCTCATAAGATTAGGAAACTTTTCTCTTCTACACAGGTTTGCTTTTTTTCATTGTTATGTGAATCCCATTATTTGGATGGGACCATTTTCACCAATGTTTCAGACTTTTGCCAGCTATGAATAAAACTGTTATTAGTATCCTAGAATATTTCTGAACATGTATTTACATTTTTGTCTTGTATATGTAGGTATCAGAAGCCTGAAATGAATTATTAAGAATATATATATATATATATATATATACATATATATATAATTATCAAAACTAAAAGCTAATCAACAAATGCTAATACTGTTCCAATAAAATGTCTTACTCTCTAAATATAAGGCTGCCAGTTTATCAGCTTTTTACAAATAAGATATCAAATGTTAGGCTTATAACATGCTTGCATATAATAGGCATGTAAAAATAAATTACAAGTGTGGGAAGTACTGCACTAATATATAGGGAAAATTCATGTGTTCTTAAACAGAACTCTTGGGAAGTTATTTTTTTTAATTATATGCCTCTACATTTTAATTCATTGTGTACATTCCATATGGCAATAAGCTATATCTCATATATATTTCAATATTATATATCTTACTGTAAATTATCATTGGTTAACCATTAGTCAAAATGAGATCAGAGATTTAGACAGGAACTTTTGTGCAAGTTCAAATGGAACTCTGTGAGCCCTGAGATATCTGTAGACACTGATCCAAGGTCTTCGAGAGAGCAGGAATGCCTTTGTTCGATGTTGTAATAATTATAAAATCATGCATAAGGTTATTTTGTATATTTATATGTGGATTGACACTATAGCATCATCTGCATTTCATGAAGAGTACATGAAATTCATACTAAAATATTTGTCGGGCGGTGGTGGTGCATACCTTTAATCCCAGCACTGGGGAGGCAGAGGCAGGTGGATTGCTGTGAGTTCAAGGCCAGCCTGGTCTACAAAGTGAGTCCAGGACAGCCAAGGCTACACAGAGAAACCCTGTCTCAAAAAACAAACAAACAAAAAAATCAAAAAAACAAAAAAGAATATTTGTCTTTAATCATTATTTGGTCTAGTATAATTTTCAAGTTAAAAAAGTTAGTGTTCTAAAAGCATAACATTGATTCTAAGAATCTCCAAACACTTTTACAAAACAAAATGATACATGATTGTGAATAACACTTGCTTTAAGAATTTGGTACATAAATCATCACAGCTACTATTTTTGTCTAAAATATTGCTAAATAAAATCAATCAATCTAATTTAGACCCCTCAAAATGCATTCTCATTATTTAGACATAACAGATTAGTATTTTTAAGCTCAGTTTGTGTTGGTGACATTTCTGAGGATAATTAGTCAGAATGAATCCAAGAAGCTTGAAGAGTTGTGCCATTTTAATGAGTGTTCAGGAACTTCCACCCTGGGATTTGTTATTTTGTTGCTATGACAAGGGATCATTTAGCAACAAAAATAGGCATTAACAGGCTGTTCATTATAGTGGCAGAAAAATAATTGAATGGGTGTAATCAAATAGCTTGGTCATTCACATTTATTTTGATGTTCACAGTTCGACATGATTCTATCAACAGATGTATTATTAAGCTGCCATTTTAACATACCGAATTTAGTGGAATATGTAGAGAAAATTAAGCTGATAAAATTCTTATTTATGTGTTGTATATTGTTCTCAATATGTTATCCATTGCTAAACTACCTCTGTACCACTAAGATACAAGCACCCCCAAGACAACGCACCCAATAAAAAGGTCTATTTCTTTTTTTTTAACACTTCATTTTTTATTCTGTGTTCATAGATCTACACTCTTTCTCTTTCTTACACACACAGACACACAGACACGCATACCCGGGGGGTGGGGCAGGGAGAGAACAATACACAAATAAGGGTCAGAGGACAATTTGAAGAAATTGATTATCTCCATTCACAATGTAGGTCATAAGTATCAAACTTCAAATATCAGTGTTGACAGCAAATGTCTTTATTTACTGAGCCATCATGAGAGCTCATACTTAATTTTTTTACTATAAAAGTAATTTTCTTCCCTTCCTTTATTTCTGCATTTTGTGTCTTTGTTCTTTCCCCTTTCTTTCTTCTAGATTAATTTATTTTATCTGTATGAATGTTTTACCTACATTTGTATGTATATGCACCATGTGTGTGCTTGGTGATCACCAAGATCAGATAATGGAATAAGACTTTGTGTAACTGGATTTAGAGAGAGTTGTAAACATCCATGTGAACCTTGGGACCTAAACTCAGGTCCTCTACCAAAGAAATATTTGTTCTTAACCACTGATTCATCTCTCCAGCCATAGCCACAAAGGTATTTAAGATACACAAAAAATTAAAAAAACATTTTATAGGGACCTGTTAGAGTTATTCATAAAATGAGACACTATTTTTCTAAGGTACAAAGTAAAATGAAATAATAATAATTATTACAAGGAGTTTCACAATATATTATAATTTTCAATTCTTACAGTTCTTTTTTTTTTTTTTTTTTTTTTTTTTTTTAATTACTCCTTGGGTACTAGCCTTCCTTCAAATAAAAGGTTGCCAACAGACATGGTCCTGTTGATAGAGCCAGTTGTCTTTTCTCCTATGATCTCCCAACTCTAATATAGAGAACACTGCTGTAGTGCACTGTTGACACTTTTTGGTGGCAACTATGGCCATCTTGGGCACCTCTCTTGGGCACTCTAGGGAGAAGTTTAACAACCACGTAGCTAAAATAGATTGTGGGGTATTATTTTTCCTGATGATCACTTAGACACTTTTCAAAGTAGTTTTGAACAAGAGAAGATGAGGGCCAGAAATCTCTTTCATATTCCAGAGCAATGAGACTAAGAGTCTGGTGACATTGGTGTTGATGTGGATAGTCATTTTTGGTCATTGGAATCCAATAGGGGTACTGCAATTCTTGTTATTCATCCTTCGTTCCAAAGGCCTGTGTCTTGTTGGCATGCTAGGTCTGCACAGTCCCTGTCCTTGTCGCTTTTTTTTTCTCCTCACATAAGACAGCTACCCTATGGCACTCAGAGGAAGGATAGCAGACTACTAAGAAGAAACTTGATGCCCTAGCATCGTATTCAAGGGGAGGAGATCCCCATCAGTCACAGTCATAAGGAAGGGGAATGGGGTGAAAGTGGGAGGGAAGGAGGAATGGGAGGATGCACGGGATGAGATAGCAATTGAAATGTAATATGAATGATTTTATTTTCAATAAAAAAATTTTTTTAAAAGACAGCTACAAAATGCTATAGATCAGAAATTTCATTAAATCATTGAAGTTAGAATGAGGGTTAGTTATAAACCACAGGGACTATCAGTCACCTTCCTTTTTTTTTTTTTTTAAATCCACATCTAGCCATCATTTTATATTTGCACTTGGTAGCTGGCCTGAAAGATCTATTTCTAAGAACCTATAGGAAAGCCCATGGATCCTAGCTAAAAGAGGCTTAAAGTGCTGTGAAATGAGTAAAGCTGAGATTGCATTTATTTATTTATTTATTTATTTATTTATTTATTTATTTATTTATTCTTGTTACATCTCAATGGTTATCCCATCCCTTGTATCCTCCCATTCTTCCCTCCCTCCCATTTTCCCTCCCATCCCACACAAGGAATGTATGATGTCATTGCAAGCATGAAATTGACAAAATAACTCTATTGAAGTTAATACTTACCTGTAGGTGTTTTCTTCTGGTCTATTGCTAACAGTTAGATTCAGGAATTCATAGATTTTACAAAGTATGATAAAAGATCAAATTTCCCGATTAAGTACCCTGGATATATTGAAAAGTCCATCTGAGAGCTAAAAGTTGAAACATTACTCCTCCATATCACATGAATTAGGTTTTTTTTTTTTGTTTTTTTATGCTTTATATGCTTTTTATTTAAATGTTTACAGATATGGACACTGATTCTTTTTTAAATATATATATATTAATTTTTTTATTATTTTATTCTTGTTACATCTCAAGAGTTATCCCATCCCTTGTATCCTTCCATTCTTCCCTCTCTCCCATTTTCCCCTTATTCCCCTCCCCTATGACTGTTCCTGAGGGGGATTACCTCCCCCTGTATATGTTCATCAGTAGAAGAATGGATAAATAAACTGTGGTACATACACACTATGGAATACTACTCAGCTATTAAAAATAAGGAATTCCCGAAATGTGTGGATAAATGGATTGAGCTAGAAATGATCATAATGAGTGAGTTAACGCAGAAGCAGAAAGACTCAAATGGTATATACTCACTTATATCTGCATACTAGCCCAAGGCGCATGTCCCACAAAAGCCATCACTTACCAGGAAACTGGGACAGAGGGGAGGACATCCTATTGGGACTCTAGATGAGAGATGCATGGGAGAATAGCAAAGTAGAAGGATCCAGAGGGTCCTAGAAACCTACAAGTAGAACATTATGATAGGCAGATTTGGGCCTAGGGGTCCCGCTCAAACTAAGGCACCAGCCAAAGACAATACAGGAGGTAAACTTTAAACCCCTACCCAGATCTAGCCAATGGGCAGAACATTCTTCACAGTTGAGTGGAGAGTGGGATATGACTTTCTCATGTACTGTGGTGCCTCACATTTGACCATGTCCCCTGGAGGGGGAGACCTGGTGGCACTCAGAGGGAAGACAACAGGTTGCCAAGAAGACACTTGATACCCTATGAGCATATAAATTAGTTTTTTGAATAAATAGTTTCTTTTCTTTTTAAAAATTCTTGTACCATGAATAAAAAAAAATGGAACATTAAATTATGGTAGTCTGCAATAACATATTTAACTCATTATATTGAGTAGAGTGCCATCTATGATATATTTCATATTTGTGTATCATCTATCTTTTTACTGTCTCTAATCTACCTATTTAATGTCTATCCTCCAAGCACCATTTTTCCCTATTATCTATCTTTTCATGTTTCTGTCATCTATCTATCCCCTATCATTCATCTATCTATCTATCTATCTATCTATCTATCTATCTATCTATCTATTTATCTATCTTATCTTCTACCACCTGTCTATATTTCTATCAACAATTTTCTATATACATACCATTTGTCCATTAATTCTATTTGTGTCCTACCATTTCCCTATCCTTAATGCCTGTCCACTTATGGATGAAAGTGTACATTTGTTGTTGGTGTGATTACTTTTGTCTTTATTCATTCTTTTAAATCTAAGAAGCAAAAAACTACCATTTCTGTTTTGTTCTATATAATTCTATTGGAGTCATGAAATGGTAAATGGTAGCTAGCACTATCACATAGTGCTTAGGTGCACATGAATCATGGTGGGAAGAGTGGATATGATCTAGTGTAACCAAAATGAATGGAGATTATTTCAAGAATAAAAATGAAGATATAGATGTGAAATTGGGTGTGGTGGCACATGAGTGCATATCTAGAGCTCAGAAAACTAAAACAAGGAGATAAGGGGTTCAAATGTATTTCTGGTAACATATTGAGTACAGAAAAGCCTGTCTCAAACCGGAATAGTACCACCGCCAAACACTAAAAGCAATAGCAACCAGAAATTATGAGCTACGGACCTACCAAGTATATTTTGTTTGAAATCTATGAGTTTTACTTTTTTTAATTTACTTTACACCCCAGTTGTAGCTCCCCTTCCCTCCTTTCCTGGAAATCTCTCTCTTACCTCGTCTGTCCCCATCCAGCCTTCCTCCCTTCTCCTTAGAGAAGGATATCAACCTGGCTTCGCATATTAAATTGCAATACAATTTGGTGCATGCTCTTCTATTGAGCCTAAATAAGGCAGCCAAATTAGAGAAAGAGACTAAAGGCAACCAATGTATTCATAGGTGTCCCCTACCCCTAATTTAAGAGAGCCACATGATGACCCAGCTGCACAACTGTTAAATATGTCTAGGACTGTTCCATGCATGCTCTCTGGTTTGCAGTTCAGTCTCTATGAGGCAGTATAGGCCCAGGTTAGTTGATTCTTAGTTTTGCTTCAGGTATCCTTGGCTCTTTCCAGAGGTTAACTCCCTCACTCCTTCACTGCTTTACTTCTTTTTCTCCCCTTCTTCCACAGATTTCCCCAGGCTCTACTTAGTATTTGGCTGTTGATCACTGCATCATTTTCCATCAGTTTCTGGTGACAGTTGTGTTAGGCACCTGTCTGCAAATATAGCAGTAGAATATCATTAGTAGTGTAATCTGCTGCATCTGATGCCAGGGACACTCATTGGTTGCCAATTTCTTCAAATTCTTTTTGTCCTTTAGCTCTGCACATCATGTAGACAGGAAAAATTGTGGGTCTAAGTTTTTATGATTGATTTGGTGTTCCAGCCTCTCCAGCCTGGTTAGAGGAGACCACCAGATCAGGCCCCATATCTTGCATTTCTAAGAGTCTTTGGTAGAGTCACCCTCATAGATTTCTGGGAGTTTCCATTTTCCTAGGTTTCTAGCTCCATGGGGTGGAGGAGGGGTGGAGATGAGAACAGGAGAGATGAGTTGGAAGAAGGAAGGAGGGGCAAATTACTGGTTGGGACAATTGCATTGTAGAGCATTTCTGGGACAAAGCCTATGATTTTACTGAGTTAGAGAAGTGATAAAAACAGTTGAAAGAGTAGGTCAGAGTCAAATTTGGGAGAGTAAAACAACAACAACAACAAAAACAACAACAAAAACTTAACTAATATTGGCCTGAGAGTCTGCTGTTAGTCTCCCGAGGCCTAGGGTTATAAACACATACTACTACCTACGTCTGATTTTTTTATATGGGTGCTGAGATAAAACTCAAATTCTCATAACTATATATCAAGCTTTTTACTGGGTGATTCATTTGCATGGTCAAAGCTTATGTATCAAAAATAAAATAAAATTAGCACTCAATTAACCTATAAAAATGCTTTATATGATTCCATTATTTTATCCATATAGTAAAGCTATTAAAATGTTAAAAGAATCCTCTCTGCTTCTGAAATCTGTTTCAGATTATTACAGTACCACAGGGCAGTATTTCCCAGTCTGTTCACACATCTCTAATATAATTAAGGAGAAAAGAACATTTTAAAAAGGAGTCATATATTATTTTCATTGTCTTCATATTGACAGAATATCAAACAAAAATCAGCAAAGGAGGGAAGGTATTATTTTGGCTAAGGCCTTTTGAGTACTGTTACCGTCATGGCAGAGTGTAAATGTAATGTTTATTTACCAGATACAATTGTCTCAAAGGATTACTTCTGCATAAGGTCACCCATTTCTAGTTTGTTTGTTTGTTTGTTTTGTTTTGTTTTGTTTTAACACTGGCTAGCTGGTTCAACTCAGCTGTTCTGGCTCAAACTCCTCTCCAAGCTGAGCGACTCAATCTGGCTTCTCTTAGCTCCTCACTGAATTACTCTGCTTTGCCTCAAACTAACTCTGGCAATTTGTTCCAGTTCTCTGGCTCCTTCTTATTCCCTGGTTTCAATTGCCTCTTCAGGAAACAGAAATGAACTCAACTACACCGAACTGCACTCAGTCACGTGTGTTTCTTTTGACTGTCAACTGACTGACTTCAACTACTCTGTTTTCTCTACTGAAATCTCTACTTTACTTTACTGTCTTCTCTGCTATCTCTAATGTACCCTAATCTTCAGTCTCAACTCTACTTCACTGCACTTCCATAGATTTTTTTCACTCTCTGTTCTCATTAGAGTTGGGTATATCCTATCTCAACATCATTCTGTCAACTCTTTCTCTGACTTGTCACTTCAGCTGCCTATCAATTAGCTACACTTTCAAACATAGGTGCTTCCTTCTACAGACTTTACCTTTATCATTTGGGATTAAAGGTATATTTTAAGGATGTGTCTGTGTTCCAGCCAGAGGGACTAATGGTATGACATTCTGCCCAGATAACACATATCTATAAGGTCTTTGGATGTGATCCTTTGCCAGAGCAATGAAGCAATGTACTTCGTAATGAATATTATAGTATACCAGAAAGCAGAGAGAGAAGTAATCTTGTCACTAGCATTTCCTTAATTTTCTCCCCTTTCACTTTCTTTTTGTTTATTTGTTTCTGTACTGCAAGGCCACAGTCTTATATACTACACAGTCAGGAAGTGTCTTCCATGCTTATTCGATATTATCATGACCCACAGATACACTTACAGATATCACATAAACACATCAAAGCAAGTAATTATAAATCCAATCAAGTTATAATGATTATTGATCATCAGACAATATGGGAAATATTTAATAGTTCAACATCTTTCTTACTCTTTTTCTTCTTATGTATTTTATATCTGTGGTTTGAATATCCTGGATTTAGTAAGTAAACTAGATTCAGGTGGAATTCATTGAAATGCTTCTGTCTCTCTTTCCTAAGAGCTGAGATGAAAGACTTGTACTGCCATACCCTGCTTCAATTCTTTGAATTTAACCCTGGTTCTACATTCTTTGGTGTGTAAAAGATAAAATGCATCTGCTTACTTTGTGGGAAAGTGATAGAGTGATGAAGCAAATTATCTCCTAAGCATAAATTCAAAGTAGATTGTTGGTAAATTTAAAAAAATGATGTTTGTTGTGTAAGAAGGATTTTTTGGACATCAGCACTTATTATTTTCATAAGGTTTTCGTAGGCATAATGTTTTTGTGGAACACAAATACTGACTTATGTATCTACCAATATCTGCTACATTCCTTGTTCTGAGAATCTCCTATCTCAATGTTATATAAACACTCCTGCTCCCCATTTGTTACATGATATGCCAATAAATTAGCTTACAGACAATTGCTGAGCAGGGGAGAGAATAGGGCTGGACTTCCTGCCAGCCAGGGTAGGAGGAGTTATGGGGAGAAGTAGGACCTTGGGCCACAGTAGAGGTCCAGGAGATATCAGTCAAAGACCTGAAGCAAGGAAAGATACACAGTATAAAAATGTCTCAGATGCTCTGGGAGGAAGGCAAATTAGCATAGAAGGTTGGGAGCAGAGTTAAAACTCCCCAGGTCCTGTGTTGTGAAGCTCATTTTGAAAGAAATATGAGGGTTTCAATTATATGGATGATAGCAAGCTTAAGAAAGAAACTGAGTCCCAGTAGGATGTCCTCCCCTCTGTCCCTATTTCCTGGTAAGTGATGGCTTTCGTGGGACATGCTCCTTTGGCTAGTATGCAGATATAAGTGAGTATATACCATTTGAGTCTTTCGGCTTCTGGGTTAACTCACTAATTATGATCATTTCTAGTTCAATCCATTTATCCACAAATTTCAGGAATCCTTGTTTTTAATAGCTGAGTAGTATTCCATAGTGTATATGTACCACAGTTTCTTTATCCATTCTTCTACTGATGGACACTTAGGCTGTTTCCATGTTCTGTTTATTATGAATAAGGCTGCTATGAACATGGTTGAGCATATGTCCTTGTTGTGTGTTGGAGCATCTTCTGGGTATATTCCAAGGAGTGGAATAGCTAGGTCTTGAGGAAGCCTTATTCCCTGTTTTCTGAGATAGCACCAGATAGATTTCCAAAGTGGCTGTACTAGTTTGCATACCCACCAGCAATGAAGGAGTGTTCCTCTCTCCCTACATCCTTGCCAGCATGTGGTGTCGCTTGAATTTTTTATCTTAGCCATTCTGATGGGTGTAAGGATCCAGAGGGTCCTAGAAATCTACAAGTAGAACATTATGATAGGCAGATTTCGGCCCAGGGGTCCCGCTCAAACTAAGGCACCAGCCAAGGACAATACAGGCGGTAAACTTTAAACCCCTACCCAGATCTAGCCAATGCTCAGAACAGTCTCCACACTTGAGTGGAGAGTGGGATATGACTTTCTCACGTACTGTGGTGCCTCACATTTGACCATGTCCCCTGGAGAGGGAGACCTAGTGGCACTCAGAGGAAGGACAGCAGGTTACCAAGAAGAGACTTGATACCCTATGAGCATATACAGGGGGAGGTATTCTCCCCAGAAACAGTCATAGGGGAGGGGAATAACGGGAAAATAGGAGTGAGGGAAGAATGGGAAGATACAAGGGATGGGATAACCATTGAAATGTACCAAGAATAAATTAATTAAAAAATTTAAAAATAAATATATAAATAAATAAAATAAATAAATAAATAAAAGAAAGAAAGAAAGAAAGAAACTGAGAACAACATAGTTATTTAAAAATAACTGTAGCAGTTTTCATTAGTTAATCTTTAATTGATATCTTTTACTCTCTATAGATATCATCCAATGTCCACTGGGTAATGGGATATTTTATTTTTCCTCTTTCTCTAAGTTCTTAGTACTTAGTATGAAGCTTGATATGTAAAATATTTTACAATAATGAGTAAAATGTTAAAGTATTTCCAGATAATAGAATTACTAATCAATTTTAAGTTAAACAATTCTGTCAAAAATGCTAAGATTTGAAAACAATATTTACCACATATCTGTGATATGAATAATGAAATGATACATTAACTATGACACACATTAACATATATTTAATTAATTTAGCTTCTTATGCCTGATAAAAAAGTAATGAGAAACTCTAACAGAAATTGCTTTTTAGTTTTTCCCCCCGGGCTAATTTACAACATAGCAGAAGGACATAAATCTGGTAATCAGTAAAATTTGCATAATGTGAAAGAAGGGCCTATGAAATGGTGGATCACTATGTACTCACTCTATTGATGTCTTACAAATTCATTGGGGATTGAGAATCAATTTGGGAAGGAAAAACCTAGATAATATGAAGCTAAACACGTTAAATGTATGGAGAGTGTATGAGGAATTATTTTGATGGAAGGGTAACGAAACTCAGGAAACATCAAAGTACCCTAATAATTATTAAAATATGAACATTTTAAAGTTATTATGAATAACATCATCTGTATATATTTAAATTTATAATTTATATATATAGCTATAGAGACATTTTTGCTTGCAATTGTTTGCATATAAGAAGATGTTAAATCGTAAAGTGCAGAAATAAGTCTAAGGAGAACATCAACTCGCTGCGGGGATGGAATCCATGAGCAAAATGGTTGAGGCAGAGCTGCATTTCAAAAGATCTAGAACCTCAGGAGGATTTATTATTATTTTTTTCACAAAATATGGACTTAAAGCATCAAAATGTGTTGCCACTTCAGCAACAAAAGTTGATATTCTAACTTCACATTTCCGTATGCTCCTTTAAACCAGTTCCCTTTCTTGTTTCTTTATTCCACCCCAGAACTCCAGTTGGCAGTTACTGGGTACACACAGGCCACTCCTGTCTGCAAAGCAGGTAGACTAGCTGCAGATCTTTATCTCTTCCACCATTCTACTAATCAAATCTCTGGTTCTAATCCCTAGCTCCTGGTGTGTGTGTGTGTGTGTGTGTGTTTGTGTGCTTTTATTTTGTTTCAGTTTGTTGTTTGTTTAGCTGTTTTAGGCTTTGAGTTTTTTAAATTTTTTATTAATTTATTCTTGTTACATTTCAATGGTTATCCCATTCCTTATATCCCTTCATTCTTCCCTCACTCCCATTTTCCCCTTATTCCCCTCCCCTATGACTGTTTCTGAGGGGCATGTCCCATGAAAGCCTTCACTTACCAGAAAACTGGGACAGAGGGGAGGATATCCTACTGGGACTCTAGATGAGAGAAGCATGGGAGAATAGCAAAGTAGAAAGATCCAGAGGGTCCTAGACACCTATAAGTAGAACATTATGAAAGGCAGATTTGGGCCCAGGGGTCCCGCACAAACTAAGGCACCAGCCAAGGACAATACAGGCCGTAGATTTTAAACCCCTACCCAGATCTAGCCAATGAACAGAACATTCTCCACAGTTGAGTGGAGAGTGGGATAAGACTTTCTCACGTACTCTGGTGCCTCATATTTGATCATGTCCCCTGGAGGGGGAGACCTGGTGGCACTCAGAGGAAGGACAGCAGGTTACCAAGAAGAGACTTGATACCCTATGAGCATATACAGGGGGAGGAAATCCCCCTCAGGAATAGGCTTTGAGGTTTTAAATCCTACTTTATCTGGAGTTCCTTAATACTTCTACCTTCCTTCCAACCCACTGACCTCAGGTATGAGAGAAAGAATGTTAGTAGGAACAGCGAATATAGATCTTTTTAAGTTCAGTCGCTTGGCAGTGATTCTACTCTCTTATCAGTATTCCAGCACTCCAGGTAACTGGCAAACAGCAGCAGCAAATTGCAAATAGCAAACAGCAATAGCAACAACAGAACAAATCAGCAGCAGTTTTCTTTTTATTTAATTTTATTTTATTAATTTATTCATATTACATCTCAATTGTTATCCCCTCCCTCCCATTTTCCCCTTACTCCCCTCGCCTATGACTGTGACTGAAGGGGACTTCCTCCCCCTGTATATGTGCAGTAGTTTTCTTAAAGCAGTGTCTAGAATGTTTCTCTCTAGGAGAATCTCGAAGCCACCTCTCTCTCCCTCTAGGCTCCTATTTATATCCACCCTTTCAGAATCTGTACAAAGATGTTTACTAGCTGGAAGACCATCCCTAACACTCCCCACACCATGGCCACACACAGTGGCAGTTTCCAGCTGACAAAAATCATATGCGTTTTCATCAGCTGTGAATAAACTAAAGGCAGTTACACATCCTTCTTTTGGGATCAAAACAAAAAACATGTTTATACCACATAACCAAAATTTACACTACAGGCTCTTTATTTTCTTTTCTTGGATTTTATGAGTCCTGTTTTTGTATTGTGTTCATTTTGCAAAAGAAGGGGAAAATATGATATGTATATATATATGTATATATTAAAATAGTTTCAAATTTTTAGATAACTAAGATGATCAAAATATCTTATTTGATGTTACCAGTGATAATCGAGTTCTATATTCCTTATCTAAAATGCCAAGGATCATAATTGTTTTTTCTCTTTATACTGTGAAATATTTACATATTTATAATAAGATAACGGAGAACCCAAGTCTAGGCATGACATTTCTTCTTATTTTTTTCCATGCATGTAATTTCATGCTTTATGAGTTTAACTGATATAATTCTGAAAACTGGCATTAAGTTAAGTGTGGAATTTTCATCTCTGTCATTATTTTTAAACTAGAAAATTTTTAGTTTTAAAGTGATTTATACCACAGAGTTTTGGTAGAGGTCTAAGGTACACAGTCTTTCAATTAATTTTTAATGTCAATTGAATGAGGTAGATTTCCCCTCATATTGGTTTGTCATGTAGCAATTTGTAAAAGTTTTCATGTTATGTTCTATGAAACAGTTGCGTACTCATCAATTGCTGTTGTTTGTTGAAACATCTTCTCTGATGATCTTAATCTGAACTATTGTTTATGTCTACCTGCTGTCCACCTTTGCTGTGTCGTCATGATGGGTTGTACATTACACAAACATCCTCCACTACTTTATTAATCCATTTGCTGGGTGTTTACTAACCTTGTGTCATTTTAACCCTTATGTTTTAAGCTATTGAGACATTTTAGACTCAATCAATACAAAAATTATTGTAGAATGTGGAATGAATGATATGGAAAAAATCCTTACCTAAGCTAGTATTATTAGAAGTACAACATGAGTTTGTAAGTTAATAAATGATTCATATATTAAAATGAATAATATTATACCACACAATGTAATTTAAAATTGAATACACATGTTTATCTCATAAAATATTTTGCATTTAAAACATAGTAAAAAGTTAGACAAAAATGTCTCAATACTTTCTTTCGGATAATGTATTTTAATTAATAAAACAAAGTTATTTCAGTAGTGAATGACCTGTAGTTATATCCATAATTAGATGTAATATAGAGGTTTTTATCTATAGAAAGAATGCATTTATACTATTCACATGAAACTGTAGGCAACTTCGAATAATCATATTAAACCAATTAAAATACTTTCAGAAGTATAAATAACATGTTTTCTTGCACTTGTTACTCTCATACTTAATAGCTATATAAAATTATCCATTGTCAGATGCTATGACTGTAAAAGGAAAATGTGGATAAAAAAGCAGCAAACAGGACATGAAGGTGGAAAAGCAGCATGGAGTAAGATATAGAAGGTATATCTATATAGATATAGAAGGACATATACTAAAAGTATATGCTGTGCCACAGTATGTATGTATGTATGTGATATATATATTTGCGCTAATATGAGGTATTGTACCCATATAACTCAATTATAATACAAGTTTACATCCAATACTTTGAAACTGCTATTGTAGGCTGTTTAGGATAAATAAGTTATACAAGTTAATTGTTAGTTGATCAAATCATGGTTAAGCCAATTACTAGTTTACTTTTATCACAAGACTATACCTCTTAGGTACGGCAGATAGATATGACTCTATAGAAAGATAAGGTAGGATAGTTAGATAAGGTCATCAAACACCTCAGAGACATGCAGAACATGGCATTTAAAAATGTTTTTATTATTTTAATGATTCACTGACAATAAGACAGGTTAGCTCCTGGCAACACTCAGCCTACCTCAAAGAGGATAATGAGCATGAAAAAACCTCCTTATGGAGATGGCTTCAAATGTGGCAAACAAGCCACTAGGTAAAATGTCCTCATTTCTACTACAGAGAGAATTCTGTCTAAAAAAAAAAAAGGCAAGCTTGCAGAGTTGATGGCCAAAGTCTGCCTAGGCAGGGTAAGCAAGTCCTGAATAATTCCTGCCTCACAAATATGTCTGGCAGATATATTGCGCCAGAAGGATGAAGAAGATGCTCCAACATTATATAGAGTTTTGTGTGACTATCCAGGTAGCAAATTGTCTCTGTCATCTTCTCATTTGGAAAGCTATTATCCTACACTCCAGGAATACTCAGGTAATCAAGTTTATTCTTTCTCAAGTTTCTGAGAAAGTTGAAGACCAGGTAGCTTAATCTTACAAAGAAGCTTAGTTGTTTAGGGGTTAAGATGTTTTTAGGTCTATATAGATGTTTTAAATTGGTAAAGACAGTATGTTATGGAGATTGATTTACATTCAGAATTTTAGATGCACCAAGAGAGGAAAGATGTTTTCCTCAAGGATGTCAAATACAAATAGTCAAAACACTAAGAATATAACATTTATATAATTCCTTATTGTGTCATGGTCCCTCTTGCTATAGGTAATCTATTGTATATATATATATATATGTAATAATATAAATATATATGTAAAAATAAAAAAATATTTAATAAAAAGTATATGGCGTGCCTACATGAATACAACCTTATGTAGACTTAGTAATAAAATTTTTTAAAAAATGAAAATGGTTCTTTGAATGCTTACTATCTCTAGGGATTGATTTAAGATTGTTTCATTTTTTTAATTATGAATTTAATATACTGTGGTGTTGCATATTATGATTACTTTGGTGAGATTAAAATCTACTTAATTTTATTGATGCATGTATAAGGTACATGTCACTTTATAACACACCAAAAATAAAAGGTTTTAAAATGTTCTTTCTTTTTTTTTAATTTTTTAGAGTCTTGGATCCCAAGTTTTTGGTATAAGTAGAGCTGAACATCTCTGAAAAATCTCATTGCTTTATAAAAGACAATGCTATTCACATCATCTTACCCATCCACATGGGCACACCAGGATTTCCACTTACTGAAAAGGAACTGGTTATACCAGATTAAGACTCACCTTAATTACCGCACTTTCACTGAATTAATACTTTGTGCCAGTCTTTAAATCACTCACATTTTGAGTTAAGGTTTCACATTGTGCTAAGGATCCAACTCACCAAATTTTGGTAAATGTTATCAATCCCACTATGGCACCATAAACTCTGGGGTCTATAAAGAGGAACACTCATAAATTCCATTCAATTTTCTAACCATTTACTTTGATGTTGTATGTTAAAAATACAGTGGTGTGTTCTCAAACTAAGGTGGAAGCAAACATTTTAGAGTAAAAAGTGTATTGCCCCACTAATTTTCTATGCTTTCTGCACAGCTCAAATTCTGAAACATAGCAATATAAATTCCTCCAGTACAGGCTAGTTTTGGAGGGTCCAGGAAACATTATCAGTATTGAACCAAGGTACCAATATCAAAGCACTATGTGTCTGGGACATAAGGGAAAGCTATTTGGCCCACTTGTGGAGTCTAGCTTTTCCCAAGGACAGCTAGCTTATGTTTAAAGATAATAAAAAGTCCAACTTGACTCAAGGTCTCTGTCTGTGCCCGGAATCCAACTAGACTCAAGATCTGTCTGTGCATAGGGTCTAGCTTGACTTGAGGAAAACCAGCTATGTCTAAAATATTCCACTGCCCCTGAAATGTATTAACCCCTCCCTGCTAGCCTGCAAAATTCTAATTTTTCAAAAAGATATAAAAAATACTTGCTCTTGCTTTTCGAGGTCTGCAGCTTGAAAGATCTGAACAGACCCCAACATGTCGGCTCAATAAAATTCCTGTGCATATTACATTGGCATTGGACTCCCTTTTTTCTGGGGACTCTGGGTGCAGACTAGAGATCTCTTTGAAGGTCTCAATCTTGCAGTTTGATGTCAACTTCACACTAGCTATAGGTTTCTGAGAAGAGAAAAACTCAGATTTGGCATTTTCTTTAATGGTTGATTCAATATCTGTGATTGTATCTTCTAGCCCTGAGATTAGTTCTTCCATCTCTTGGATTCTCACTTATATCTGCATACTAGCCCAAGGGGCATGTCCCACAAAAGCCTTCACTTACCAGGAAACTGGGACAGAGGGGAAGGCATCCTATTGGGACTCTAAATGAGAGACGCATGGGAGAATAGCAAAATAAAAGGATCCAGAGGGTCCTAGAAATCTACAAGTAGAACAATATGATAGGCAGATTTGGGCCCAGGGCTCCCGCTCAAACTAAGGCACCAGCCAAGGACAATACAGGAGGTAAACTTTAAACCCCTTCCCAGATCTAGCCAATGGTCAGAATATTCTCCACAGTTGAGTGGAGAGTGTGATACAACTTTCTCACGTACTCTGGTGCCTCACATTTGACCATGTCCCCTGGAGGGGGAGACCTGGTGGCACTCAGAGGAAGGACAGCAAGTAGCCAAGAAGAGACTTGATACCCTATGAGAATATATAGGGGGACGTAATCCCCTCAGGAACAGTCATAGGGGAGGGGAATAATGGGAAAATGGGGGGCGGGGAATGGGAGGATACAAGGGATGGGATAAACATTGAGATGTAACAAAAATAAATTAATAAAAAAAAAAAAAGAAAAACTCAATGGAGAAAATGTCTTCAAGATGGGTGTGGTGGCACATGCTAACTCTATCCTGCAACCATCTGGCCATGGGCTTTTTTTGGTTGGAAGACTTTTAATGAATGTGTTTATTTCTTTAGGAGATATAGGATTATTTATTTTGTTTATCTGGTCAATGTAACCCATCATATAAACAAACTGGAAAAAACCCACAGATGATCTTCTTAGATGCAGAAAAAAAATTTGACAAAATCTAACACACATTGATATTTAAAGTCTTGGAGAAATTAGGGATACAAATCACATAAGTAAACATAATAAAGGCAATATACAGCAAGCCAATAGCCAACATCAAACTAAATGGACAGAAACTTAAATCAATTCCACTGAAATCAAAGAGAAGACAAAGCTGTTAATTTTCTCCTTATCCCTTCTCTATAGTACTTGAAGTCCTATCTAGAGTTTTAAGACAACTAAATGAGATCAACGGGATACAAATTGGAAAGGGAGAAGTCAAATTATCACTATTCCTTGATACTACGATAGCATACATCAATGACCCCAAAAATTCCACCAAGTAACTCTTACAAGTGATAAACACCCTCAGCAAAGTGGCTGGATACAAAATCTAATTTTAGAAAATCAGTAGGCTAGATGTATACAAATGACAAGTGGGATGAGAAAGAAATTAGGGAAACTACACCATTCTCAATAGCTACAAATACTATAAAGTATCCTGGTATAACTTTAATAAATAAAGCTAAAGACTTGTATGAAAAAAACTTCAAGTCTCTAAAGAAAGAAATTGAGGAATATATCAGAAGATGAGAAGATCACCTATGCTCATGGACCAGGAGGATCAACACAATAATACAGCCATATTACTAAAAGCAATCTATAGGTTAATGCTATGCCCATCAGAATTCCTATACATTTTAACAGATATTGAAAGATCAATTCTCAGCTCCAATGGAAAAACAAAACAAAACAACAACAAAATAAAAACCAATACTGTACAATAAAAGATCTTCTGGAGGAATCTCCATCCCAGATCTCAATATGTACTATATAGCAATAGTAATAAAAACAGAATGGCAATGGCATAGAAATAGACTGCTTGATCAGTGGAATTGAATGAAGGACCCAGAAATTAACCAACACACCTATGGATACATTATTTTTGACAAAGAAGTCAAATCCATACAATAGAAAAAAGATAGACTCTTCAACAAATGATGCTGGTCAAACTGGATTCCTACATGTAGAAAAATGCAAATACATCCATATTTATCACCCTACACAAAGCTAAAGTCCAAATGGATTAAAGACCACAGCATAAAACCAGACACAGTAAATCTGTTAGAAGAAAAACTGGGGAAGAGCCTTGAACTCACTAACACAGGAGACAGCTTCCTGAATAGAACACCAACAGCTCAGGTTCTAAGATCAACAATTAATAAATTGGACCACATGAAACTGAAAAGCTCCTGTAAGGCAAAGGACACTGTCAACAGAACAAAACAATAACCTATAGCCTGGAAAAAATCTTCACCAACCCTACATCCTACAAGAGCGTAGTATCTAAACTATATAAAGAACCTAAGAAATTAAAAACCACCAAATCAAATAACCCAATTAAAACTGGTGTATAGAGCTAAACAGAAAATTCTTAAGAAAGGAATATCAGATGGCTGAGGAAACTTAGAAAAATGCTCAACATCCCTAGTAATCAGGGAAATGCAAATCAAACAACTCTGAGATTCCATCTTATACATATTGAAATGGCTAAGCTCTAAAACTCAAGTGAAATCTAAAACTCAGCACATGTTGGAAACAATGTGGAGAAAGGGGAACTCTCCTCCATTGCTAGTGAGTGTGCAAACTTATACAACCACTTTTTCTCAGAAAATTTGGAATAGTGTTACCTAAAGGTCCAACTATTCCATTCCTGGGCATATACCCGAATGGTGCTCCACCTTACAACAAGGTCATTTGCTCAACTATGTTCATAGTAGCTTTATTCATAGTAGCCAGAATCTATAGACAATCTAGATGTCCCTAAACCGAAGAATGGATAAAGAAAATCTGATATATTTACACATTGGAATATTATTCAGTTATCAAAAACAAGGAAATATATAGTTTTGCAGGAAAATGGTTGGAACTAGAAGAGATCATGCTGAGTAAGGTAGCCCAGAAACAGAAAGGCATCCACTGTATGTTTCATGTATAAGTGAACATTAGGTAACATATATGTCTTCTGCGAGATTACACTGGGACATGTAGCCAGACACTGGGTGAAGATCTGCAAATTGTGTGCAAGAGTTGGGGGATAAAAAGACAGGGCCTGGGAGGGAGATAGTCAGGAGCTCCACAAGGAGACTATGAAGGCTAGCAGAACTGGACCCAGGAGGTCCTGCACAAACTGATGTACTTACAAAGTACATATCAAATAGAGGTCCTTGACCCCCCTGATTAAGGGTAGCCAATGGATAGTTCATTCTCCACATGGGAAGGGTGTGGAGCAGGTAACTGCCTCTGACAAGAATCTGGTGTGCTCGGTTTGATCACTGCCCCAAGGGGAGAGGTCTTGTAAGAACATAGTGGACAACTAGGATTCAGACAATCCAGATGAGACCTGGTAGGCTGTGGTCAGAAGGTAGGAGAGGAAGACCCCATCTGTCAGAGGTCGTGGGGAGGGTAATAGAATGTAAAAGGGAGGGAGGGTGGGAACAGAGTGAGGGGATTACAGTCAGGAGGTAATGTGAATAAAGTATAATAACAATATAATTTTTTAATTAAAAAAAAAAAGAACATTCTTCCATGGATCCTGTATCAGGTCCTGCCCACAGGTCCTGGCATGCTTGAAGTCTTGTCCTAATTTCCATTAATGATAACAGGGATATGGAAGAGCAAATCAAATAAATCCTTTCCCCTACTTGTTGTTTTTAGACATGATGTTTCATCACAGCAATATTAGTGCTAACTGAGATGCCTCCAGTTTTACTTCTCTTTATTTTCTAAGTCCAAATTCTGGGTATATCATGAATAGGCTTTGTGTTCTATATCTACTCTGTTTGCATATATGGCATTGTTTCTCTCCTTGAATCACATGGTTGCCAACTTAGTGCAGTTGCCTAAAGTTTTAAGAATAGTGTTCTCTCCTTTCCAGTCATCTGACAAGGGATAAAAATGACCTAATGGAAACCACCTTCAAGTAACACATACTTGCTTCTTTCTCAGCATAGCAGCCAACTTCACTGATCCCGGTTTGATAACCTCATACTGTCTAAAGTTTGACTTTAAAATGCTGTGAAATCAGTATGCTCAGCAGAAATCACATGTAAATTATGAACTTTTTCCCCAAGTAGACATATTGAGATGATAATCTTTGCTTTAATAGACAACTGACTCAAGACACAGCTCCCAGGCAGTCATGCATCCAGAATGTGAATAGTTGAGATTTTGCATATGTAAATGTGATAGGGTATGAAGCTTTATAATCCCGGTATTTGAAGAGTGTTTTCAACTCACGATAGTTTCTTCATTGGAGACTGTTTTTAAATAATCCCCCAAAGTTAAGTGGAAGTATATGCTTCTATTTGCTGAGAACAAACGTCTACTACACTATATTTCTCATTTCACGTTATTTCATTGGTTTACCTAGCTCATGCCCTAGTCAGCTTCTACTGGATCAGCATTATTTTAATTTGTATACTTGTAACTTTCTAATAATGAGTTGTAGGAAATGTATAGGTGATTTAATTTTTTTAAAACTATAAAATAAAATAAAACCAATGCTTCTGAATCCCTGGAGAGCAAGTGCAGTAACTTAGGGTGTTAGGATAAACTGAAAGTCTGACCCATGTAAAAGTTCTCAGTTCTTATGTAGTTTTCAGAGTCTTGAGGTGTTAAGGATACAGTTGTTGAATAACACTATATGTTTTAACTAACTTATTAAAGAAAAAAGTGAACAGCAGCAGATGAAAAGGGAGGAGGAGGAAGAGTAGAAGTCAATGCAGTGTAAATAGTTATCCAGATTTCAAACTGCATCTGTGTGTCAGTGCACAACACATGAGCCATTGTGACATCAGGAGAAGACACAAATTTCTACTTTGAAAAAAATTTTCATTTGTTCTTACCTTGAAGAATAAAATAGTTAAATTTTCTAAAGTGCATCTACAATATGTATAATTTATAGTTAAACATAAACATCTACTAAATTTGTGTTATTTTTCAGATAGTTAAGGGCGTTGGGAACTAATATTTCTAGGAACCTATCCCTACCATACTGTAAGTTAACTGATGATATTCAAAGACATCCTTGCATACTCATCGAAATCACAACTATGAAGGTAACTATATAGGTTTGCTTTTATACAGAGTGTGATTGTCCTCCTTCATTAAGAGAAACTAGTTGTGCATATATATATGATATATATATATATATATACAGACTTAAGATATAGTTCAACATTTTTATAATCCATTGTGCCTATCCAACACATTTTATTATACAACATGAAGATCTAGTCCTTTTAAAAGCTTCTTTACAAATTGTTTAGAGTACTTAAGTAATGAAAGTTAGTAGTCAATGAATCAAATTCATGGTCATATTAGAAATTATTTCAGTTTTTTCCTAGATTGAACAGATAATAATATCTAAAAATAATGTTTTCCTATCCAGATATGCTATAGATAGATAGATGTTATTTAAAAACCTCAGAGAGCCACATAATGAGGCATTTAAAGATGTTTTATTAATAAAAGGATCTTTTGACAGTGAAGGCAACATCCCCAGTCTACTTCAAAAAAGATGATTGGTATTGAAGAACTTACCTGTGGAGTTTGCTTCAAATGTGGCAAGCTAGTCACCAGACAGAAACTGCCCTTGCTTTTGCTTGAGACAGTATGCTCTCCTAGCTGCGAACAAGCAGGGTATAGAAGCAGTTTGATTGCTATGCTTTGCAAAGACAAGGTAGACAGACCTTCATAATTAAGTCTGTCATATACTGGGTCAGAAGGCCAAGACATTGCCCCAAAATTGCAGAGGAATACTGGCAGTCTTTGACATGTCTATAGGTTTGGAAGCTCTTTGCTCTGTACCTCCTATCTACTCAGGTGATAATATCCTTCTCAGATCTCTGATGGGGTTGAAGACTAGATAGTTGTAGCATCACATAAAAGTTTAAGCTGTGAAGGTTATAAGAAAGTACTTTAGAGTCTAAGAATGTGTTTTAAGGATGGTAAATACAAATTATGAAGGTGGAAGGACATAAAAGTTCACGTTGTAAGACATTTAAAGTTGATAAGTGGAGGTTAGAAGGTCTAAGGTGTCTTATGAATGTTGGAGGAAGTCATAAACAGGTGTTTTAAGGTTGGTAAGTGCAAGTTGTGAGAGTTAGAGTATATAAAAGCTTAGATGGTAATAAGAAAGGGATTTAGGCACAGAACACTGGACTCACCAAGATAGAAAAATAGATAGATAAATAATGGAATACTTTCTCCAAGGTTGTCAAATACAAATAGAATAGACATTGTGGTTGTAATTCTTACACTCTACTCCTCATAATTACTCTTATTGTATATAGCTTATTGTTGTTAGAGGAAAAGCCATTTCTTGGATTAAAAGACAGAGTTGTAGAGGTGACCTTCACTCACATTGTATGAAGGTGTGCCTCCGTATATTTTATTGTGAATTGCTAAACCTGCACTAAGCTAAATGCTAGAAAGTTCTGGTATTGTCATTGCTATTGAGAAATCTTCTGTCTCAGAGGTGTGTAAGAATTACTTCCCAGTTATCTCAGATTGGTTAATAAAGAGCTGAGGAACCCATGACTGGGCAGACGAGACAGTAGGCATGGCTTCTGTTACCAGTCTGGGGGGCCCAGGGAAATAGAGAGCGAGAAAGAGTCACCATGCCAGTAAGAACAAGGAGGTGTGAAGAAAAATATGGATCAGGACCAGCCAGGGTGGGACAAAAGGACAGGTAATAGGGCACGTGGCTGGGAAATAGCTAGACTAGCTTCAATGGGTTAGAATAGATCATATCTACCTAGTTATCATGCTTGAAGCTTATTAATAATTGTAACAGGCCTCTGTGCTGAGAATTTGGGAGATAGAGAGGGCATAGAAAAAGTCAATTACATCAGGAAGTGCCCATTTATGTAGTTCCTCTTTACGTTCCTTGATATTTCAATTTACCACATTTTTGGGTTTTTTAGAAAGTTGCTTCTATTTCCATTTTCAAGTCTTGAACAGTTTTATTCATTCCTGTAATCTGTTTTTTTTTTCTTGGCTTCCTTTAAGGTATTTCTTCAATATTTCTTCTTCTCCTTCTCCTTCTCCTTCTCCTTCTCCTTCTCCTTCTCCTTCTTCCTTCTTCTTCTTCTTCTTCTTTCTTCTTCTTCTTCTTCTTCTTCTTCTCCTTTTCTTTGTCCTCCTCCTCCTCCTTCCTCCTCCTCCTCCTTCTTCTTGTCTTTTCATTATATTTTAAAAGGGATTTATTTATTAACTCTTTAAGAACCTCTACCCTCTTCATAAACTTGGTCTTAAGGTATTTTTCTTGTGCATTAGCTGTGTTAGAATACTCAGGCTTTATTACATTAGGATAGCTTGGCTCTAATGGTATCATACCGCCATGGATGTTGTTGTTTGTATTCTTACATTAGTATCTAAGCCTCTGGGTTTGTAGTGGTTACAGGCCTATGTACGCAACAGTTTGTCTTTGTTTAATGGGCATTCTGCTACTTGGTTTCTGTTTCATCCCTGCTCTTCTGGCCTGTACGGCCAGTGGCTGAACAGAGGTTCTCTACCATAGCTGGGGTCCGAATTACTATTGGCTGATGCAAATACTGGTTGAGTAGGATTTTCATTCTCTATACAAGTTGATGTTTTGGGTAAAGGAACGAGGAGGGATGGGAAAAATGTGGGATAACTTCAATGGGGACACTGGAAGAGTGAAGGGGTCTTGAACAGGTAGCATACCTAGAGTTCTAGCAGCTACCATGGCCTCTGGTTGAGCAGAGCATCTTTTCCTGTGTCAAGGGCTGTGCACAGTGATTAGGGGAGGGAGGATTTGAATTGGAGTTGGCAGGCACCATAAGACTGAGGTGGTCAGCAGGCTATTGACAAACATGGAGTTCTGGAGGCTGGCATGGTCTCTGTTTTAGAGTAGGAGGCCTTCTTCCTAGACATTTTAAAAATATGACTAAAAACAATATCCTCAGCCATTATATTAAAATATATGGTGGTTGGATCCTCTTTTTTATTACTATTTTCACAAATCTTTCAAAAGTACTTAACGTTTTGAAAACTCCTCATCCTAAATACAGACTCCCACCAAGCTATATGAAAGCAACGATAGCAATAATAAAGCTGGTCAGTTAAAAGTCAGCTGACTTCAGAGTATCTATAAAACACCAACAAAATAAATGTTATATATTCAAACAACACTTGTTTAGGCCATTGTAACTTTGGATTAGGTGCAACACATTTCCTTCCTTATGTTGTTGGGTATTTTGTGTTGTAAAATAAGGCACAGTCTGAATAGACTAACTTATCTCCTAAAAATGTAAATCAATATTTGAAAAACGGCTCAATATAGAGTTTGGCATGGTACAGGAGGACCATAGATCAGATTTCCAGCCCTCAAAAGGCAGAAATGAATCATGAAGCTCACTGAAGGTCAGTCTGCCTAAGAAATCAGTAATACTCAGGTTCAGAAAAAAACAGTATCTCAAAATATAACGTGAAGAGCATTGAAAAAGACACTGATGTCAACCTCTAGACACACACACACACACACACACACACACACACACACATACACACACACACACGCACACACGCACACAAATGAAAAAACATGTATGCATCCCATGTGGACAAACATACACAAGTGCATGCAAGCACACACACACACACACACACACACACACACACACACACACACATACACACACACAATGAAATTACATAGATTTTTCTCTTAAAAGAAGAATCTGAATATGCTTTTTCATTGTTCGTTAATATGCTTTATTTGAGTTTATTTTTTCAATTACCCAATATTTAAAGTAGCTTATTGCTTAGTGTTTTATGACTGGCACATGTATATCATAAACCTCATGAAAAGAACGTTACTAAATAAGCAAATACCCTAATTATTTGATCAATATCAACCCCTCAGGCCCTCAATGCCTCTCTATCATCTTCATTTACTATTACTAATGTACTTACATTAATGATCCTTTGGCAATAAACCCCAAGCCTAGAGTAGAAAACCTTTTTTTAAGTTGTTTTCTATTTATTCAGAATTTAGAACAATAATATACATAAAGCATTATATCTATGGGGGTAAATGGATGAAATGATGATTGTATTTCTGATTGCACAATGGTAAATGGAGAGGAGCTTGGCAATGTTCTACATGGGGATTCTAGATATTATCCAATGTCATTTCCTGAGATCTAGGACAAGCATGTAAATGTTAATAAAATAGTATGTGCATAACTTTATAAAAATCATAAGTTATAGACACAATAAATCTGTTTGAAAAAAGTGAGGAAGAACCGCAAACTCTTTGACACAGAAGACACTTCCTGAACAGAACACCAAAAGCCTAGGCTGTAAAAATCAACAATCAATAATTGGGACCTCATGAAACTGAAAAGCTACTGTAAGGCAATGGACACTGTCAATAGAACAAAAGGACAGCCCACAGATTGGGAAAAGATCTTCATCAACCCACATCTGACAGAGAGCTAATATCCAATATGTATAAAGACCTCAAGAAATTAAACAACCAAGCCAATCAATCCAATTTAAAAGTGGGGTATGGAGCTAAACAGAGACTTCTCAACAGAGAAATACCAAATGGCAGAGAATCACCTAAAGACATGCTTAACATTCTTAGTCATCAGGGAAATGCAAATCAAAACATCTCTGAGATTCCATCTTACATTCATAAGAATGGTCAAGACCTAACTCAGTCGACATCCACATTCTGGCCAGGATGTGAAGAAATGTGAACACTCTTCTATTGCTGGTTGAAATGCAAACTTGTACAACTACTTTGTAAATCAATTTGGTGCTTTCTCAGAAAATGGAAATAGTGCTACCTTAACATCCAGCTATACCACTCCTGGGCATATACCCAAATGATGCTCCACTGTACAACAGGGACATTTTCTGAACTGGGCTCATAGCAGCTTTATTTCTAACAGCTAGAATCTTGAAACAACCTAGACGCCCCTCAACAGAAATGGATAAAGAAACTTTGGTACATTTACACAATGGAATATTACTGAGTTATTAAAACCAAGGAAAACTTAAAGTTTGCAGACAAATGAATAGCTCTAGAAACAATTATGCTAAATGAGGTAACCCACACCCAGAAATTACACATGGTATATACTCACTTATTAGCAGTTATTAGCCACATAATGCAGGATAACCACACTACCATAGCCAGACTTAAAGAAGATTAAATAAAAGGGAAGACCCTAGGGAGCATGCTCAATTTTCATTCAGTATAGCAACTAGAATAGACACCAAAAATGCTTAAAGAGAGGGAAGAGCAAGCGAGGCTACCTTAGAGGTTCTGAAAGACTACCCAGCAAGGAATTGAAGAAGATACTGAGATTCACAGTCAAACTTTGGGGAAGAAAAAATTGAGACTTAGGAAGAACTGGGGGATAGAAAGACCTGAAAAGGACAGGAGCTCTACAAGGAGACCAACAGAGTCAACAATTCTAGGCCCAGGGTCGCTTATGGAGACTGATGCACCAACCAAGGACCATGTATGGAGAGAACCTAGAACCCCTGCTCAGATGTCGTCAATTAGGAGCACAACCCCAATTATATGGGGAGTAGAGGCTGCCTCTGACATGTTCCATGTTGTTCACTCACTGATCACTTCTCCCTGCTGGGATGGCCATGCCAGCCCAAAGAGAAGAGGGTGCAGGCAGTCCTTGTGAGACTTCATAGGCTGGGGTCAGATGATAGGAGAAAAGGCCTTCCCCTTTCTGAGAACTGGGAGAAAGTGGGAGAAGGGGTAAGAAGGAAGGAGGTTGACCCTGGAGGAGATGAGGGAGAGGACTACAATGAGAAATTAAAGTGAGTAAATTAAAGATAAACAAACATAAAAATGTAGGTTACGATTCTCATATAAGGGTATACAGAATTCAATTTTATGGATGTATGTTGCTTCTGTTAGTATAATCATGGATGTAACAATTTGATCAGCATCATCAAAGTAGGTAAAAGTCCTTCTGAAAATTGAATTGTATTTCTGGTCTAACAGCTGAGGATAATGTTTCTCATATAATTTTGTTATAAAAAAAAACTTTAGTGAAATAAGTTTTGCATAATTTTTATTTTACTGTTTGTGGAAAGTAAAGCCTATCAACAAATATTAATTTTTAGGATGTTGTTATTTTTATATATCCATAAGTTTGTCATTCTAAGGCATTTTGGATATGCATGCAAAGCATGATTATATAGACAGAAATCTCATGTCTCATTATTTAGAGTTCTATATGACAGGCCTATCACAACATTTTAGTACTTGTTTACAGCTTAAAATAAAAGGGCAAAATAACTCAGTTAAATTATTCACTTTGCATGTCTTATTCCTGTTTTGTGTCTTTTTTCATTGCTTTTGTAAAGTTATTCATAAATACTTTTAAAGCAATACATCATGTAACAGTTTGAATGTGAGGGTTCTCCACGTATACTTGAAGTTCCTAGTTGAAAGATCTGGGGAAATGAGGGCACAATGAGGTCTCAAGAAAAGCCATGGATCAATTCCTTCTTGGGTTGATTGTATAAATGGCATATTGGGAGGAATTAAAATTTTGAAAGGAAAGCTGATTTGAAGACTTTGGTCATCTGGCTACATTTCTGGAATGGATATGTAACATCCTTAGGAGCTTCTTTGTTTTCTTCTCTTCTCTAGATTTCTGAGTTCCATAAAATGAATGAATGTGCTTTACTGTACTGTCGCCACCATCACAGACTGAACCATCTGAAACTGTAATCAGAAATGAAGTCTCTCTCATAGGTTTTTTTTTTTTGGTCACAGAAACGAAAAAATCTGAGTAATAAAGTAAGTGATACAAAAAAAGAACTTTTGTGTAACACTTGCTTTTACTTTTATACAAAATAACACATCTTCAAGTAAATTAAAATGCTAGACTCAGAAGAGTGGATAAAGAAACTGTGGTACATATACACTATGGAATACTACTCAGCTATTAAAAACAAGGAATTCCCGAAATTTGTGGATAAATGGATTGAGCTAGAATTTATCATAATGAGTGAGTTAACACAGGAGCAGAAAGAATCAAATGATATATATTCACTTATATCTGCATACTAGCCCAAGGGGCGTGTCCCACGAAAGCCTTCACTTACCAGGAAACTGGGACAGAGGGGAAGGCATCCTATTGGGACTCTAAATGAGAGACGCATGGGAGAATAGCAAAATAAAAAGATACAGATGGTCCTAGAAACCTACAAGTAGAACATTATGATAGGCAGATTTGGGCCCAAGGGCCCCGCTCAAACTAAGGCACCAGTCAAGGACAATACAGGAGGTAAACTTTAAGCCCCTACCCAGATCTAGCCAATGGTTAGAATATTGTCCACAGTTGAGTGGAGAGTGTGATATGACTTTCTCATGTACTCTGGTGCCTCACATTTGACCATGTCCCCTGGAAAGGGAGACCTGGTGGCACTCATAGGAAGGACAGCAGGTTGCCAAGAAGAGACTTGATACCCTATGAGAATATACAGGGGGAGGTAATCCCCCTCAGGAACAGTCATAGGGGAGGGGAATAATGGGAAAATTGGGGGGGGGAGGGAGGAATTGGAGGATACAAGGGATGGGATAAACATTGAGATGTAACAAGAAAAAATTAATAAAATAAAATAAAATGCTAGACTGTATAATTCTAATAAACTCTAACGGTGTTAGCTGAAGCCACAAGCTATTAAAGCAATATAAGACAAACCCACCTAAGAGTAATTACTCCACCCCTCTTCAGGACAAATAACAAAGACTCTGGTGTCAGGAAGGCCTGAGAAAAGAATATGAACTCTTGGCCTCGCCTAGTAATAATACATCTCATGATGAAACAATAGAGGTTAAAGATTTCTTGAAAATTATGTTTAATCCAGCCCCAGAGCCTTATAACATAATATTCAAAAATTTGCGGTTCCAGTGGAAATAATTTGATATAGAAAATGCCAGAAACCCATCACAAATTTAATTAAAAAAGGCATTGAGTGTTTGCCCAAAACCTAAACAATAGAGCTGTTAGAACTATCAGTCAAAAATATTAAAATAGTAATCATGTGAAAGTTTCATGAGAATTATGAATACAACAGGAGGGAAGGTCCTTATTCTCATCACGGTGTCCTTTTGATGGTGCATAGAAAGAGCCAGTAAGAGGGCTCTTTCATTACAGACTTGATAGTTGCAGGAATCAGTTCCTCCCCGTGCTGTGTTTATCACACAGAGTGGACATCCAGGTGCCTCTTTTCCACATTTCCCTGCTATTTATTCTGGGACTTATTACAGCCTCTGGTTTTCCTGCCATCTATGCTCATAAAGACACATGGTTTTAAATTGCTTGTTTCTTACTTTCTTATTTATTTTTCTCCTCACAGTAATACTCTTGGAAATACGAATAACATGGTTTTTTGAGTAAGTGAGTTCATAAGTTGTTAGTTATAAAAATTCCATTAAACTGCCTAAGGGCTTTAAAAATAAACACAAATTTAAATGTTTTTTTTTATTTTTATTTAAGAAACTTTAAGATTCAGTGCATATGTAATATAAGTACCTGTCAGAGAGAAATCAAAACAAACAGAAGTAGGAAGGGAGTCCTCTGCCTTGCAGGCTGTGGACCTGAGTCTCGCCCTTTGAATCTGCACTGTGGAAGGGGAAAACAGAATGCCTCAAGTTGTCATCTGTCCTCAACGTATATACCATATCATACATATTTACATTACAGACACATAGAAAGAACCATTTCTATAAAGTTTTAAAACATATCTGACCTGCAAGATGGCTTAGTGGTAAAGGCTTGCAAGCCTGCCCCAGAATTTCTGTGTCTGGGATTCACATATGGAAGGAAAAATGGAGTGTCATGTCTGTGCACAGATGCATACAACCACAGTTGCAGTAAGTACAAAAACCATTGAAAATATAAAATATATCTTACCTAGAGGCATACATATAAGATGAATATTAAGATAATATGCACACATAATCTAGTATAAATAGTAATCACAGAGACCTACAGGGATAATGGAATATTAGAATTTGGGGGAAAAATAAACTATCAGATTTTCCTGTTCTGTTGTCTCTTAGCATGTGATTATGTACCAAAAGAGATTTCAGAACAAACCTGGGCTTATGTTCAGGTCAGGATGACTTTCAAATAAATTGTCTGAGAGACCTAATAAGAAGAGTGGGCCACTGAGTAAAATCCCAGCGTGGCAGGAAAGGCCATCTGTCCTCTGTCTACTCCCCCCTGAAATTCCAGAGCCTGGCCCTGCACACAGCACTAAGTTCCATTAAAATACAGCTATCTTTCCTCTCAAAGCCATGAGCTTTGAAAACTCACCCTTACTATCTTCCACACACACTTTTAGGCTCATTTGATTCTCATTTTCAAGGTAATGAATTGCATGGTATCACAGTCACATGAGCATTTGGCAAGAAAAGAATGAGTCTGGAAGCCCAAGATAAAAGTGTCACAGCTCTTGGTGCTCAGATTCTGTAACTTTCCTTTAGCTGAATACTATGGTAAAATGTAATTTAAATGCATTGTCTATAAATAGATAAACTTTGTTTCCTTTATATAATAAAGACCTTTTAGAGGAAAAGGTTTACTATTAATTCTTATACTGATCATGGCTTTGCTATTAATATATATTTGTAAGTTTATTAAGCTAACTAATCCTGGTTCATCTTTATTTTCTAAGTAAAATATTTTATCCCTAGTTATAACTTTATTTATAAGAAAAAAGCATTTACTTAACTCAAAATACTCTTAAAACTCAAAGCAATAAGTAGGTGCAAAGACACCTATTCTTTAGAAACGTCTCTTCTTAAATCAGTTAATGCCATTGGTTTGAATTTTGACTGATGACTAACTCTAACATTTTTTCTGGGAATAGTTGTCAAAAATATTTGAATCATTTTGTATAGATTATTAGTATGTACATCTAAGAGAAATTTTGCTCATATTCTCAGCTGACCTGACATTATATATATATATATATATTTCCAAATGGGTATCTGCTCTATTTTAAGTGATAATATTTATTAGCTCCTTTATTAATTTTTTACTAGTCCATTTATTACTTTCCTTCTTAGCCAATTAGAAAGCCACACTCTCTACCCAATTTTTCAACAATGATATATATTTTTTCCACTTACAGTTGACAGAAAACATAGAATGATAGCCTCATATGTGCTTTCTTAGAGAATGAGTAACAGGGTTTAAATGATTTAACGTTGATGCTCAGCCTGTGATATTAGATTCTATAGATTATTTTAACAAGAATTATATTTTCTTGTTAATTCTAGGGCACAAAGTCATTTTAACAGCCAGTGTTTATTTAATTTTACATTCAGTTTTCAAGTAAATGTAGATCCAAGTTTTTACCCCAATTCTTACAACCTTTTGGTGAAATCAGGAATTGTATAATCTCTGACTGACGTAAACTCTTAAAGGTATATTTCATACCTAATTTCCTCATTCTTATTGGAAACTTAGTTTATTTAATAATCTAGAATTATGTTTCTTGATCAGTTTGTACTGAGAATTATTGCAATTTTGTAATTCTGTAATAACCCCCTGAACAATCTTGTGTGGATTTATTGTACTGTTTGTCAGGTGTAGACTGAAATGACATTTTTTAGTACAAATATCCACAGGCCTCTTTATTTGGGCAATTTGGCAATATTTCTTGCTATTTTCTTATAGATCATTTCTTTATTCTCCTTACTGTTCTCAATCCAAAATGTCTACATCACCAATATCTGACACCTATATGGACTACCAATTCATATCAATCATGTTCTTTTTGGAGGATGAACATTTCTAAACAAAGTTTATCTTGTCTCTCATAAAATGCCAGAATTCTAATGGATCTGCTAGGGCCAATTTTTTTAAAGCATTTTGATGAGATTATGCTGATACAGAACAAAATAACAGCCCCACATGAATTCTTTCTTCTGTCTAATACTTCCTTGCAAAACACTTTTTCCATTATTCCCAATAGACAAGGAAGGTATTTGGTATTGCTGAGACCTTACTAAAACAATCTTCCATCAATAAAACTAAAGCCATGGATGAGGTTCCACTCATACTCATCTTAAGTATTAGCTTGATTTTCCTTGTTTTAGTAACTTCATATTCCTTGGAGTTCCTTTTCCTCTTTAAGTGCTCAAATAGCTAAACATCTCTCCATATCCTGAGACAGAATTTCAGAGTATTTAAGATGTATGGCAATCAATTTTACATTATTATTGGGCATTACTAGGGGAGACAGGAGTGTGGCTTCTCTCATTCTTAAATCAACAGCCTAGTTGGATATTTCCTGTGACTTATAATGTAATTATAAAAACAAATAGTATTATAATATCATCATAAGTCTTAGGAGAATGATTCATTGGAAATTTTATTTAGAACCGATTATGAACTAAGCAGTGATTATTTTATAGCATCTGAATTTTTGTAAACTTTATGGGTATTGGATCTAACCAAGGCACTTGAAGACAAATGGGAATTACAAAGAATGTAGGTAAAAGAGAAGTACTGTTCATTTTGAGATTATGTTCATCTGGATTCATGCAGCATATCTAGAATATGTGTATCTTTATAATAAATGTATTTATCCAAATTTCAGTACAACTTGCAGGGAACATGAAATTATAATTAATTACATCAAGAAGTCACATGTGAAAAATATTTGGTGTAAATGTATTTATTTCTGTAGATGAGGGGTGAGATAAAAGCTGTACACAAGTGTAGGTTTTGAACATTTACAAACCTACTTTATTTGGAATTCTTTAATGCCTATACCTCCCTTCCAACCCACCCATTCTAGATAGGAGAGAAAAGAGGTTAATTGGAAGAGAAGAAGCAGACCTTTTTATACTCAGTTCTTTGGAGCAATTTCAGTCTTCCTCCTCAGGATTTCAGCAGACCCGTTAAACAGCAAAACAGCAATTAAGCAAAGGTGAATGCAACCATAGCAGTTGGAATCCAGCTCAGCAGCTGAAACCTGGAACCTCAAAACATTCTCTGGAGCGTTTCTTTCTAGAAGCATCTCAAAGCAAAACAACAAACAGAACAGCCAAACAATAGGCAACGATGTCAAAATCCAGAAGCTAAACCTCTGGTTTGGGGCATACATACACACACACATACCAACACCCCCCCACCCACCCCCAAATTCCCCACCCCTCCCCCCACACAGTGTGTATATATATACATATATGTGTGTATGTGTGTGTATATGTGTGTGTGTGTGTGTGTGTGTGTGTGTGTGTGTGTGTGTGTGTATTACTAGGGTGTTTATCAGTTGGCAAAGATGTCCCACACCCCAAAGAGGCAGTTCCTCTTTTAGTAGAGAAAGACTGCACACCCTCCTTCAAGTCTGTATCACATCCCACACTTGGGATCAAAACAAAAACATGTTTACATCATGTTACATCAACTAAAAGCAAGATTTATGAATACTAACTAACTAACTAACCCTAGGCCAAGGCCTGAAAACTTCTAAATACAATATAGTATAATCTTCTGCAAACCTGGACCTTGATGGCTTCAGCATCTAGCCTCTGTCTACTAACCTACGTTTAGATTGTTTTCAGCCTCTGAGATTCACTCCTGAACAAGGACACCTTTTCTAGTTTTCTTTTTTTTTTTCCTGCAATCTGGCTGGCTCATTCAACACAGCTGTTCTATTTTAAAACTCCTCTCCACACTAACTGATACAAACTAGCTCTTCTCCACTTCTCACTGAATTGCTCCACTTGGAAAAACTAACTCTGGACTCCATGAACACTCACGGTGTTAAAGGCAGGCAGGCCTCTGTGTCTTTGAGGGCAGCCTGGTCTATAAAACGAATGCGGGGCAAATCTTTCTCTGATTCATCACTTTGTTTCCCTCTAAGTTATATATAGTTACTTCAGATTAAAGATGTGTACTAAATCCCAGCCAGAGGAATTAAGGACATGCACTAAGGGCATGTCTGTATTCTAGCTGGATCACACAGATCTAGGTTTTTAAATGTGATTCTTTACCAGATCAGCCATGGTGCAAGATTCAAATTCCTCTACAATTTGGTGTCAAATATAATCTCCAGTAAAAAAAAGGAAAAGTAGTCAAACTGCTACAGAATTTCCATTCCATGCCATCCTCACATAATATTGTTGGAGCCTGTTTCTTCTAATAACCAAAAATAAACTTGAAAAATCATCCTAAATGTATTTATAATAGCCAATTATATTAATCATTTGTTTAATTGCAGTGATGAATATTGAAACAGGAAGCCCAGGGATGCTAGATAACCTTTACCAGAGGTCAGGATTTCCCACGTTATTTATTAAAGGAAGTTTCAAGTTCTTTTGTTTTAGAATATTAGGAAGAACTGTGACAGATCCCTTTTTGATGGCAGCCCAGGAGGTATGAGTTTCCTAGTGATACTCTCCTTGAAATATTATATTATTTTAAATCTATCTGTCTATCTATCTATCTATCTATCTATCTTTCTATCTATCTATCTATCTATCTATCTATCTATCTATCTATCTCTTCTTACCCCCCTCTTTATCAACTGTCATCGTGTATTTATTTCATAAATCTGTGATTAGGCTTTGTGTTTGTAATAGAGTAATTTTTATGACTCTATTTTCTCCCACTATGTGGGCCATAAAGATTTAGTCAATTCATCATGGTTGGTGACAAGAGACTTTATCTACGGAGTATTCTGGCTAGCTCCTAAAAATTTGAATGAACTGTATGAAGATTCATGATAGAATATTTTAATAAACTATGAAACTAGTTTTTATTACATAATAAGGAAAATACAACATCAGATTTTCCTTTATAGAGAGAGCACAGGCAGTGCTCTAACTTACACTATTTCTAGAAACAAATAGGAAATCATCAAGAGTAGGAGGATATAGGAACCATTTGAGGCAGCTAAGAACAGTGTCATGATTGCTAGATGTGATTTGTATTCTGAAGAGCTTTGGTTCAGTTTAAGATCAATTTCCTTTATAAGACAAGACAGAAAGATGAAATGATATAAGTTTGTGACTGAACTAGTTGGGAAAAAACAAGGGCTTTTTTATATATATATTCCTAGATACAATATCTTGTTATAGTGAGCTGTGAAAAGAGAGTGGATATATTTTTTAAAACATTTTCAATGATATATGCCCAAGAAAAGCAACTAAAGTTACAATATTTACAGAAACTGGTCTGTGATACAACACAATTACTGGTGGTGTTCCATTCTCTATTTGGCCAAGACAGCATGGTTTTATGATTACTGAACTTGAGTAACAATAAAAAGAACAACATAGTCGATAGTGACGGTAATGATACTATTATGAATATCAATAATTTTATAACAGAGACAAATTCATAAATAAGAATGGAATTCCAATGTTATACATCAGAGTCAATATAATCTATGAACCTATAAAATTATAATAAAATGCATATGCAATTTTAAGTTAAATGTTTTAAAAACATATAAAATCAATTAATTATTAGACTTTATTAATCAAATGTACCATTATAATTCTATGTGGTAGTTTGAATGAGAATTGCCTTCATAAGTTCATAGATTTAAAAACTTTATCCATAGTTGGTGGAACTGTACATGTAGAATTAATAATTTTTATTTTATTGCAAAGTGTGTTTTACTGGGAGTAGGCCTTCAGAACTCAAAAGGCTATGCCATTCCCAGTAGTAGGTCTTCCCTACACATAAATGTGGATTAAGAAATAAACTCATAGGTTTTGTTTCAATACAATACTACCTGCCTGTTGCCATGTTCCCCATCATAATGCTTATGGACACTAAACTTCTGAAATTTTTAGCCACAAATCAGACAATTCCTTTCATTAGTTGCCTTGAACGTCGTGTCTTATTACATCGACACAGAAATAAAAAGGGTGACATGCAGGCAGGCATGGTGCCAGATAAGTAGCTGAGAGCTACATTCTGATCCCACAGGCACAGAGTCAGCTTCTATACTTGTCATAGGCTTTTGAAACCTCAAAGACTACCCCTGTGACAGATCCCTCCAATAAAGCCAGATATCATAATCCCTTTCAATTACTCTCAGTCCCTGATGAGTAACTATTCAAATATGTTACTATGGGGGCCATTTTTATTCAAACCACCACATTCCAAACCTTGGTACCCATAGATTTGTAGCAATATCATAATGCAAAAATGTATACGGTCTAACTTCAAAAGTTCCTATAGTTTAACATAGCCCAGACTCTGTTTAAAAATCCAAAGTTCAGTATCTCTTCTGAGATTCAACTTAATCTCCTAAATGTAGCTCACTTTAATATCAAAACCCAAAAGCAGATCATATACATCCAAGATAAAATGGCACAGAATATTATTTACCATTCCACAAGCATAGAAAGGAAATACTGGATCAAAGGAAGACTAAAATCCAGCAAGGGAATTTCTAATCCCTCTATGTCTACATCTGAAGTCAAAGCACTCTTCTGAATTCCAAGTCTTTTCAGTTTATTAACTGCAACATTCTTCTCTCCCTTGGGCTAGTTAAACACCCAGTGTTCAGTTTATCATGGGTCTGGCATCTCCAACATAATCCAGTCTTTAATTCACAGCTTCAAAAATGACCTCTCTGAGGCTAATCCATCTAGGGAGGGGCATTCCATACACAAACTTGTCCTAGGAAACTTTCCTTAGCCCTAGACAGAAATTCCACAACCCTTTCTTTGTAAGGATGATTACACTAGAATCACATGAACAAATCTGAGTTCTTCTGCTTGCTGGGGCTAGAAGTAAGCCCCTCATTCAAACACATTTTCACCAGTTCTCTGTATTGATGGTATCCTTCACTGGTTAAGCTTTTCTTTAATTTCTTTTCACACATTGAAAGCTTAGTTTCTTAGGATATTGCTCTGAGATCATCACAATCTTTATTCCATTTAGCATCAGTCTTTTATTTAAAGTTTTTATTTCTTTGAGCACTGGACTTAGCTTCATTACATTTCTTGGTGCTCTTACCCTCCAAAAATGCACGTTTTGCATTTTTCCTGCTCCACTTGCTCATCTTTATTATAGATATGCATGGGTGTCCCTTAATAAACCAACAACACAGCTAATACTATTCTGCCTTGAAATCTCTTTTTTCAAAAGCCATGACTCCAAAACTCTTCAATTTAACTCCTAGAACATTTTTAGGGCACGGGAAGAAAGCAGCCACATTCTTTGCCTAAACATCCCAAGAATGGTTTCCTGGCTACTTAGTAATATTTTTCCACTATAAAACCTCTTGAGCTAGGTCCCATAGTTCAAATCATCCTTAGCACTGTTTTTCATTTCTCTACTAGTATGCTCCATTAAGCCATACTTGAAGTATTCAACTGCTTAACCAATCAAAGTCTCAATGTCCACATTTTACTCACAAGGAAACTGCTCAAACCTATCACAGAATTACCCAACTCTGTCCTGTCAACTTCTCCCTTAGTCTGTGTTCTATTGCTGTGAGGAGACACAATGATCAAGGCAACATTTACAAAAGAAACCATTTAATATGGCTCTGCTTCTAGTTTGAGAGTTTTATTCCTTTATCATCATGACAGGAGTATTGTGTCATACAGGAAGGTATGGTTCTCAAGAAGTAGCTGAAAGCAATATCCCATTCCCCTGGCAAAAGAGAAAGACTCTGGGATTCATATAGGCTTTTAAAATCCCAGTGCCCAACCCTAGTGACACACTTCTTCCGACAAGCCCCCATCTGCTAATCTTTTCAAATAATTCTAATTCCTGGTGAGGAAACATTCCAATCTATAAGACGATGGGGGTCATTCTCATTCAAACCACCACAGAAACTTCTACTGTGGATATGGAAAAGAACTTGACTGCTTTCTGCCCATGTCTAGAAATCTGTTTGAGGCTAGACTTAAAAACGATACTAATTTCATTGGCAGAGAAGATTTCATGACAGCCTAATATGGAGTTGCTCATGGTTCTTAGTAATTACTCATATATAAGTCTACAAAGAGAAATAAGAAGTGTGGCAAAAGAAATATAAAATGTGCAATTTAAGGAGAAAAAGAGCACCAGGAAATCTAATGTTTGCGCCAAGGCTCATGCTGAGAGATAAGTAGGACCTAAGAGAACAAGATGCCACCCAACTAAGCTTCCAACTTTTAAAGCAAAAATACCTGAGGAATTTTCCGCTCTTAAAACAAAGAAAATTAATAACAACCACGACAAAATGCTTACACAGATATAATTCAAGGAGAGGGCCAGGCTCCACATCCAGCAGACAGTCTAACTGGGTATTGTTAGCCATATAGCGGTTGCTTTACAGTCAAGAAGAATGCAGCAGCCTGGTCTGGGGGTGCACTCCTTTAATCTCAGCATTCTGGAGTCAGAGGCGGGCAGATCCCTTTAAGTTCGAGGCCGGCCTGGTCTACAAAGTGAATACAGGATACGCACATTAATCCTCTCTCGAAATAAGCAAACAAAAATTTACCAAAAGAGAAGAATGCTGGAGAAAATTATCTTTAGAATCTTCTTTCCACAATGGTTAAACAGAACCTCTGAGGCCTTATGTGTGTGGCAGGAGATATCTGGCATGGAAATGCTCAGAAGCCATTTCATGAATCTGTCAAAGAAAGCAAAGAAATGAGAAATCAGTAAATCAATAACTAAGTCAAAACCAACACCTATTATATTGCTAACACTAAAATTATATTTGCAAGCTATAGAAACACTGATTTCTATCTATTCATACAGGAACAAATAACCATACATTAAATAATTTCTACATATTAATATTTCAGGGAAATTACAATGTGAAATTAAGTATGGCTTGGGGTCAATAAGATGGCTCCAAAGGTAAAGATACTGTATGTCGTAACTTATATCATGAAATGTTACTGAAATAGCAAATGGAGAGAAGCTGTAGCCCCTGTTGTTTTCCTAACTTACACACACACACACACACACATACACACACACAACTCAGACACATTTACTTATTAACAAAATGATGAATAAATAAATAACCATAAAAATAAATAAATTCTGCTTTTAAACCAATTATAATCAATGAAGTCTTATTACTTAATTTACATTAACCAAATGAAAATGGAGATATTTCTAACAATAAAATAAAAACAATCTCTTTCCCAATTATAATGATATTAGTTAAGATGTTATTTCCAATTTGACAGTTTTTATGAAGAATAAAGGTAAATTAAACATTTATTATTGGGTCAATGACCACAATATTGTGCTAACAAACACAGTTCTAAAGCAAAACATCATATATAAGAATTCCTACTAGAAATAATGAGAATTTTTACTACAACACCAAATCCTCCAAAGAAAAGACCATTTGAAAGCATTTAAGTACATATAAAAAAGCCTGGATAACACAAAATAAGACAACGTAATATCACATATAATAAGGCATTTTTTGGAAGCATTGAAACTTGACAATCTACACTGATAGTCTTGAAAATAATGGATTCTGGGTGCCAGGAGGTCTGAGCTTGGAGCCCTGTGCCCCAGTACCTGGAAGGTATTCATCCACAGGATGGTAGAAGTATGTGGGCGGCCAGAGGTTGAGACTGCCCTATCAGAAACCTGGAGATGGAGCAGTAGTTAAGAGTATTGTACAATCACTTTGGGAGTCAATGTGGAGCTTTGATTGGGATATGCTCTACCTCAAGACCCAGATACGGCCCTCATGGGCTTACCCAAAAGATGCTCCACTATATCAGAAGGACATTTGTTCAACAATGTTCAAAGGGGTACTATTCATAATAGTCAGAAACTAGAAACAACATAGATGTGCCCAATTGAAAAACGGATAAAGAAACTCTAGTACAAAAATAAGGACATTATAAACTTTATAGGCAAATGGATGGAGCTGAAAAAGATGAACCTGTATGAAGTAACCCAGCCCCAGAAGGACACACGTGGTATATACTCGTTTATAAGTGGATTTTAGCTATGTAATATAGGATAACTACATCAGAATCCATAGATATAAAGAAGCTAAATAACAAGATGGACCCAAGTGAATGCTTAATTATCATTAAGAATGGCAAATATAATAGACACTAGAAGTGGTTGAAGAGAGGGAACATAGGTGTCCTCTGAAACACTATAGCCAGCAGTGATTGAAACAGAAGCTGAGTCTCACAGCCAAACTTTGGGCAGAGAGCAGAGAGTCTTATGGAAGAGTGCGGGCTACAGAAGCGCCACAAGAAGACCGACAGAGCCAACATATATGGGACCGTGGGTGAGGTGGGAAGGGGATTGAGGCTGATGCACCACACAAGGACCATGAATCCAGAGGACTTAGTCCCCTTTCTCAGATATAGCCAATAGGCAGCTCCATATTCATAGGGGTCCCCTAGTAAGGGGATCAGGAACTGTCCCTGCGATGGACTCAGTTGCGTAGTGTTTGATCATTTTCCCATGGTGGAGTGCCTTATAAGGCCACAGAGGAAGAGGATGCAGGCAGTCCTGATGAGACTTGGTAGGTTGGATCGGCCGATAGGGGAGAAGGGTTTCTCCTCTTTGAGAACTAAGGGAGGGGTATAGTAAGAAAGATGAGGATGGGAACAGGAGGATACATGGAAGGAGCCAATAATAGAGATATAATTAAATAAATTAAAAATAATTTTAAATTAAAAAAAGAAATATATACATATATTGATGATAGAAAAGATTTACTTAAATTCACACCTAGCTAGAACTTATCTAACTAACCTAAATTAAATTACTTAAATGTAAAATAATTATACATATGCATATATTTAATATTGATAAGTTACAAATACTGTACACTAAGTAATATTTTCCTTATTTATGAAGGAGTCAGGGATGTATTTTTTTCTTTAACTCTGACCACAATATTCTCCAGATCCTTGCTATGGCTTCCAAGGAACTTTCCATAATACATCTTGAAGGGATTTTTTTAAGTATGTGAGTTGATCACATTAAATGGTGCTTTGTTGGCTAAAGGAGAATATTGCCGTCACCTTTTTGTCCTCTTAGCATTTATATTTTTGGTGGGTATAATGAATGATAGCTACCTATTTCTTCTTGAGCTCTCTCACCTAATATATTCTTTCCAAATATTATTGAGATTTCTTTCTATCCTTTTTATTTTTTTAAGATTTATTATTCTCTCATATATTACATACTGACCACAGTTAGCCTTCTTCCTCTTCACCCAGTCCCTCCCTCCCCCCTTCTCTTCCTCACACCCACTCCTCCTTCTTTCATTTTAGAAAGGAGCAACCAAACAGCATATTATGTTGTAATAAGCCTAGACACATTCCCTCATGTTAAGATTTGATGAGGCACCCTGATAGGAGGAAATCCTTGAAGACAGAATTGAAGAGGATATCAGAAGATTAAATGATCTCTTGTGCTCGTGGATTGGTAAAAATTGGCCATCTTATCAAAACCCAGAGGAAGGATAGCAGGTTACCAAGAAGAGACTTGATACCCTATGGGCATATACAGTAGGAGGAGGTCTCCCTCAGTCACAGTCATAGGGGAGGGGAGTAAGGGGAAAATGGGAGGGAGGGAATAAATAAATAAAATTAAATTAAAAAACCAAACAACACATTCAATGCAATCACCGTTAATATTCTAACATACTTCTTTTTATTTTTTAATTTTTTAAATTTTTTAACTTTTTATTTATTCTTGTTACATCTCAATGGTTATCCCATCCCTAGTATCCTCCCATTCTTCCCTCCCTCCCATTTTCTTTTTATTCCCCTCCCCTATGACTGTTCCTGAGGGGGATTACCTGCCCCTGTATATGCTCACAGGGTTTCAAGTCTCTTCTTGGCAACCTGCTGTCCTTCCTCTGAGTGCCACCAGGTCTCCCCCTCCAGGGGACATGGTCAAATATGAGGCACCAGAGTACATGAGAAAGTCATATCACACTCTCCACTCAACTGTGGAGAATGTTCTGACCATTGGCTAGATCTGGGTAGGGGTTTAAAGTTTACCGCCTGTATTGTCCTTGGCTGGTGCCTTAGTTTGAGCAGGATCTCTGGGCCCAAATCTGCCTATCATAATGTTCTACTTGTAGGTTTCTAGGACCCTCTGGATCCTTCTACTTTGCTATTCTCCCATGCATCTCTCATTTAGAGTCCCAATAGGATGTCCTCCCCTCTGTCCCAGTTTCCTGGTAAGTGAATGTCAACCATTAATAAAGGGGACCTCATGAGGCTGAGAAGCTTCTGTAAGGCAGAAGACACTCTCAAGAGAACAAAGTGACAGCCTACAGACTGGGAAAAGATCTTCACCAACCCTACATCTGACAAAGGCCTAATGTCCAAAATATATAAAGAACTCAAGAAATTAAACACCACCAAACCAAATAACCCAATTGAGAAATGGGGCTTGGGACTAAACAGAGAATTCTCAACAGAGGAATATCAAATGGCTGAGAAACACTTAAAGAAATGCTCAACCTCCTTAGTCATCAGGGAAATGCAAATCAAAACAACTCTGAGATTTCATCTTATACCCATCAGAATGGCTAAGATCAAAAATTCAAGTGACACCACATGCTGGCGAGGATGTGGGGAGAGAGGAATACTCCTTCATTGCTGGTGGGAATGCAAACTAGTACAGCCACTTTGGAAATCTATCTGGTGCTATCTCAGAAAAATGGGAATAGGGCTTCCTCAAGACCCAGCTATTCCACTCCTTGGAATATACCCAGAAGATGCTCCAGCACACAACAAGAAAATTTGCTCAACCATGTTCATAGCAGCCTTATTCATAACAGCCAGAACATGGAAACAGCCTAAGTGTCCATCCGGAGAAGAATGGATAAAGAAACTGTGGTACATTTACACTATGGAATACTACTCAGCTATTAAAAACAAGGAATTCCCAAAATTTGTGATAAATGGATTGAGCTAGAAATGATCATAATGAGTGAGTTAACCCAGAAGCAGAAAGACTCAAATGGTATATACTCACTTATATCTGAATACTAACACACTTCTTTTTAGAAACTTACAAAAAGAGTACTCAACTTCATGTGGGGAAAGAAAAATCCTAGAATTTCTAAAATAATACTGAACAAAAAAAAAAAAAAAAAAAAAAAAACTGGCAGAGTTATCACCAACTCAGATTTTAAACACTGTTGCCAAGCTATAGTAATAAAAACCACATGGGACTGACATAAAAACAAACACATTGATCAATGGTATTCATAAGATTTCCACCTAAAGGTTTTATTTTTTCCTCCTCCTTAATAACTGTTAAATGAGTAACAATAACCAGGGAGAAAGTAGTATGAATTGTTTTGTTTAAAATGAAACAATAAGTCTGAGTTACAGTCCTGCAAACTCTCACTGTGCTTCTCTGTTGTGTGTCTATCTGCCATTGGAGCTCTCTCACTCATTTTAACCCATTACATTTCATAATAGTAAAAAAAGAAAAATCTGCACAACTGTATACTGCTTACAACCTCCTTGCGCGTAGAGCTACAGGCATTCTCTATTATACTTTTGCATTGTTCCTTTTTTAAATAAGTTCTTGTCAATGTCTGGGCATTGGGTTTAGACATATTTTTGGGCCTTATTTAGATCCATGACACATGTCTACATATAGATAATACTATAGTCTCCTTGCCGAATAACGGCAAAGTTCTTCAATAATTTGAAAATGTAGGTTGAGTTTCCCAATTTTTCATTAAACATATTTATTTTCCTTTCTTCAGAAATATCAGTATGAATTCCTTTTCACCTTCTCACAAAGGGAAAAACTTTTTCAGGTCTTCACATTTTACCTATTAGCTCATACAGGCTAGATAAATAATATAACATTGAACTGTGTCCTCGGACATGAATAATATTATTATTGGAATCATATTTTACATGACTATAGAAAATTTTTAAAGAAATATATTTCTTTAAATCTTTGAATTTTGATAATTTTATGTCATATCTTTATTTTATTGATAATTAAGGCAATACACATTTTTATCATATGAAGCAGGTATGTGTGAGCATGTACCTAAAGTATTACTAAATAAGCTGTTAATCTAGGTAGATTAAAATCCATTCAGTAGCCTAGCATAATCTTGATCAGAGAAGGAAACAGATTGAGAGACTCACACTTAAACATTAGGAAGAGCTATGGGAGTCCTGCAGAAGGGAACAAAGGGGTTGAGGAGCCTAGAGCAACAAGGGCACCCAGAAAAAATTCCACAAAATCAATTAACCTGGCCTCACAGGGAATCTCAGGGACCTAACTGTCAATCAGGTAGCCTGTGTGGGTCTGATAAAGGTCCTCTACATATGTGGTTTGGTTGTAGAACTTGATGTTCTCGTAGGACTCCAAACAGTGGGAGTGAGTACTACCTTTGACTCTGTTTCCTGCTTTTGGGATCCATTTCCTCCCCCTGGGTTGCCTCATCCAGCCTTAATATGAGAGGGTGTGCCTAGCCTTATTGCAACTTGATCTGCCATGTTTGGATGATATCCCAGGGAGATTTGTTACTTTCTATAGGGAAAGGAGAAGAAGTGGATCTAAGGGAAATTGGAGCTGGAGGGGGACCCAAAGGGGAAAAGAGAGGGAAAACTGTGGTTTGGATGTAATATATGAGAGAAGAATACATTTAAAATTTTTTTAAAAAGAAAGAAATGTATTTTCTTACAATTAAAGAGAGAAAAGAACATAATCTCTTCTATTTCCTCTTCCTTGCTACTTTCTCCTATTTTGCTCTCTATACATAGTGTATTGCTAAATATTTTTTGAGCTTTACTTTCCCCCTCAAATCTTTATAAACTATTTTATTATGTTAGAATAGTGAATCATTTTCATGTCCTGGTTTTCATGGGTTCAAAAATTTATGTAAATACCAATGAAGATTCCTCATCTTTAGATCCCTTTATGTGTGGTATAAATGACATTGCACTGTAAGCATTTTGCAGATTGTTCACGTTTGCACAATTATCTTAATAAACGACAACCTTTCCTTACTTTAACATAGTATGAAATGTAAGGTGTATGGCACAGCATCCAAACTCAGGTGAAGATTTTTAAATATACTTAAATATTAATATTCAATTTATAAGTTATTCAGAAACAAAAAGCTCTTAGTTCATTTGAAAAATATTGAAGTATGATCTAGTTTTGGGAGGAAAGGGTGAGAAAAAGGTCAAACAGCTTTTAGTATTCTTTAAAAAAATATCACCATTTTCCAAACTGTATCCAATCAGACACACCTCACATACTGACATAGATATTATCACAGAAACAAGCTCATTATCGACAGAGAATCTTAGAAATCATAAAGATAAATGCTGTTCACTTTTAGAAAAAATATTGAACTTTCTTTTCTTTTTTCTTTTCTTTATTAAATATTTTTGTTTTTTACATATACATTTATAATATTACAAATATATGCAATAAACTACCTACATCAAGAAGAACCATGAAACAATCAGGAATTATATAAATGTTACATTCTTAGTGTTTTGGATATTTGCATATGGCAACCTTGAAGAAAACATCTTTCCTATCTTGGTGCATCTAAAATTCTGAATGTAAATCAGTATCTATCATATCTCATCATTATCAACCTAAAATGTCTATCTAGACCTAAAAATATCTTATTCCATAAGCATGTAAGCTTAATTGTGTAGCATGAGACCAACAGAGGAAAGGCATAAGCAGTTTATAATTCAACTAAATTTTTATTTATGATAATTCCGATTCAAATACCTGCAAGTTTTCTGTGATAATAGTATTAGTTATCAAGCTCCTTTTCCTGGTAAGAATTACCTAGAGTGGTTTTACTTTTGCTTCTAACAGGCAACTTTTTCCTTCACATTTTCCTAAATCATGGCTACTGTAACCTCAGTAGCATTATTATTACTATGAAAGACTCACTCTAAACATTGAATAGATTCATCAGATTTTCTGTAGTAAGTCACAAATACCATTTACACTAATATATGTTTCAGGAAATTTTTTAAAAATTTTTTATTAATTTATTCTTGTCATGTATCAATGGTTATCCCATCCCTTGTATCCTCCCATTCTTCCCTCCCTCCCATTTTTCCCTTATTCCCCTCCCCTATGACTGTCCTGAGGGGGATTTCCTCCCCCTGTATATGCTTATAGGTTATCAAGTTTCTTCTTGGTAACCTGCTATCCTTCCTCTGAGTGCCACCAGGTCTCCCCCTCCAGGGGACATGGTCACTTCTTGGAATATACCCAGAAGATGCTCCAGCACACAGCAAGAAAATTAGCTTAACCATGTTCCTAGCAGCCTTATTCATAATAGCCAGGACACGGAAACAGCCTAAGTGTCCATCAGTAGAAGAATGGATAAAGAAACTGTGGTACATATACACTATGGAATACTACTAAGCTAATAAAAACAAGGAAATTTTTATAAAAATGTTTTCCCTTAATTTCTTGAGTGTGAGTGTTTTGCCTCCATTGGTGTCTATGAACTCTATAAAGGCCTGGTACTCACAGGGGACAGAAGTTGTTAGTCCCCTGGGCCTACAGTGAAATAATATTGTGAACTATGATGTGGTTGCTGAGAATCAAGTCCAAGTCTTCTGTGAGAGAAGACAATGTTATTAACTGCTCAGCCAAATTGCCAGTACTGTTCTAATTTCTTAAATAATATATTACAATCACCAATGTTATAATATCATAGAACAAAAATACTTTAAAAAGTAGTTAAATTCATTCAAATGATTTTTTTTTCAGTTTTTATCTTTGTGTGAAAGCACACAGGTTTCTCAAAATGAAAAAGATAATTAAGAAAAATCGTAAAAGTCTCATTCGGTCTACAATGAAGCATAAGCCCTTTGTAGGAAGAACATTCTCTGTAGAAAAAGCAATTTTCAACATGGTTTAAATTGTGTGTGGAAACTGCCTAACAGTTGGATTTGCAGTAGATTTTAGGTGGTTTAACTTTATATCAACCAAAAAAGTGTAGCAATCAGTTATAGGTTATAGTCACTACTAAAGGAATTAAACAATGCCTGCCTCTCACCCTTGTTCCCCCTCCCCTCCCTTCTCTCTCTCTCTCTCTCTCTCTCTCTCTCTCTCTCTCTCTCTCTCTCTCTCTCTCTCTCTCTCTCTCACACACACACACACACACACACACACACACACACACAGAGAGAATTTGACTTTCAAATAAAACATAATATTCCATATTTGTCTTGATAGTATAAGCATGACTTCTTGCAACTGGAGACAAAAATGAAAATCCATAGAAAAATACAAATGATTAATCAGATCAACAGGCAAATACAGACAGCATATAGAGTTTATTAGCTACAGTTGCCAATGGTATTTTAAAATTGTTGAAACAAAACTAATGGACTGTCACTTTGTACTCTAGGATTGTTCAAGAAAAACACAGAAATCCTTAAAAAGTAATTTTTTTAGTTCAGATATGGAAAAGACAGTAATACAAAAGCAGAAGAATGGTATATGATACACTCAAAAATATCAGTGGTGAAATGGCTTCTTATGCAAGAACTGGGCTAGTAATCTATTTACAAAATGTAAGTGTTCAGAGAAGGAAATGGTACAGTGTGACTCATAATTTTAAGTACCTTTCTATTATGTTCCTAAGATCCAGCCTTGCCATCAATTGCATAGAGTAGTAACTTACTTATCATTCATGGTAGTATAAATAATAAAGAATCATCAAACAATTCTAACCTTACTCCCACTAAACAAATATCACACTGGCAAATATGTAGTGAAGGATTGTTTCAAAAGCATCAAGAGATGCTAGTGAGTAAACAAACACAGTAGACTCATAGAAACTAGAATTTAGTCAAAAATCTAGTTGTAACTACTCTCCATCGATTTCATTTTTTACTCTCAATTCATCCAATAATCTTTTCACTGCCTATTCTTGAATCTAAAAATGTTTCTTAAAAAAACTAAATCTATTTCTCAATAAATAGCAGAAAGAAAGAATGAATGTAAGGGAAAGGAAGGAAGGAAGGAAGCAAACATACTTTGGTGTTGGGGGGAAAGTGTAACAGTTTCAACAAAATAAAAGCAACACATTACACAACAAATCTACAAATAACAACATGGTAGATGGAAGACAAAACCCCAAAACAAACAGAACAACAACGGCAACAGAATGCATGAAATCAATAACAATGGCAACAGAATGCATGAAATCAATAATTACTCTTCTCTCTGTTCCTTTTCAATATAGTGCTTAAAGCCTTAGCTAGAGCAGAAAGACAAGGTTGGGAGATAATGAAAAAAATAGAAGAGGAAAGGAAGATTTAAAAAATGTCCTTATTCGCAGATGGCATATTCATGTAATGATATAGACACTGAGGAATATCAGAAATTTTGTGTACATGAGTAATCCATTCAACATGTACACAAAAACATGGGGAACAGCATAAAACATAGATATCAGCATAGGCAATGCAGTATTTAGTGAATAAAAATAATAATTATGTATGTTTTCTTAGGTTTCCAAAGCTAAAATAAAAAACACCATGAACAAGGGAATTTATAAAAAGAAGGTTGTATTTGAACTTGTGACTTCAGATAGATAAGAAACTATCACCATCAAGGTAGGGAATCATGGTCACATTTGGTGAAAGGAGAAGCAAGATGGGAGCTCACCTCTCAATATGCAAAGAGAAAGGAGAGAGGTCACAGGGAGTATGGCACATAGCTTAAAACCTGAAAGCTCTCTTCTACTGAGACACTTCCCTTAACAAAATCACACCTCCTTAGTCTCCTAGAGTATGCTATCAACTGGGGAACACATTTCTAAATACCTGAGCCTCCAGGTTGCAGTCTCATTCCATTTCCTGGCCTCCAAAGACTTAGGTCCATAATACAAAGTGAACTTGGAAAGGCCCTACAGTATTTTAATACCAACACTGTGTAAAAGTCCGAAGTCTCTTTTTAGACGTAAGGAAGTCTTTTCATGGTCATCTCTTGTAAACTCATAAGGCAATCCCATCCTTCCAACATAGAATGTCACAGACTATATATGGCATCCAAAATGAAGAGCTAAAAGTATTCTGAGGAAATACTGGACCAAGGCAAAACTGAAAGCCAGCATTGCTAACACCAAGTTCTCCAGCACAATGTGCCTGTCTAAGGGCTTGAGTGGCTCTGCTCTTCCAACTTGGCTGTGTAAAATTACATCTTTCTTGTGCTTATTCTATTCCCTGTTGACAGGCAGCTCTTCTGAGTGTGTATCCCATGATCATGATGCTTCAAGATTTTCAGTTATACAGCTCAATCTGTCCTCCTACACCACAAAATAGACTCTTGCCACATGTGCCTAACCTCTGTGCCTTCCTAAAAGCATAGAAGAAAAGTACAGGCCCTCATGGCTGTTGCAGTATTTATGACTCTAATGACAGAATGACATGATGACACTGCCAAGTCAGACTGCTAGCTTGTGTGCCTTGGTCCTTTGAATGGCTTTGGGTTGGCTTTTGTTTGTCGTGGTCTTCTAGGAGCAGAACCCACTTTATGCTCTCTTTCATAAGTCGGAAGCTTATCAGGGTGGAGGTCTTACACTAAAGGTACCGTCCCATTAAATCTATTACAGATCTGCTTGTTACCATGCTTATTTCTTTCAATGCAAGCCTTGCCTGAAACATCAAGTTTACAGATACTTTCTTTGTCTTCGTACTATACCTAATGTATTTTATATCCCTTCATTTGCTCTTTTTCATTGCAGTTCTCTATAAGATAACTACAGGTAAGATTAAATGTCATCCTATCATGAAATCTTCTTCGTCCTGCCTCTCAAAGGAATCACTCCATTATTTTTTTGGAGTGCTTTTGATAATGGCAGAAATCATCCCCATCCTTTGCAAAAATCATATAACTTTGTCTGGGCAAGTTGGTTATATATTTTTTCCTCTGAAATGTGCTGAGCTGGGCCTCCATAGTATAGATCTTTTGGCTAGTGACACTACTCTCTTCCAAGTTCCAACTAGGAGAGCCCATTAGGTTGTTTACAGCATCCAACTGTTTTTCTAATCTGCAGTCCTACAGCTTTCCTTCTGTACTCTAACAAAAACCTAGCTTCTTCCTGTTACTAAGAACCATATGGCACTCATAGATAACAAACTTCTCTATTTTTGCTTTTGTATTGCTATTGCAAAAGTCTATGACCAAGGCGACTTATTGAAGGAAGAGTTTATTCAGGCTTAGGGTCTCTTTACATAAGTGCCCATTACAGTCATAGTAGGGAAATATGGCAGCAGGCAGGGACAGTAACTGGAGCAGATAGTAGAAATCTTACATCTTAAATCCCATGAAGGCAGCAAAGAATGTGCACTAGGAGTAATGAGTGGCTTGAAACCTCAAATTCCAACCCAGTGACACACTTCCTCCAGCAAAACCACACCTCCTAAGCCTCCTCAAACAACAACAGTAACTAGGAACTAAGTACTCAAATGCCTGAGACGGTATAGGGAGACATCATTTAAAATTACAACATATGTTGAGGGAGAATGAAAAACAAAACAGAACAACAACAAAACAAAAACCAAAACCAAAAGTAAAACAACATCAGGAACAAGCAAACACAAATGCCCAACTGCCCTATCTCAAAGCTGAATAGAGATCAACACACACACACAAAAGCCAAAAGACACCACCATCAACCAATGCAACAGAAGCATCTTCATGGCTTCTGCGTGTCTGTGCTGAGAAGTTGTTACAAATGAAAATGTTTTGTTTTTGTTGATGTTGTTTCTGCAGTTTAAACAGAAAGCTAGTCACTGAACCCAAGTGGTCATGCCTGCTTCCAGATTCAAATGAGCCTTTCTATTGTTAATTATTTTGGATGCCAGCCAGACCACTTGGCTTGTCATTTAGAAGGACAACACAGATACCTGTGTGCCATTTAACAGCTTTCAGTTGAAATAATAAACCATGCAAAGAAAAGCAAAATTGACACTGGTATGCTTGTGTGATTGTCTGCAAACACTAGAGCCAACAGTGTCTATCCACTAGAGGAAAGAAGGAAGTTCAGTTCAACAGGACTCAGTGTTAGGTGTGTTGGATCAAATTTCAAGATTCTGAGACCATTTGCTTTATTTTAGGCATCTTTAAGCACAGCAGTTTTTGGGAAAAAAATGTTTCCTGGTTAAAATGAACTCAAGCCCATATGCACAACAAAGTCATTAGTACATGAGTACATTGAAACTCTTCTTTTACTTTAAACATGTCATCTTCCACAATATAGGTCCATATTAAAAAAAAATCTGATATGAAGGGCCTGGGGGAGAAAAACACTAGGGAGGGACTGAGACAAATAAGCTTAAGATAAAGGTCTGCGGGGGGGGGGCTAGTGTGAGCTCTTTATACAGAGAGTACAGAAGTCACAAGCTTATTATTAATCACATCTATTCCCAGACTTCTGGGCCAAGAACAAGTTATCCATCTCTCCTTGAAGAGACAACTCTGTGTGTTTAAGTTTCCTTGTTTCCCCAGTGCTTATCTATCAGCACAAGGACCTACATGACTCCTACGTATGCTCATAAAATGTACTGTATATTCATTCATAAATAGCACTTAAGATGCCAGAATGTCATTCCTTTTGTTTCTTTGTTTGTTTTGTGGTTGTCTTGCCCAAATCACTCAGACTATGTGAGATAACTATAAACTGCCTTCAGACAGCTCAGGGATTTCTATCTCCAACATAAAAGATGTCTAGGTTTAAAGTTAAATGCAGTGTGTTTTTGAAAGTTTGCTCTATTTTGTATTCTACTCTTATTTCCCACCCTTGAAAACCCTGATTACAAATGAAGAATTATTTCATTTTTTCCATTGTATTTAATAAAATTTAGCAGCAAGCAAAAATATTTTATTTGCACATCACTATTGATTACAGTAAAAAAGACAGCTTACTCATTTCACCACTCACGCCACATGTGCTCTGTCCTTATGTACCAGGTGGGCGTAATTAGATTGGACTGTAGCTGGGATGACAAATTATTTCCTATTGGCCACTAAATACCGCTGCTCTGCTCCCACAGCAAAGAAAATAAACACAATATTACTGTGAAATTTTAGAAAAACATTTGACAGGCAACCATAGTTAAGTATATGCAAATTGAGCTTTAATAGTCAAAAAAATTTGCAACTGTAAAATGAAGGAGAGCACAAATTATTTCAGTGAATTTTTTTTTCTAAAATCAGACATGAAAATAAGAGGATTTCACCATTTTCATCTTGACAGTTGATTAGTGAATCACCCGTTTTCTTGGGGAAATTTGCATGCCGTTTACACAGCTAAAGGCTTACATGGTGACAAAACTGCTAAGCAGTAATTGAATTTATATTAACATCATGAGTGGTCATATTATTTGAAATAAGAGCAGAGTAATGTGTTTCAATAACTCTTTAAAGTATGGAAATGATATATTGAAAAGTTCTTTTTAAAAAATACAGAGACTCAAAGAAAGAAAGCAAAACAAAACAACACACAAAGAAAAAATTTCCTAAGGTGATAGAAACAGTCCTTTCAAATATGAGTAGATGTGATTCATGCATACAATGAAAGATAAGAGTAAATGCCAGGTCTATTTCACAGCTAAGCATTAGCAAATTATATTTAGAAATATTTACTATGACAAATTTCATTGTAAGCTTACTTCAAACGAAGAATTTAGTAACAATTGTTACTTAGATTAACAAACCCTTAACAAACAATTCCCTAGTTCAACTTTTTGGTTCGGTTTCAGAGAGAAAATATATCTATTGTAATCAGATCAGTTTCTAAATCATCTAAATATTTTCTTATTTACATTATAATATAACTTGGTTCACTTTAAAGTACCAATTTATATTTCACTGTATTTTATGTGAGATATGTTTTACCCAGTTAGCATTGAAATTATGAAAATGCCTAGAGAAAATATATAACAGAAAACAAGAGAAAATGTCTGAAGTTGTATATTTTTAGAGCAAGGAATAATATAGAAATATTAGAAAAACCATTTTATATGTCTCTAAAACGAATTGCACACTTCATATAAAATTAATCAGGTATCATATATATATATAAAGATACATATATAGATACACATATACATAAACCTAAATTTATATATGTGTAGATATGTATTTGTGTATATACAATTATATAGGTGTACATTCTCCCTGAGCTACAGAAAATTATTTTTTCCTTTTTATAATTCATACTGCTCTCTTTGATGTTTTAATGTGGTTTAATGTTCATTTAGCTACTGTGATGCTTCAGACTTGTACTTGACTCACCCAGATAACATGGTCAATTCCAATCTACAGCTTAAGCAGAAGAAGCTAACTGATATACTTTGCTAGCTCTTCATTGTTTTATCCACTCTGACATACTTAATGGGCTAATAAAACTTTTTTTTTCATGACTGAGCAATAGAAATGGGATCAAGAAATAGATTCTGGCATACAGAATAGATTTTCCATCTGCTTTTGTATATCTCTCATGCTTTAGAGGTAGTCATCAATTCCCAAGATAGGAAATTCTTCTGCAATGCCTTACTGTTAACACAATGGCAGATGTAATTAAAAATACACTGACAAGGATGAGTAAAGCAAAATATAAAACAAACAAATGAGTAAAACATCTTGTTTATTACTACATTTATAAATTCCACAATGTACAACATATAGAAATTCAGAAATTCAGCAATGAACAAAACATACCAAAATTGATATCTTCCATGAATTGATTCATGTTACTGCTTCAATTATTTATTGGGCATATCATATTTTAATTGTATCTTGTCATACACTGCTTTACTGAAATTTTAAGAACATTTTTTACTAAAGCTGCAATAAAATATAGAACAATTGTAATACATTTTAAATGAATGATGAAGCAACTCATTCAAAAACTGTGATTGCTCAAGACTATTTATTGAGAGGGGTATGTCCTTTAAATGTGTGACATAAAACTTTAGGAATTACCACTGATGCATCTGTTTGCTGCAGGATATATTTTATTCATATATTATTTCTATGAAAGGATCAAACACTCACAGATCATGGATAACAATTCTGTATGTTTTAACAATGATATACACTAGGATCTTTCTGTACTGGTCTACTCTCTGTCAGCCTCCATATGTATATGTATGTCTTTCCTTACTTTGGTGAAGTTTTCTTCTACAATAATTTGTTTTCTTTTATAATCATTTTGAACATCTCTTCTATCCTCTTGGCCAAGGGTTATCCTCTTTCATCTATACTTAGAAAGTAAAGATTTAGTATTTTATTGTATCTTACAGTTCCTGCATTATACTTACATGTTTTTGCATTTTGTAATACTTTTATTTGTGTGACCCAATTCCTTTACTTCAATTTATGACATTTCTTCTTCTCCTCCTCCTCCCCACCCTTCTTCTTCTCCTCCTCCTCTTCCTCCTCTTCCTCTTCACATCTTCCTCTTCTCATTTTCCTCCTCCTTCTCCTCTTTTACTTCTTCTTATTGATCCAAAATATTAAAATACTTTACCCCTTTTATTCTAATGGAAGCTTTGACTTTTCAAATGCTTTCATTATTTCAGCTTGAGTTTTCTTGAATATCTCTATGTCATTGTTGAATTCATTTATCAAATTATCATGGTACTTGCCACTTCATTTATCCATATCTTTCTGGTTTTTTGAAATAACTCAGGATTTAATTGCTATCAACTTTAAGTACGTTGAGTTGTTTGATCATTTCTACTTTAAAATTAAGAAGTTTAAGAAAAATTAATTTTATAGTGTTTTATTTAGAAAAACTATTGTTCAAACAGCATATTTACTTCTTTTCCATTATCACTAGTTAATTCATGGAAATTATAAATTTTCTGGTAAATTTTGTATCACGGTGTTCAGGTAATTCTCACTGGGCTGCATTTTTCAAAGACTGTGAATTTGAAATTGCGCATCCTGTCTATTTTAATTAATTAACTTATTTGTTCACTTTACTTCCAATCTTAGCTGCCTCCCTCCTCTCTTCCCAGTTTCACCCTCCTGCCGTAAACTTCCTAACCCCTTACCTTACTCATGAGAGAAGGGAATCCCCCACCAACTCATAGAAGTATCTCAAGTCCATCAGGACAGCCTTGTGGCCTGCCAAAGTAGCCTCATCAGGAAGAAGTGATTTAAAAAAAAAGCAGACAACAGAGTCCATGTCAGACATAGCCCCTCTTCCTCTTACTAGGGAACCCACATGAATACCAAGTGGTCCATTGGCTACATCTGTGTAGAGGGCCTAAGCCCAGTGCATTCATGGCTTTGGTTGTTGCTTCAGATTCTTCAAGGGGTACCCTCCATTGTCCTTTCATATTGTCTGAGGATTGGGAAAATAACTTGGATTTTTGAACTGACTTTAGATTCTAGGTCATGTTTTCTTAGTAAAAGTTTTTTATTTTTTGGTCCTGAAGCGTGGTTGGTTTCAAAGGAGACAAGAGCAGTTGAGAGTGGATCAATCCTTCTGACACTCGAACTGGATTTTGGATTGTAACAATGGGGGTGATTTCAACTGAAGGGTAAGCACAAGAGTATGTGAATGAGACAAATGGTTAGACGCAAGCTGAGTTACCTGAGACATGCCTGGGAAATCGAGGATTGTGTGAGTGCGCCACAGTCTTAGATACTCATCAGGCTAGGCCAGCAAATAAACTTTACACTTGTTTTAGTTATTTTCTAAAAACTGTGTTTGTTTTTCCTAGTTTCACACAAATAATTAAGACTCCTTTATATTTGTTTATAAAAATTTACAATGAAATCCTGAGCAGTTTTAGTCTGTTCTTTTTCTTAAATATATTTTATTAATTTACTCATATTACATCTCAATTGTTATCCCATCCCTTGTATCCTCCCAATCCTCCTTCCCTCCCATTTTCTTCTTACTCCTCTCTCCTATGACTGTGTATGAGGGGGACTTCTCCCCTCTGTATATGCTCATAGGGTATCAAGGCTCTTCTTGGTAGCCTGCTATCCTCCTCTTAGTGCCACCAGGTCTCCTCATCCAGGGGACGTGGTCAAATATGGGGCACCAGAGTTTGTGTGAAAGTCAGTTAGTATGTTCTTAACCCTATATGTTATCCTGACTCTATCTTTGCAAAAATCCCCAGGTTATTTCTTTTAGTTCTTTCTTTGCTCCAGCTGAATCATCTTCATCTCTCTGCATATCTGCCTATGTCTGAATCCCCTGGATGAATTTCCTACTTCCTCTTCAAAATCCTCCTCCTATGGCTGGCATGAGGTCCAGTCTTATTCTATGTCCTGCTCACTGAATAGCTCTAAGCTCCTTTATTGACATATCAGGGGGACAATTAGTGAGTAGCTTTTACAGAGTGTTAAAACAGGTAATTATCAGAACTAGGAATTAAACAAGATATGGAGGATACAAAAATCAAAAGTTGAATTACACAATAATATTATGTCTGCATACACCTGATATATTAACAGTCAGACTAATGTCTGGACCACTATGCATACTATAATACTAATCTATAAATTGGGATTCAATCTTAGTTCTGGAGGTGGATATGGCCCAGATGGGGTAAAGTCTATCTGACTTAGAACACTGAGTTGCTTTAAGGATGTTTACCAATATTTTATAAACATAAATGGATGTTGAATAATGTCAAATGCTTTTTAAACATATGAAGAGATGATCAATGGAGGTTTTTTCTTGTTTATTATGGTGGATAACATTGATGGATTTCCATATGTAGAACCACCCTTGCATGCCTAGAATGAATTCTACTTGGTCATGGTGAACGATATTTTGGATGTGTTCTTGGATTTGGTTTGTGAGTATTTTATTGAGTATTTTTACATCAATTTTCATAAGAGAAATTGGTATGAAAATTTATTTCTTTGTTGGGTCTTTGTGTTGATTAGGTATCAAGTTGACTGTGGCATCATAGAATGAGTTTGGTAATGGTCCTTACATTTCTATTTTGTGGAATAGTTTGAAGAGTATTGATATTAGCTCTTCTTTCAAGGTAGGGTAGAATTCTGTTCTGAAACCATCTGTCCCTGGACTTGGTTAGGAGACTATTGATGACTGCTCTGATTTCCACAGGACATATAGGACCAAACCAAATAATCCAATTAAAAATGAGGTAAAAAGCTAAACGTATAATTCTGTTTTGAATAGCCAACAAACACTTAAAGAAGTGTTTAATGTCCTTCGCTACCAGGGATATGCAAATCAAAAAGACTCTAAGATTTCATTTTATACATTTCTGAATGGATAAGTGACAGAATGCTGGTGAGGATGTGGAGAAAGGTAACACTACTTTCTTGCTGGTGGGATTGCAAACTTGTATAATCACTTTGGAAATAAATCTGGCACTTTATCAGAAATTTGCATAGTCCTACCTCAAGACCCAGCCATACCACTCCAGGGCATATACCTGAAATATGCTCCACCATACACCAAGGACAAGCTCACCTATCCTCATAGCAACCTTATTCCTAAAAGCCAGAACCTGGAAACAACTTAGATATCGTATCCCTCAAATGAAGAATGGATAAAGAAACCGTTGTACATTTACACTATAGGATAGTACTCAGCTATTAAACACAAAGTAATCTTGAAATTTGCACTCAAATGGATGGAGCTAGAAACGATAATCTTGAGTCTGTAATCCAGATCCAGAAAGACACACATGGGATATAATCACTTATAAGTAAATATTAGCCCAAAGTAAATGTCCTCTGAGAGATGCCAGCCAGTGAGGGATCTGGACAGACGCTGGGATTGCAGCCTGACTTTGGGAGGATCACTGATAATTGTATGGAAGAGTTGAGGGATGGAAGGACTTTGAAGGATCAGGAGCTTCACAGGGAGACTATCAAAACTGACAGATCTGTACAAACTAGTTCACCAGTAAAGGACAACGCATGCAGAGAACCTAGACCCCCTGTTCAGATCTATCCAATGGACAACTTATTCTTCACGTGTGTGTGTGTGTGTGTGTGTGTGTGTGTGTGTGTGTGTGTGTGTGTGTGTGTGTTTGTTTGATGTTCCTCAGACAGGAACTCCGGTGCCTGGGATTTGATCACTTTCCTTTGGCTGCTAGGCACAGAAAGGAAGGGGATACAGGCTATCCTGATGAGACCCGATAGGTTGTGGTAAGACAGTGGGAGAGGAGGCCCCCCACCATTGCATCAGAGGTCTAGCGTAGGTGATTAGAGTATAAGTGGGAGTGAGGATGGGAGTGTAATGATATGAGTGAAGGGATAATAATCAGGATGTAATGTCGATAAAGCATAATAAATAAAAACATAAAAAAAAAGGATGTTTCATCAGGATGAATCCTGGCATCTTAAAAAATGCAGGTAGTATGTGAGAAAGTCGTATCACACTCTCCACTCAACTGTGGAGAATATTCTGACCATTGGCTAGATCTGGGAAGGGGTTTAAAGTTTACCTCCTGTATTGTCCTTGGCTGGTGCCTTAGTTTGAGCGGGACCCCTGGGCCCAAATCTGCCTATCATATTGTTCTACTTGTAGATTTCTAGGACCCTCTGGATCCTTTTATTTTGCTGTTCTCCCATGCGTCTCATTTGACCATGTCCCCTGGAGGGGGAGACCTGGTGGCACTCAGAGGAAGGACAGCAAGTAGCCAAGAAGAGACTTGATACCCTATGAGAATATATAGGGGGACGTAATCCCCCTCAGGAACAGTCATAGGGGAGGGGAATAATGGGAAAATGGGGGGGGGGAGGAATGGGAGGATACAAGGGATGGGATAAACATTGAGATGTAACAAGAATAAATTAATAAAAAAAAAAAAAAAAAGAAAAAAAAAATGCAGGTAGACTACTTCTGGAGATTTCAAAGGGTGTTGGGCTGCTAGTGTCAAGAAAACTTTCCCGACTAGAAACAAGCACAGAGGGTGTAAGACCTGGACCGGTAGTGAGCTGAAGCTTGGATATGATATGGGTAGATTAGAGTCATATGCATGCAACTGGGCTGGCCCACAAGCTGTGTTTTGAGGATCAAGCTTGGAGGTTAAGAACACATAGGTAGGGCATGAATTGAAAGACCATAAAAATACCAAGTTTATAAAGTCTGAGCATAGAATAAGCAGAAAATCTTCAAGATAATAGCATATATCAGGTCTTCAGTATAATCATAAAAGAAAATATGACAAAGTTAAAGTAAGAAACCCTCATAGACAGGGAAGAAACACATAGGATATAAAAAGTCTAGACCAGAAAAGAAGCTTATTGTTAAAATACAATATTATCAGAATAGGAAAATGTACTAATACCTCGAAGAGACAAAACATATATTATGTGTAAAGGAAGGCCAATAAGAGTAACAGCTGATTTCTCTGTGGAAACCTAAAGCCTATAGGTCTTGGAGAATATTCTTCAAGTTCTAAAAGACATTGTCTACCAACCTAGAGGATTGTTCCCAGAAAAACTTTCCTCCATTGTAGAGGGAGAAAAAAAAAAAAAAAAACTTTCTATACTATCAGTAAGGTTAAAGAGAAATTTAAAAATACAAAGAAAAATAAATGTTACTTTCCACTTTAGAATTGCAGAATATGGGCTGGAGAGATGGCTCAGAGGTTAAGAGCACTGACTTCATTTCCAGAGGTCCTCAGTTCAATTCCCAGCAACCACATGGGGCCACACAACCATCTATAATGTGATCTGATGCCCTCTTCTGGCCTGTAGGTGTACATGAAGGCAGATCATTGTATATAATAATAAATAAATACATCTTTAAAAAACAATTGCAGAATATATATATATATATACATATATATGAATGATATTATAATTTGATATATTAAGAAAAGACACATAAAATATCAGTTGCTCAAGATTATATACAAAAAGGCCATTTAGAGAGCCAGGTCTGGTGGTGCACATCTTTAATCCCAACACTTGGGAGGCAGAAGCAAGTGGATATCTGTGATTTAGAGGCCAGCCTAGTCTATAAAGCAAGTCCAGGACAGCCATGGCTATGCAGAGAAACCCTGTCTCGAAAAACAAAGATACGAAGAAACAAACAAAAAAGTAAAAAAGAAAGAAAGAAAGAAGGTAAGAAAACAAAAAACAAAAAACAAAAAAGCCATTTAGAATAAGGCATTTGGCTAAGATGGAGTGGTCGGCTTTACATAATTAGAATTTTCCCCATAACAAAACGATAATACAAGTGGACAAGCTGGGGGCCAGGCTTACTATCTCAGCTCCTGGGAAGAAAATTAAGGTTCCTTGGAAAAGCCAGAAAATGTTATTTACCAGAATTTCCAAGTTCCAGGTACATAAAAAGGTCCTCTATCAAAGAATAAACTGGAGAACCATCACGGAAGACAACAGATATAAATTTTGTACCTTCATATGCAAGCACACATGTATACCACGTAACTCACTTGGGGAAATTCATACATCCATGCACCAGAGAGAGAGGGAGAAACAGAGAGGGCACGCATTTTTATGTTTTTATACATTTCCCTGGCTGAGCATATTTAAAATACAGTGATGTGTATAACGTTTATATGAATCTTGCTTGATGTGAGTATTCTAGAGTTAAATGAACAACTTGTTGGTGTTGCGTCTCTCCTTCAACCATATCTTGTGTGTAAAATTCAGACAGTGTGCAGTCAAAAAGCTTTACCTACTGAGCTTTTTGTTGTTGTTGTTGGTTTTGTTTCTTGGTTTGTTTTTTAGGGTTTTTTTTTTGGGGGGGGGTTTTTTTCTTTTTTTGAGATAGGGTTTCTCTGTTTAGCCTTGGCTGTCCTGGGCTCGCCTTGTAGAACCTTCTAGCCATGAACTCACATAGATTCGATTACCTTTGCTTCCTGGAGTGCTGGGATTATAACGTATACTACCATGCCTGGCTCTGCTGAGCCATTTTTACCATCCCCAATTAAGCAAAATAAAAAGTGCTCAGGAAATACTTAAATATACTTTATTTTACTCTTAAAGGGCAATGTTTTCTTAAAACAGATTGTGAATTTTTAATATTAACAATAGCAAGACTTACCACTTTAAGGCTTTAACTGTAGGAAAGGCTATGAGAAAATGCTTCTTTTTGTGGATCTCGACTTAATTGGAAGATTTTATGTGGGCAAACATTTGTAGTGTGGAAAGACTTCCAAAGGACCCAATTATGCACTTTCTCCATCAATACCACATTAGTACATGGTTCCTGTGGCCTTTCACACATTTTTGTTGTAAATACTGGGTAAAGTTAGACTCTGTGGGAACAAACATTACTTTGACCGTTATTGCCAATGAAAGGCAGACTGGATTGCCAAGAGACCCTTTGTTTAACAGGATAGAAATGATTCTATCCAGAAATGATGGCATTTTATTGTGTAATACATGAAACCTTTTTTTTTTTTTTTTTTTTTTTTTTTTTTTTTTTTTAGAACAGAAGCTGCAAGTAGCACAATACAGAAGAACAGAAAATTCTCTGGCTCACAAGGGAAACATTTACAATATAGCATTCAATGTTTCAGTAGAGATGTTAGCTGATGAGGAAAGCCAAAGCTGGCCCTGTGTGATCCATTGTTTGTCTGATTAAAAAAAAAAAAAAAAAGGAATACTTCAGTAGAATCTTCCTTTTATATATGCAAAGGGATAGGGGTACTACAAGATGCTCTCAAAGACCAGTCTCTTCCTGGGATCTCTGCACTCTGCTTGCTTTTCAATAAATCCCAGTCCTTGGGTTGTAATATCTTCAACATATAAGGCCTGCATGCACAGGCACACTGTTTCAATCAAGTAAATAAAATTTAAAAAGATATATTTTTTTACAAAATATTTTATATTGTATATTCTGATCACAGTTTTCTGTCCCTCGTTTCCTTCCAATTTCACTCCACCTCATCACCCAGCCAAATCTCTGTCTTATTTTTCTCTATCTTTAGAAAACAAATGTGTCTTTTAAAATTGCAGCTATTCTGGTTAAAAAGATATGATTCCTCTATTGGAAAAAATGTATAACACATTCTCTGAGGTTCACACTTCCTTTTTTAATTTGCTATGTTGTTTCTGTATTTTGATTTTTGTTTGAAAGCCTATCTGCTGAGTAATCGGTATCCTTTCAGATGAATGCAAAGATTTTGAATCCTAAATTTTATGACTATAAAAATACATAAAACAAACTACCTTTAGTTCCTTGCTTAATAGTTTAACCTTGTAATTTTTAAACACCAGAAAGAAAAATTAAATTAAAAAATAAGGCAATTATTTACAAGGCAGATGGAAACATCATGAAAAAATAGAAATAGAGTATACTCAAGATTCATATGAAATTCTCAGTCACTATTGAGGCTGGAATGAGCAACAAGACTGTCAGGTCTGGAAAGTTAGGTCTTCTGTGAAAACATGGTCAGATAGAAAGTAGGAGGCTTTTGAATCTTGTTCTTTGTCATAAGCTACTTCACAGAGACTAACATCAAAGGAGGAGACTCATTGACCCTGAAAGATCAGTAAAACCAAGACTTCCTACCAATCCATTCTGAGCACACACTAAGCCATGAAAGGTTCCAGTTCACAGGTGACCTGGCCTATCCATATGCAGCAGTGTGAACAGCCACCATCATCTGTCTGTTTTAGCCCTGCCTCTCTCATCTCAGATGCTCCGTCACCTTAATCCTCAAGCTCATAACACCTCTAAGCAACTCATTTTCATAAATCAATTGTTGTGTTTAGGATATCTGTAATTATCTGTCATGTGGGGTAAGGAGTTATAAACATTATTTTATTTTTCATATTCTAAAAATAAGTATCTTTTAAGGGCACTGCATTTAATATTTCTAAAGATATTTTTGACTCTTTCCTGGAAAGGTACTGTGGGTTACTTCATGGTTCTATCTGATGTTTAAGAGATTTTAATGTATTATATGCTTTTTTAGCAGCTATAATTAAATACTGTGATAAAATTAATCTTTTTTATAGAATAATACTTCCCAGTTCCTACACGGGAATGGTTAAAATATATTTTTTGTTTTGTTTCATGAAATCACCATAATAGCTGTGTCTCTGAAATGTTGCTGTAAAGCAGAAACAATCCTATGTTAGTTCTTTTCCCTGCTATACTTAGGTCTGTCATTTGTATGAATTGGATAAAACTTCTGACAAAAGTCTGGGCCATTTGGTAAAGAACCAAACTACAAGTGAAGGCAATCATCAGTTCTTGGGTTATATTTTATGGTATATTTTAATAATGTATAAAAGCAAAGCACTCAAGAATCCCTGATATGGTTGTAGCATATTTTAGAAATATAGATTAATATATAAAAACGCCTTTCAGGATTAAAAATCCACGTCCAAACAAAACTGCACTCTAGGTTCCCATTTTAAACCTTTTTATAAAAAAGAAGAAAGACTTTTAAAATAATGGACACCAGTAAAATTGCACTTTTAAGTACTTACGCGTTTATGCTACCACACTTATTCAGAAGTAGAGGAAAAATACATTTATACCAAGGTTGAGGCACTTTTTCAATTTACTTTCACTTCTGTGAAGATGGAGCCATAACTAATACCCATGTTTCCTGAAAATATTTTTGCAAAGAGTTGAATAGTGTACGTTGATGTTGTTTGGTTTTATTGTGTTGCCCAATATGTTCAATAACTCACTTTGTAGCTGAGGCTAGCCCTATACTCAGAGACATATGCTTGTCCATGGCTCAAAGGTGCTGGAATGAAAGGTATATACTACCAAACAAAGCTAAATTTTTGACATAATCAAGACAAGATTTAGGTATTTCAGTAATAGACTAAATCAAAGTGCAATTTGCAGTTGTGCTAAGTTTTCATTGAACTATTTTCTTTACATTCTATTGAGCAGTTAGAGTGAATATTTACTTTTCAGGGAGCAAGTAAAAGAAAATTAAAACATTTTTAGTATAAAATACTCTCTTTTTATAAAAATTTAAAAATGTTAAAAAAGAATGTTTATGCATAAACAACGTGTAATATCCCAATTAAACAAACCATTTAAAAGGTTATGGGTAGGTCAGCAAGATGACTTAAAGAGTGAAGGTGCTTGGTGCCTGATGACCTGCATTTGACCTTAGTGAACACGTGGTAGAAGAATTGAATCTTGTAAGAAAGCTAAGATCTGGGTAAAATGGATTTTGATAATTAAATAGGATGTTTGCGTCATTGTTTTTCACGTGTTGTGTTGTGCTGTATTTTCTGATCTCATCTTAATATTCAAGTTACTCATCATTTTATTATAGTTTGCCATTTTTTAAAACTTCCATTATTTCTTACATATTCATTTATTCATATACTGATTGACTTAGGTATCACTGAACTTCCACTGATAGGCGATTAACATCACTCATCATGTAAAACAGAAAACATGAGTGCCAGTGTTTGATGATTAAGGTCACAGAGACAGCACAGAACAAACCTATCATTGTTCATCAAATAAAGAATTGTAAACATTTTAAAATATTATTCATCCATAATTTTCTACTAAAGTCCTGCTTAGCTGATCAACCAATGGAAGAACTTTTATCTCTAAGAAAATCCATGGGGAACACTTAAACTAGTTACTTTTTGTCTTTTTAACAAACAACCACCATGAGTATGACATAAATCAATACGTTAACAATCAACTCTCTAAAATCTATGGGAGTATTTTGTTGTTTGTTTGTTTGATTTTGTTTTGTTTTGTGTTTTCTTTCATTAGGCTTACAGCAGGCATTTTCTTTCTTTTCTGGTCTTGGTTTAGTTTTCTGGAGGTTGCCTGTTTTCTCCTTCACATTCTTCTATCTACCTCTTCATTTTCTTTTCTCACTTTTTAAAAATCTGCTAAGAAATAAACTTCTTGTTTCTATTGGCACAATTATATTCATTATATCCATACATGGAATTACTAGTTAATAAAATTAGTGAAGCCTGTCCTTTTGTCTCCGTTTCTCAAGTACCCTTGCAGATTATTTGGTCATGGTAAGTAATGTATTGTAATTCCTCCAATTCAATTACAGTTATGAGATTCCTCTTGTCACAAACAAAATGTTTCCAATTTTTTCAGAGTTCATATTGGACTCCTTGGGAGACCTTTCTTAGCCTACTAAAGTAAGTATACTGTTCCTATGCTAAATGGTACCAAAGGGAAGGCAGGTTTAGAGATTGAGAAAAAAATTTTTTAAAAAAGTAAAAATAAATAGCATTAAAGGAATAGTTACTTACATATAGATACACAGTTGATCAAAGTATAGAAAATAAATGACTTTTGGGTGTTTAGCCCTAACTGAGGCACCTATATTACAGTCTATACTCACTAAGGCTCAGAGAATGTGAAAGAAGAGAACAAAATTATAATAGTGTCTTCTGGATATAGCACCAATATCAGTCAACTTTCTAGAGTGTATCTGGAATGACTCTGGAGGACTCACCACTAGATAAGGAGTTTCAGGTCAGTGATGGTGGTAGTGCTGTTTAACATAGAAGGATGATCTAGCCAAAGTGGATGTATCCACACACCAAGAGCATAAGGGTAGCAGTAATGGAATTAGTGTGTTACAAGAGACTGCGAAAAAGAAGAATGAGGAACAGTAGAAACGAATTTGGCAGAGGATATCCAGGAGGCTGCGAGGAGTGGCAGAAAGGGTGACAGGTTGACAGGCTCTAAATACAGTTTATCCATACATGGAATTACTATAGATATGTAATAAAAAAGATAGCCCTTTGGGAGATATATATTAACAGTCTAGATTCTCTAATAGGTAATGTCCCAATGGGTTAGAATGTCTATATTAGGAATTATTTACTTTGATTTCATTCATCATTTCTTTATTCTTCTGTGAAAACAAGTAGTTGCATTCCATTGATAGGTTCATATTGTTATACTAAGATCCAATATTTCATTAACAAAGGAAGGCTTTCTCTTGTTTGGTCACAAAATTAATAATTGATGAAAGCATCATTCATGATCTAAGCTCTCTGATCAAAGCTTCTTTACACCTAACAGCTATCAACATTTGTAGGTAATATCAGACTTCATGACGTGCAACACATTGGTGTTTCACAATTTAAGCTTGAGGGAGAAGCCAGTGAGATGGTATTTCTTTTTTTTCTATGTTATTAATTAATTCTTGTTACATCTCAATGGTTATCCCATCCCTTGTATCATCCCATTCCTCCCTCCCTCCCATTTCCCCCTTATTCCCCTCCCCTATGACTGTTCCTGAGAGGGATTTCTGCCCCTGTATAGGGTATCAAGTCTCTTATTGGTAGCCTGCTATCCTTCCTCTGAGTGCCACTAGGTCTCCTCCTCCATGGGACATGGTCAAATATGAGGCACCAGATTATGTGTGAAAGTCATACCCCACTCGCCACTCAACTGTGGTGAATGTTCTGTCCTTTGGCTAGATCTGGGTTGGGGTTTGAAGTATACAGCCTGTATTGTCCTTGGCTGGTGCCGTAGTTTGATCGGGACCCCTGGGACCAAATCTGCCTATAATAATGTTCTTTTTGTAGGTTTCTAGGACCCTCTGGATCCTTCTACTTTGCTATTCTCCCAGGCTTCTCTCATCTAGAGTCCCAATAGGATGTCCTCCCCTCTGTCCCAGTTTCCTGGTAAGTGAAGACCTTCATTAGGTATGCCCCTTGGGCTAATATGCACATGTAAGTGAATACATACCATTTGACTCTTTCTGCTTCTGGGTTAACTCACTCATTATGATCATTTCTAGCTCAATCCAATTGTACACAAATTTCGGGAATTCCTTGTTTTTAATAGCTGAGTAGTATTCCATAGTGTAAATGCACCACAGTTTCTTTACCCATTCTTCTACTTAGGGACACTTAGGCTGTTTCCATGATCTGGCTAATATGAATAAGGCTGCTATGAACATGGTTGAGCAAATTTTCTTGTTGTGTGCTGGAGCATCTTCTGGGTATATTCCAAAGAGTGGAATAGCTGGGTCTTGAGGAAGTCCTATTCCCATTTTTCTGAGATAGCACCAAATAGATTTCCAAAGTGGCTATACTAGTTTGCATTCCCACCAGCAATGAAGGAGTGTTCCTCTCTCTCTACATCCTCGCCAGCATGTGGTATCACTTGATTTTTTGATCTTAGCCATTCTGATGAGTGTAAGATGGAATCTCAGAGTTGTTTTGATTTGCATTCCCCTGATGACTAAGGAGGTTGAGCATTTCTTTAAGTGTTTCTCAGCCATTTGATACTCCTCTGTTGAGAATTCTCTGTTTAGTTCCAAGCCCCATTTCTCAATTGGTTTATTTGGTTTGGTGGTGCTTAATTTCTTGAGTTCTTTATATATTTTGGATATTAGACCTTTGTCAGATGTAGAGTTGGTGAAGATCTTTTCCCAGTCTGATCTTTTCCCAGTCTGTAGGCTGCTGCTTTGTTCTCTTGACAATGTCTCCAGCCTTACAGAAGCTTCTCAGCCTCATGTGGTCCCATTTATTAATTGTTGACATTAAGGCCTGGGCTGTTAGTGTTCTGTTCCGGAAGTTGTCTCCTGTGCCAGTATGTACCAGGCCCTTCCCCAGTTTTTCTTCTAACTGACTTTATGCCATTCTTTTTAAAAAATTTTTATTTTATTAATTTATTCATATTACATCTCAATGGTTATCCCCTCCTTTGTATCCTCCCATTCCTCCCTCCCTCCCATTTTCCCCTTACTCCCCTCCCTTATGACTGTGACTGAGGGGGACTTCCTCCCTCTGTTTTTGTTAATAGGGTATCAAGTCTCTTCTTAGTAGCCTGCTATCCTTCCTCTTAGGGCCACCAAGTCTCCCCATTCAGGGGCCTTGGTCAAATATGAGGTACCAGATTATGCCATTCTTTTATAACTAGGATTGAAAGAAAATTCTGGTGTTTTAATCTCTGTCATTATTGTTCAGTCATACATATTCATTACAGTTAGCTTCCATAGACATAGGAATGCAGACCAGAGCCAGTGCAATTACTCAGGGTCAATCCTTAGAATGATAGACATTTTTGTCTGGCTATTTCATCATATATTTCAGATAGATGCCAACATATTAATGCATTTTATGTCATATGATTCACTCACCCGTGATCATCTTAACACGAAATACATACAGCACAACTTACATGCGACATCCTATCTACAGCACATAAGCAAGTTCAGACTAGATAAATCCTTTGTAGACTAGTATCATATAGACACAAACATCTTAACCTGAAGCATTATTAAGTATTATTACTTAATAATTAGCTATAGTGTATGGTGCTGTAGTGTAGTTGACAGAATGCTTGTCTAGCATACAAGCTCCTATATATTTGGTTCCCAGCAGCCCAGCAAAACAAGTGTGGTGGTGAGTGATTCTAAGCTTAGCAATTTGGATGTAAAAAGGAAGATGAAAATTCAAAAGTCAAAGTTCACATTCCAAACACCTGAGATATAAATTAGCCTGTCAACATAAGAGAAAAGAAGTCATTGCAAATAATATTTTTAAAAGTACTTTTATTTTCTGTTTTAGAAGTAGAACCTTTGTACATTTGTCAGTTATTAGATTTCAGAATTTGGTTAGCTATTCTGGCATAAACTTACAAACTCAAATCTTGGGAGACAGAGGCAGAAGGGTTACTTTGGTTTACAAGCCACTTTAGGCTCCAGCATAAGACAGTGCTACAAAATAACTAGAAGAGGTACTGAATCCTAGACTACAACATACATTGATACAACACTTAGGTTTCATTAAGCCAATTCATTTCAATGAAATAATTTTTCAGAAAATTATGACCATGCACTATGACAATGCCTATTCAACTAGATATCTTATTCAATGTCTCCTTACTTAAATGCTAAATATCATACGTTTCTTTTTTATTCTTTCCAGGAATTTTGTTTGTTTTCCTTTTCTTTTGTAATGCTTCAGACTTTAAAGACAGATCCCAAAGTGATGGGTGTCATTGGAAAATCTGAAATGACACTTAATCCAAGCAGTCCCTTTACATATCACAAGCACCCCTATTGTTGATGACAGAGATAATTGCACTGAAAGTCCCCACACAGAATAGGATACTACTTTTACAAAATCCTTAACAAACAGCACTCACAATAATCAAGCAGTGATGACAATATTTATTGTAAAAAAACATTCACATGAAGAAGTTTCAGGGAAAAGTCATGAATTGAATTATCCAATGATAATTAATTTATCTATTTTATATTAAATTGGTAAAATCCCTATTGAGATTCACTTTTTACAATTTTTATGTATTAAAAATGATTCAAATGGTCTTTTCTTAGTAGACAAGTGAGCGTATAGATGTAAAATAATGCCTTCAATATGTGCTATATATGCTCACAAAACTTCTATTTCTTGTTTTTTGTGGTAGATCAAGTTGAATCGGCAAGATTCTTAACTAACAAAATTACTAATAAAATTATAATTTATCTGATTTCGTAGCTTTATAACAATACTATAACAACTTTTTTTGGAGAAAATCAAATATAAAGAAAAGATTTGTTTTTATTTTTGTATCATTTTTGTTGTTGTTCTGGTTGCTGTTATGGGAGAATGAAGCCCTTCCCCAAACTGTGAAACTGGTAACCAAGACTTCAGTGAATGGGCTTTGGGAGCTCTTTAAGATCAAAACTCTAAGGCTGGACAGATGACTCATTTTCTTCCAATGGTTCAGAGTTTAATTCCCAGCAACCACATGGTGGTCCATAACTATCTGTAATGATTTCTGTTGTGCAGGCACACATACAGTTGAAACAGGACAATACAATGTAAAGTTTTTACATTTTATTTTACACTCATTTTTGTTGTTGTTTTTTGTTTGTTTTTTTGTTTTGTTTTGTTTTGTTTTGTTTCTCTTGGTTACATTTTGATTGTTCAATGTCATGAACAGTAAATGTTACATTTGGACAATATTTCCACTATAGAAAAGAAAACTTGAGTATACATTTCTTGAACCCAGGTATTGACCCTGTGGTTGGAGATGAGCTGGTGGAGAGTCAAGGAAACAGACTCCAGGAATCAGGCAAGTGGCAAAAGCAGGCAGAGACTCTTTTATTCCAGGAATAGGATGACCCTGTATGGCCCGCTCCCCTTCCCAGTATCCCATTGGCTCCTTGGCTGTAATCTACCGGACACAACAGCATCAGTCTTTGGGCATGACTGAGTAGGTCTCTGGCTTGCTTTATGGGAAGCCCAGCTGCCCATGCGCATTATTAGGAACAGGCTTTGTTACTGCTCAAGGACAGGCCTTGTTCCTCCATTTCTTTCTTCCTTTCTTGCTTTTTTTTTGTTTTGGTTTGGTTTTTGTTTGTTTGTTTTTATTTTTTCAAGATAGGATTTCTGTGTGTAGCCTTGACTGTCCTGGTCTTGCTTTTTCCAACAGGCTGGCCTCGAACTCACAGCAATCCACCTGCCTCTGCCTCCCAAGTGCTGGATTAAAGATGTGCACCACCACGGCCCTGCTGAGACCGCCAGTTCCTTCTGAGTTACTTCTCAAATAAAATTGGGAAAGAAAAAACAAATAAAAACAAAAACCAACAACAACAGTAACAGGACAACAACTTGAACAAAAATAGTACATGTTTGGTTTTTTTATAAGCAGTATAGAATAATGGGATTCAAGTAGCATTTTTGAATTCAATGAAAAGGTGGAATGTTGACTTATAGAGAAGGGACAAATGAGCACAATGTGGCTTCTTTTGAGGATTTATGATGTGTACTTAGCATTTATGAGAACGCCATCAGTCATTGCCTGAAAGAATCTGAGGAATACGTTAGATGCCATTTGTTTCCCATCAGCCTATCTCTGTTCTCTTCAAATGTCATCTTCAAGATTTACACATCAGTTTTGCTTCATATAATAAAAAAGATATTTCTGGTTATAAAAGAGCACTCAAACAAAATCCTATTCCTGTTTTAATTTTGTGGAATCTGACTTACATATAGAGTTATGCTATGAATCTCTGACAAAGTAATGATATTGAATTTAAAGAGGTACAAAACATGATAAATGAGAGTTATCATAAATAAGAATGCTTCTCAATATTACATGCTGACATTGATATCTTGTTTCTGGCGGACCACACTCAAGCATCCCTTTTAAATTCATAAAGAACTAATTGTGTTATAGGCCATGTGTTTTACAAAAACTCACCGAAGATTTTTCTTTTCCTCTGCACTAATATTTTCATCAGATTATAGATGCACCGTGGCAACATTCTATAAACAGAGCATGTCTAACAACACATACTGGTCATGTCAAAATTAATTTTTGATCATCCTGATAAAGTATACCATACTAAGAATATGCTATTTGCACCATTAAAATCTCTTTAAATATTTTGTATTAATATTAATTTTAATTGTGTGAGTATTTCCAAGGATGTATAGGTTTGTAAAGGCCAGAAGCAGGTGTAGGATTCACTAGAATAGAAATTATGGGTAGTTGTGAGCCACCATATATGTGAAAATAAAACCGAAACTGAGTCCTCTGCAGAGCATCAAATAATTTTACCACTGAATCTTCTTTCCAGCCCATGAAATATTAAATATAATCCAAAAAATCAGAAAAAGTAACAGCAAATTATAATTCTCACCGTCAGCTTTACAAAAGGTAATATTTTGATAGGTAAAACTTCTATATAAAAGCCTTAATAAAAATATGAAGTTTAACCTAAAATAAATCACATATTTTAGCCCAACTTTAGAGGAACAATGTAGTTTAAGAAACAAGTGAATATTGTTGTATCTGGATATTTTTATCTATTACACAATGGACATATAGCTACTTTTATTCTTACTCCATTTATTGTAAAAGAATAAATTATTCACTACAACATTTCAAGGATTAAGGACAATTTGTTAAGCTCAGTACTTTTAGTCATTCTTTTTACTATTGACTTGATCTTACGACTTCACTTCTTTAAGTATTTTAGAAGCCCCGCACAGGTTAACTGTGTTAATCTTTCAGTTTTGCCAGTTAATTATCTTAATCTTATTTAATCCTTTATTAATGTGTGCATTTGAAATAATCTAGTACATAATTTATTTAAAATGAAAGAAGTGTGATGTAGTGTATATGTTATTATGCTAGTGAGAATATTGAGAATATGTTACTTTTAGCAAAGTGATTTTTTAAAATATTTGAAGATACCATTTTTTCAAACCCACACAAAATAAGTACGTCCCTCCCTGGGTAATCAAGAAGGCATTTAGAAGTTGAACCTCTCTCATCCAAAATGATTAAGGTGTAGATCAGCCCTTAAGACCTCTGGGAGCATTTACATTAACACTAAAATTACATTTTAAAGTGCTATGTCCTCTTCTACCAAGTTAAATCAATGTGCTTGCATTGTCCCTGAAGGCCAGCAGAAATGCAGGAATGCAATTTTAGGAGTGAAAAACCTCTGTAAACAATATCCATTTCCAATTTCAGGAAGGTAAAAAAAAAAAAAAAAAAGAGAGAGAGTAACTTTCACAGTCCTTTAATCACTTTTATGTAACATAAGGTAACATGTCTTCAGTCAACATTAGATAAAACTGAGCACACAAATTTCCACATCCAAAAAATCATAGTACAAAACCTTTGGATGAGTGCCAATATAATCTGTATATTTCCTCACGTGCCTCACTATATCATCTACAATGTATATCTTCCCAAAACTGAGGAAAAAATGTTATTAAAGTGGAAAGCAAACAGGAGACATTAAACATGTGTCTTATCATGAGATTGAGTAATGGTAGCCAGAGGTAGAAATAGGGGTAGTCGAGCCAGACTTAGAGAAGAATTAGAGTGTACCATAGGCCAATACACTGAGTTGCTTTACATACGTGTTACTGGATTGTGTAATTAGTAGCCAATATGTAAGGGATGAGATATAATTACCCACAAAATGAATGGCCATTTTTATAGATAAGCAGTTTTATTTTTCCTTTTTAAAACACAAAGTTAAGACTAGCATTCAGATAAGGGAACAACAAGCAAAAAAAAAAAAACTCCTGGGGTGATAAAATATACCAATTACCAAATGCTCATGGCACAAAAGAAAACAATTTAAGGGAGAGTTAAAGTTGACAATACCTTTGAGTGATAATTTTGCATTATAAGATGTTTTGCTCTGATATTGGCCCACATCTAATAAATGGATCTACTATGCTATAAGAAATGACATTATTCTCTATCATATTTATAGCTTTGTTTGCATAATAAATGCAAAGATAATATTCCATTTGTTTTTAGTGAACTTTAATTGAAAAGATAAAACCTACTTTGCATTAGGAACTTGACTAATGCACATTTTTTTACCTCATGGTATCATCTAATGCTGATAATATAACCATGAACTGGTATTTATGGACTTGGGGGGAAGAATAATTGGATGAGGCTGGAACCTGAGAACTAAACTGTATGGTGCATCAGTGAGAATATTCTGGAAGGTTATAAGATTTATTTCTGGAATCCCTCCCAGAGAACCATATATCAAGCATGGCCTTCAGTTTTGTGCTATTGGTAAGTAGTGGGACTGTTGAGACATAGTGCCTAGGATGGAAATTAGGTGTTAGGGTGTGCCCTTGGGATACTGTCTTGTTATTAGCTGCCATGATGTTAATGGGTTCCTCTCTTATATACATCCATTGTGAAGGACTTCTGGAAAGAAACAGGTCCAAACAAACATTTCTTGAACCTCAAAAACAGCACAATAAAACTTTCCTACAAATAAGTTGATTGTATAGGAGGTTCCTTGTAGATCTAGAAAGATTACAGTGCTCACTACATGCACACAGCGTAGAGAGGCTGTTGCCAATCCACTAATGGGTAGTCTTCTGCTGTGCATATTGATATCATGTGCAGTGGAGGAGAGGCTCTCCAGATATTGACTATATTTAGGTACTTTGTGCTTCACTGGTGCTTAAAAATAAAGACGAGTGTCTGTGGATAAATCAAAGTACCTATAAGCTGTGCCTTCTAAGATGATAGTCAGCCTGCATGCCAGAGGTTACTGGGGTTCCTAGCCCTAGAAAAGGTTACAACTGTGTGTATATTTAGAGTGACAGGATTCCTTAACCAGTAGCTGGTGTTGCAACTTTAGCAAGATCTAGACACTTAATTACCAGTCCTTATTAAGGGACCAGGTTTTTGTTATTTCTTAGCATTTTATATTTTTCTTTTTTAAACTTAAATTCATTTTAAAAAATTTATTCACTGTATATCTTGATCATAGCCCCTCCCTCATCTTCACCAATTCCTTTTCTAATATGTATGCTTTTATGTTAATGTCCTTGATCCTCTTGGATGTGGACCTATTTGCATTCTTTTACATGTGAACTTCCAGTTAGACCAGCACCATTTGATGAAGATGCTGTCTTTTTTCTATTCTATGGTTTTGGCTTCTTTGCTAAAAATCAAGTGTAGGTAAGGGTGTTGGTTTATATCTTGGCCTTGAATAGATTACACTGATTCACCCATCTGTTTCTATGTTAGTATTATGCAGTTTTTACTACTGTTGCTCTATAGTAACAGCTTGAGATCGGAGTTTAAGATGCCTCAAGAAGATTTTTAATTGTACAGGATTTCTTTAGCTGTTCTGGATTTTGTTTTTCCATATGAAGTTGACTTTCTTTCAAGTTCTATAAAGTCTTGTATTGGTATTTTTATGGGAATTGCTTTGAGTCTTTTGGTTAAATGGCCATTTTTACTATGTAAATCCTACTGATACATGAGCATAGGTGATCTTTCCATTTTCTGATATTTTCTTCAATTAATTTCTTCAGACAATTGAAAGTGTATTTCATACAAGTCTTTCACTTGGTTGGTTAGAGTTACCTAAAGATACTTTATGGGTTTTTTTTGTTTTTTTTTTTTTTTTTTGTTTGTTTGTTTGTTTGTTTGTTTGTTTGTTTTTTGTGTGTGTGTGTGTCTATTCAAGTATTATGAGTGTTCATGTTCTAGCTCTTCAAGAACATCTCCAAAAGACAGCATCTAAGGCTGAATAGCCCAAGTCCAAGTTTTGTATGTCAAGCAGAATAATTATGACTACCTCTAGTTTAGAATGCCTAGTAAGACTGCTGAGAGCCACATGAACCTCCAGTGGGCCTCAGCCTAGCTCAATGGTCATCATTCACTTGTTTTTAGGAGGAAACTCTACCAGGCAAGAATCAACTCTACATCAACTAATAAAATAGAATACTGGATATCCACAGCCAGCTCTAAAGTACCGTGAAGTCGTCATCCTTCCCAAAAACAAATGACAAAGATATAGTCTTGCTACAGTTTTTGTTGTATCACATGTAATCAATTATGAAGATTTTTCAAGGGCTTCACACTTTCCCACTCATAGATTTTGCTTATTTGTTGTCAAACATGAAACATTAGCTCAGAGACATCAGGCTTCTCTTAGGTAAGTTATAAATGTGTCAAAAGTTACTGTGAAGTTTCTTTTTCTTTATAAAAGAGTATACATTAATTATATATAACTCTAGATGTACATACTTTTATGTATTTCATTATAATTTTTGGCATTTTCTCCCATGCTCCTGTCTCTAGAGAAGTCACCATGAATTTTAGGGACAGTCTTTCCCAATGATTACATACCCAAAGAACTGACAGAAACTCATGTTAAACACTAAGAAAATTGAAAAATCAAAGGGAGGTCAATTTACACCATAAGTTAAATTTTCTATGTTCACTGTTCCTATTATGAGAAAAAAACCCTTGCCATGGAGATAGAAGGTTCATAGTAGATATATAGTGTTCTATAGCAATTGCAGGAATAAATTCAGTGTGTGATTGTACCATGAATTCTTGTTTCATCATCATGTGTTTCTCACTATTATGTTTTCAGTTCAATATTCAAAGGTTTCTGCTTAAATTCCTCAGAGATTATTTACTTCTCTGACATATTCTAGAAAAGATAAGAATCCAGAGGAGACAAATTAGTGGGAAATTGTAGGAACAGCATCGATAAGCCTCAGAGATGTTTGCTTTTAATTTAACTGTTTTATTTTTAATTTGTTCATTTTATATCCCCATTGTAGCCTCCTAGCCCTACCCACCTCCTTTCCTCCTTCCCCTAGTCCTCAGAAAGGGGGAGCCATTTTCCCTTATCATCTGACCTCATTCTGTCAAGTCTTTTCTGGATTAGCTGATCCTTCTTCTCTGTGGCCTACTAAGGCTGCCTCACAGGGGGAAGTGACAAAGGAGTGGGCACCAGAGTCCAACTCAGAGGTAGCTCATACTCCCCATATTATGGCACCCACAAAGATACTGTGATGCCTATTGACTACATCTGAACAGGAGTTTAGGTTCTCAACATGCATGGTAATTGGTTGTTGCATCTGTGTCTGAAGAATACCCCCCACTCTCACCTAGATTTGTTGGATCTACTGGTTTCTTTGTTCAGCTCCTCTCCACTCACATTCACTCTATAACCCTACTATTATATAAGGACCACTGTGTTCCACCCCAAACTTTTTCTGTGAGTCTCAGCATCACTTTCAATCCCCTGCTGAGTGGAGTCATTCAGAGAACCTCTACAGTAGGCTCCTGTTCTGTTCCTTCTCTTCAACTGCTTCCAACATCTATTTTATTTGCCCTTGTGAATGAGAATTAGGCATTATCCCTAGGGTCCTCCCTGTTTTTTAGCTTCTTTAGGTCTGTATATTACAGTGTGTTTATTCTGTATTCTCTGGCTAATATCTGCTTATAAGTGAGTATATAGCATGCATGTCTTTCTTGGTCTGGGTTACTTCAATCAGGATGATCTTTTCTAGTTCAATCCATTTGCCTGTAAATTTTAAGATTTCCTTGGTTTTTTTTAGCTGCATAGTATGCCATTGTAGAAATGTACCACACTTTCTTTATATCCATCCTTCAGTTGAGAGACATGAAGGTTGTTTCCAGATTATGGCAGTTACAAATAAAGCTGCCTTGAATATAGTTGAACAAATATTCTTGCTACATGATGAAGCATCTTTTGGGTATATGCCCAGGAGTGGTATAGCTGGGTACTGAGGTATCACTGTTCTCCTTTTGTGTGTGTGTGTGAAAGTGCCAGATTGATTTCCAAAGTTTGCATTCCCAACAGCAATGTTCGAGTGTTCTGCTTTCTCCACTTCTTCACCAGCCTATGTTGTCACTTGAGTTTTTTAAACTTAGCTATTCCGATAGTTATAAGGTAGAATTTCCCTGATGACTAGGGACACATAACATTTCTTTAAGTGTTTCTTGGTCATTTGATACTCTTTTGTTGAGAATTCTCTGTTTATTTCTGTGCCCCATTTTTAACTGGTTTATTTCATTTGGTGGTGTTTGATTTCTTGAGTTTTTATATATTTTGGATATTAGCACTTTTTCGAATGTGGTGAGGCTCTTTTTCCAGTCTGTAGGCTCTTGTTTTGTTATGTCGATAGTGTCCTTTGCCTTCCAGAAGCTTTTCAGTTTCATGAAGTCCCATTTGTTAATTTTTGATATTAGACCCTGCACTGTTAGTGTGCTGTTCAGGAACTTGTCTCCTGTGCCAATGAGCTCAAGACTCTTCTCCACTTTTTCTTTTGAAAGATTTAAGGTTGCTGGTTAAGTGTTAAGGTATTTGAACCACTTGGATTTAAGTTTTTAACAGCATGATAAATAAGGGTCTATTTGCATTTTTCTGCATGTAGCCATCCAGTTAGACTAGAACCGTTTGTTGAAGACGCCTTGTTTTTTCCATTGTATGGTGTTGGGTTCATTGTCAAAACTCAAGTGTAGTAGTTGTGTGGATTTATTTCTGGGTCTTCAATTTAATTTCATTGATCCACCTGTTTATTTCTATGTCCCTACCATGCTGTTTTTATTGTTGTTGCTCTGTAGTGCAGATTGAGATCAAGGTTGGCTATACCTCCAAGATATCTCTTACTGTATAGGATTGTTATAACTATTCAGAGTTTTATTACTTTTCCATATGAAGTTAAGAATTGTTCTTTCAAGGTCAGTGAAATATGTGTTGGCATTTTGATGGGATTTATGCTGAATATGTAGATTGATTTTGATAAATGGCCATTGATACTATATCCATTTATATTAAATGTCTTGGAGGTATTGGGGATACAAGGCACATACTAAACATAGTAAAGCCAGTATACAGGAAACCTATAGTCAACATCAAATTAAATAGATGGAATCTTAGAATAATTTCACTAAAATGAAGGACACAACAAAGCAGTCTATTCTCCCCATACCTCGTCAATATTTCCTAAAGTCCTAGGTAGGGCAATAAAAACTAAAGTAGATCAAAGGGATCGCAACTGGAAAGGGTGAAGACAAAGTATAACTACTTGTGCATGATATGATAGTATAAATAAATCACCCCAAAAATTCCACTAAAGAACTTCCACAGCTGATAAATACCTTCAGCAGAGTGGCTGGATACAAAATCATCTCAAAAAACATCAGTATCCTTCCTTTTATTCAAAAGAAAAGCAGTCTGAGAAAGAAATTAAGAGAACAACACACTTCACAATAGTCACAAAATCCATAAAGTAACTTTGGGCAACTCTAATCAAGGAAGTGAAACACTTGTATGAAAAATCTTCAAGTCTCTGATGAAAAATATTGAAGAAGATATCAGAAGATGGAAAGATCTCCAATGTTTATGCCTCAGATCTTTTGATTCTACCTTCTTTCCTGTTTCATGCTTGCCTCTGATGCCTGTCTCCAGGAATGTTTTCTACGATGCACAACCATGAATATATTTTCAGAGTCCGTAGTAGACTCCTGTACTTAATTACACATAGTTGATCAACTTGATGTTTTGAGTACTTGTTTTAAACCGTAATCTATACATCTGCATTCATCTCATCCTAGAATGTTCAGCAGATTTCTATGCTGAAAGCATGGGGCTTTTTGCCTTCCCTGTGCATATTATAATCCTATTCTTGTTGAGATATGTGATTCATATTAAGAGAAGAGAAGAAAAGAAATGTGGGGGCATAAAATCTTTATTTAGATCTGAAAATTAGTTTGTTCTTAGAGATATAGCCTAGGGTATGGACTGAGTATTCTTGTTTAAAAGTTGTCTTCTTTGACTTGACCTTTAACTACTTCCTTAAGCATCTTAATAGTTCAACAATTGGAGAAAGAAGCATGTGTCCTCTGAAAGCTTAATTCTGCACTATATCTAACATTTGTTTTAATAGTGGCCCATAATCCTCTTATCACTTTTTATTTTTTTAACTTTTTGATGCTATAACATGATCAAAACATTTTTCCTTCCCATTCTTTCCTTTAAGCCCTCCCTCATAACCCCTCCCCAACTTTTCAATTCCATCATCCCCTTTCCTATTCTTATTGCATTCATATATTTATTTGTATTACTGTATATTAAAAATATAACATTTTTTAATTTTTTAATTGTTTTTGTTTTATTTTTAACAAATCCAGGACCCTCTTTGTACACTTATAGTTTCCACCAAAATTATTAAGTTTTTAAATATCTATGTTTATTTGTTTTGACAAAAAAGCAGGATGTTTCTGGAAGGAAGACCACAAACATTTCTTACTAACATATTATCTTGGTGCCTTCTCTGTCATACTGATTCCCCATTGGGAATTGCCATTAGGATGTGGTGTCATTGCACTTGTAGAGAGATTTTCACTCCAGGAGAGAAAGCCAGTGCTTATGCTTGTATAATGTCACAGATGCAGTGTTTGTTAGAATTTAATGGGGTTACATTCTTACTTCTCTCTGGATGAGGAGTGATAAGGGGATAATAAAAAGCTCTCTGAACAAACCTCAGTTTGAAGTTATTTCATTGGAACCTATACTGATGACTCTGAGGTTTCATTCTGTTTTCTTCTCTTACTTGCACTCTACAACTTTTTTTTTCTATTGAAAACATTTTCTTTTTTTTTTTTTTAATTTATTCTTGTTACATCTCAATGTTTATCCCATCCCTTGTATCCTCCCATTCCCCCCCCCCCCATTTTTCCATTATTCCCCTCCCATATAACTGTTCCTGAGGGGGATTACCTCCCCCTATATATTCTCATAGGTTATCAAGTCTCTTCTTGGCTACCTGCTGTCCTTCCTCTGAGTGCCACCAGGTCTCCCCCTCCAGGGGACATGGTCAAATGTGAGGCACCATAGTACGTGAGAAAGTCATATCACACTCTCCACTCAACTGTGGAGAATATTCTGACCATTGGCTAGATCTGGGTGGGAAAGAGCCTGGAACATATTGGCACAGGAGACAACTTCCTGAACAGAACACCAACGGCCCAGGCCTTAATGTCAACCATTAATAAATGGGACCTCATGAGGCTGAGAAGCTTCTGTAAGGCAGGAGACAATGTCAAGAGAACAAAGCGACAGCCTACAGACTGGGAAAAAATCTTCACCAACCCTACATCTGACAAAGGTCTAATATCCAAAATATATAAAGAACTCAAGAAATTAAACACCACCAACCGAATAACCCAATTGAGAAATGGGGCTTGGAACTAAACAGAGAATTCTCAATAGAGGAGTATCAAATGGCTGAGAAACACTTAAAGAAATGCTCAACCTCCTTACTCATCAGGGAAATGCAAATCAAAACAACTCTGAGATTCCATCTTATACCCATCAGAATGGCTAAGATCAAAAACTCAAGCTACACCACATGCTGGCGAGGATGTGGGGAGAGAGGAACACTCCTTCATTGCTGGTGGGAATGCAAACTAGTACAGCACTCTATAACTTTTAAGGCAACAGATACCCAACCACCACATCTCTTATTAACCCATATTCCTCAAGCCTAAAACTGGTCTAAGAGGAATTTCTTATGTTCCTTTACGGCCAATTGTCTATGATTAGTTGACAATTCATGATTGACCTTATTAGCAAGTCTTGCTTTTTTTTTTTTTTTTTTTAATCAGAGTTAACTTTTGAGGTAAATTGACTAATATTCAAATGAAAGCTGTGCGTTAAGTCAGTATAAGAAGGCCTTTCTTTCTTTTACAAATAGCTAATAAAATGGAGAATGAATTCACATTTATTGTGCTGATTTCAAAAGGACCATTTTTAGCAGAACAATATATTTTTATTAGAAGGAACATGAAAGATGAGAACCATAAAACCATGGCATTGATCCTGGAATCCCACTCTTTCTATGACTCAGAGGTATTCTGTTAGTATTTTGGGTGGTACCTACTTTCCTCCATAATTGCGACCTTATTTTATGCTGTCATCCATTAACAGAAAAATGGCTAACAATAATGCAGTGTACAGACATATATAATAGGATACTATTCACACATAATTATTATTCAGAACAATATCTTTCCTTAGTTTTAGGATAATATGGTGGTTTGAGTAGGTATGGCCCCCATAGATTCATGTGTGTGAATGCTTAGCCATGAGGTGTGGCACTATTAGGATCTGTGATCTTATTGGATGATGTACGGCCTTGATGGAGGAAATCTGTCCCTTCCTGGCTGCCTTAGGATCCTCCTTCACCATGTCTGCCTAGATGCTGCCATGGTTTCCACCATGATGGAAATTGACTAAACCTCTGAAACTGCACTCCAACCCCAATTAAATCTTGTCCTTTATAAGAGTTGCCTTGGTCATAGTGTCCCTACACAGCAATGGAAACACTAAGACAGATAAATTAAATAAACCAGGTGCAAAAAGGCAGATACCTCAGGATTTCACTCATAAGCATTATGCATATGTTTAGAAGCTGAAGAAGATTGTAGCACTGGGGAATTTAGGGCAGGTTGATCAATAAGTATATACTTAGGTAAAAGTCAGAGTCCTGGACTTTGTCTTAGAAAGAAGTTAAATATAGTTAACAAAGTACCATCAAGCTCTGTCTATCACAAAACATGTAGAAGACATTTTAAAAATGTTCACCATAAAGATATACCCAGGAGATGCTCCAGCACACAACAAGAAAATTTGCTCAACCATGTTCATAGCAGCCTTATTCATAATAGCCAGAACATGGAAACAGCCTAAGTGTCCCTCAAGAGAAGAATGGATAAAGAAACTGTGGTACATACATTTATACTATGGAATACTACTGAGCTATTAAAAACAAGGAATTCCCGAAATTTGTGGACAAATGGATTGAACTAGAAATGATCATAATGAGTGAGTTAACCCAGAAGCAGAAAGAGTCAAATGGTATATACTCACTTATATCTGCATACTAGCCCAAGGGGCATGTCCCATGAAAGTGTTCACTTACCAGGAAACTGGGATAGAGGGGAAGACATCCTATTGAGACTGTAGATGAGAGAAGCATGGGAGAATGGCATAGGTGAAGGATCCAGAGTATCCTAGAAACCTACAAGAAGAACATTGTGATAGGCAGATTTGGGCCCAAGGGTCCCAATCAAACTATGGCACCAGCCAAAGACAAGACAAACCATAAACTTCAAACCCCTACTCAGATCTAGCCAATAGTCAGAACATTCGCCACAGTTGATTGGAGAGTGGGGTCTGACTTTCACATGTACTCTGGTGCCTCATATTTGACCACATCCTCTGAATGGGGAGACCTGGTGGCACTCAGAGGAAGGACAGCAGGTTACTAAGAAGAGACTTGATACCCTTTGAGAATATACAGGGGGAGGAAGTCCCCTTCAGTCACAGTCATAGAGGAGGGGAGTAAGGGGAGAATAGGAGGGAGGGAGGAATGGGAGGATACAAGGGAGGGGATAACCATTGAGATGTAATATGGATAAATTAATAAAATAAAATAAAAAAAAAAGAAATAATAAATTTTTGTAGGTCTAGTTTTCTGAAATGATCTTACCTAATGTAGGTGTGAATTTCAAAAATTCACCTTTGGGTCAGTGAAGATGGCTCATAAAACAAGACACTCAGGAAATATGACCGTGGGATCCCTGAAACTCTTAGCTGGAGAGGAGCAACACCACTAAGCTGTCGTCTTACTTCCATGTGCAGCATATTCACAACCCTCACACACTGATTACAAAAATATCATCTAGCGATCCATGAATACTTATTGTCAGCTTGAGTGTCAATCAAATTAAAGTAGTTAGAAATATTAATGGTATATTGTCAATCCCATTAGATTAAAGAAACATGTTTAGTATTTAACTCATGAGAAATTATGTTATTATTAGTTGTATATGACTCCTACAACTGAAAAACACATTTGATAATAAATATCAAGGGTTATAAGAAATTCTTTTGTTTGCTAGAGAAAGAAGAAAAATGGTCTTCCTCTGATGACAGAACCTTTTGCAACCATGGTTTTCATAGAGTAGTTGGTAACCCTAGAGACAGGCACCCAACAGAGTTTTTAAACAATTGCTTGTTATTTGAGAATATAACATTGATTTTAATAGCATGGTTACTTTTACATATATTGTCCAGAGTTTGCAACATAACACAATTTAAATGTAATCCAGTTGCAAATTTACTATATTAATTTTAGAATGATGCTGTGACAAATTACACCACAGACACAGGAGCTTATACCAATTTCAATTTTTTATCGTGCCGGAGGTCAGGAATTCAAAATGAGTTTCAAGTCGCTGTGATGAAGTTGATGACTGGGTTGATTCATTATAGAGTCTGCCAGCTCTGGCATCAATGACATGCCTTGCCTCCTGATCCCACCATGCTTTACTTCTGTTCTCACACTGTATTGTTGACATTTCATCTTCCTGGGGTAGAACCACATATCCAGAATAATCTTTTTGCCTCAGCTTTCTCAATTGACTCATATGTTCAACATTCTCTGACATACAAGGCTGTGGGGAAGCAGTTATAGGATTCAGGATATGAAGGTCTTTGGAGAGTCTTCTAGTTTCATTCTGTTGCCATGATAAAATCCTCTGATCAAAAAGAAGATAGTGATAAAAAGGTACTGATGTTGTTTATACTTCCATATCAGAGCTCATCATTAAGGGATGTCAGGTCAGGAGCTTACACAGGAACTTGAAATGGAATCCATGGCTTGTCCTTGCTTGTTGGTTTGCACACTATCTTAGGCTTAACTATATTTTGCTACATTTTAAAGGACAACCAGGAGAGGAGTTGTGCTGCCACAGGGACTGTGCTCTTCAATATCAACTAATAATCAAGGCAGTCCTCTAAATGTGCCCAAAGGCCAGTCCATTCTAGTCAGTTCCTCAGTCTAGACTTTCATACTCAGATTACTTCATACTACGTTATGGTGACAGTTAGTGCTAACTGGAAAATAAAAGCTTTATTAATCATATTCCAGTATAGCATTTTAAGTATTTATTACATAAACACTTAATTTTCTAGTGATCCCCAGCTTGAGTGACAATAAAGTTGTTTAAAAAGCAAGAAGAAAAGACCATAGCCAGAAAATTTTTGTTCTATCAAAATGACTGGGAGGGTAAAGCTAATATGTGTGTTATAATACATTACATCTCTAAACCATCTCTAAACTCTGATTATAACTATATGCCCACATATATTTTCAAAACTCAAAATCATTCTAAATTTCAAGGAAAGGGTTATAATCTTACACCATTTTCTTTCTTTTCTTTTCCTTTATATATTCACTACACAGCCAGTTCCCAGGCCTTCCTTCCTCTTCTCCCAATCCCACTCTCATGCTTCCTCCACTCATTCCTTTCCCTCTCCATCTTCTCAGAGAAGGGGAGGCCCCAGTGGGTATCAACCCACCGTGGCACCTCAAGTTGCAACAGGACTAAATGTATCCTCTCCCGCTGAGTCCTGAAAAGCAGCCCACCTAGGGGAATGCAATCCAAGGAGAGGCAACAGACTCAGAGGCAGCCCCTACTCCTATTGTTAGGGAACAAATGTATTGACCAGACTGTACATCTTCTACATATGTGTATGGGGTTCTATCCAGCTTATGTGTGTTCGTTGTTTGGTGATTCAGTCTCTGTGGGCCCCAATAGGCCCAGGCTAATCTACTTTTTACATATTCTTGTGGTGTCCTTGACTCCCTCCAGCTCTCTAGATCCTTCCTCCCAGTCTTCCACAAAACTCTCTGAGCTCTGCTTTCTCTTCAGAATGTATACATCTTTCACCTTTTATACTTTTTTTTTTAAATAATCACCATTTCACCAAATATAAACAATATATGAACTTAGTTTGAAATGTTTATAAAATTATCCTCTCATTAAGTACACACAATCAAGCTAACAATGATGTTTTCAGTTCTCATTTTTCAGTCTTAAATTTTTCACTTTAGATATATTTTAATGTTTTAATCTTCTATTATTAAAAGGTAATTATATTATTTCTTCTTTTCATTTTTTTCTTAGTCCAAATTCTTGCAGGCCACCCCTCTCATACACATTCATGGTTACTTTTTCTTTAATTGCTCTTATTGTAAATGTGTATAAAGGCATAAACAAATAAATAAAGTCTGTTGAGTTTACATAGTATCTCTTGTATGCATATGATTTCAGTGCTGACCAAGTGGTATTAGATAACAAATTGTGGAGCTCATCCTCTGGGTGGATTAATTCTTCCACTCTTAACTGTCATTGGTTGCCTGTCATTAGCTGTCTTTGTTTAGGCATGGGACTCCATGATGTTTCCCTATTCCACAATAATATGTCTATTGGCTTGTTTAGGCAGCTATACTTGGGCTTGTATGAAATTTCTCTGTCATTTCAAGCAGACACAATCTACCAGCATATTTCCTGGTTCTCTTGTTCTTACAGTATTTCTGGACTCTCTTTTCTGATATTCCATGAGGCTTAGGTGGAGATTCGTGCTCACGGTCCAATGTTATCTGTAGTTTGACTAGTAGTGGTTTTTGGGAATAGTCTTTTCTGTTGCGACAATAAATTTATTTGGTAAAGGATGAGAGTAACACTTTGTGTGTGCCTGTAAGAATATGTATTTAGAATGTACTTTGGAATCTAGCTGGTTTTAGTACAGTGTTACGTAATAAACAGGTCATCCTCTAAGACACAAAATCTGAAAAGGCCAGGTATCTGGCTAGGTTTCGAGTACTGGGCATGGTTTTACTTCTGTTGTGTGGGATTCCACAAAATTGACAGCTGTTGGGTAGCATGAAATTATGAGTGCCATAATTGCACATTTAGGAATACCTGTTGTACTGGCCATTGTGGCTCATTTCTGTTATAGATGAGTAAGAATATAAGTTGCTTATATCTCTTGGTACCTTATATATCGCCTTTCAGTAATCTGAAAAATAGCCATTAGGGAAGATGCTTTTGGGTCAGAGTCATATTGAATCGTCCATATCTTGTGTCTTCTGCAGTGGATACCTGCCTTCAAACTCAGGGAAGCAACCAACATTCTATAATGTTTGGAAACCCCTTAGGCTCCCCTGCCCAAAACTCAAAAAGAAGTTTCTTATTCCTTGTAAAGGGCTTTCTGTTAGATAGACTATGTTGATTTGGGGAGGACAATGTCAGCCTAAGTGTTTTATTTTCATGTAAACTTTATGTATCTGTAACATGTAGATTATATATATATATATATATATATATATATATATGTATATAGTAATTAAAGTAGCTAAATTATGCTATGCCTCCATAAGGCTGTTTTTTAATCCTCTCCCTCTCTCCCTCTTTCTGTTTCTCTCTTTGTCTCTGTGTCTCTGTCTGTCTCTGTTTCTCTCTCTCTCTCTCTCTCTCTCTCTCTCTCTCTCTCTCTCTCTCTCTCTCTCTCTCTCTCTCTCTCTCTCCGTGTGTGTGTGTGTGAGTGTGTGTGTTTTCAAATGCTGCACAGGTGACAGTCAAATAATTTTTTTGGAGTTATGTCTCTACTTTCCCCTTTGTGGTGGTTCCAGATATATATTTTAGTTAACATGGGTTGTGTTTTAAGCTCCTTTATTCTTTTTGCCTTTTAAAATATAACTTTAGCATCATGTTAAATGATGAAATACTTAAGTTGAAATGCAAAGCAGTGAAGACAGTTTATTTTCTTGACATACAGGGACCAGTCTCAAACAAAATATTTATCTGTGATTATGTGTCAGTGAGTAGGTTTGACAAGCAAGTATTAAAAAATAAATTCAATCTTAGCACCCAGAAATATCACTGGATCCAGGCAGATGCCTATAATCTCAGAAGGGGAATGACTTTTGGAGGGGACAGAGACAGATGGCTCACTGGGGACACACAGCACATTTTATCTCAATTAGCACATTCCTAGTTAACTCAGAGACTCAAACTCAAAACACAAAATGAAGAAGGTTAAGAAAATACTAGACAATGACTTCTAACTTTTACCCATTCAAAAAAGGATCCAGAGGGTCCTAGAAATCTACAAGTAGAACAATATGATAGGCAGATTTGGGCCCAGGGGTCCCGCTCAAGCTAAGGCACCAGCCAAGGACAATACAGGAGGTAAACTTTAAACCCCTTCCCAGATCTAGCCAATGGTCAGAATATTCTCCACAGTTGAGTGGAGAGTGTGATACGACTTTCTCACGTACTCTGGTGCCTCACATTTGACCATGTCCCCTGGAGGGGGAGACCTGGTGGCACTCAGAGGATGGACAGCAAGTAGCCAAGAAGAGACTTGATACCCTATGAGAATATATAGGGGGAGGTAATCCCCCTCAGGAACAGTCATAGGGGAGGGGAATAATGGGAAAATGGGGGGGGAGGAATGGGAGGATACAAGGGATGGGATAAACATTGAGATGTAACAAGAATAAATTAATTAAAAAAAATAAGTGAATAAAACAGTAAGGATGAGGGCTAAATAAATAAACAAATAAGTGAAAAAATAAATAAATAAATAAATAAATATATGAAGGTACATAAAATAATTTTATAAAATAAACATTGTCATTCTTCTCTGAAGGAAAATCTGTTGAACTTGGAAAAAAAATTAAGAGGTACTCTTCTTTCATACCTAATTTTGTTGTTGTTTTTTTTGACATTTTAGATTTCTGTGTGATGGTTTTTAAACAACCTGAAATGCAAATCACTCCTTAGTTTTGCCTCCTCAAACTTTTCCTTACAAATGTGAATTATTGGTGTGTTAAAATAGTTATAGATGGGTATCTCAATAAAATTAAACTAACATAAAAGTAGGCCAAGTTGTAAAAGGAATATTGAGTTTCTCTTTATTGAACATTTAAAAATATGAAGGAAAATAAAATATAATTTTATGTAAGGTAATAATAAAACTAAGTGAGGTACAGTCTGTGTATTTACGGCAGTCTTATCAGCACTCTGCCTAATTTCAGATTATGAAAACCAAGGGCACAATGTCTTTATGAATTTGTATTTCCCACTGAAAGTGGCATTTATTCATCACTGAAGCATTTGCAATTTCCTTTTGCAAATAATTATCGTTACCATGTTCAAGTGCATACATAAATGGATTATGGCTGCTATTAGGTGGTGGAGATAAATTCTACATCAGAAAGTGGTCAGCAGTGGTCATAAAACTTACATTTAAATGTATATACAATGACTAAAGTCATATTTATACTACATACAGATTGTTACCACAATTATATTAATATTTTATTAATTCATTTTATGTTATCCTCTAGTAGAAACTACATTTAAAATAGGAAACATGTTTCCTCTCATTGATTACTGCTTTTTCTTTCAGTTAGCATAGGATATATGCTGAAAACATTCTCACTGCTGTGAACCCTGGTGTCAACAGTTTGAACAAGCTAACATTTGATACATATTGTAGGTCTTTCTTTTAACTTCTTGGAAGCAAATTGTGCTAAAATGATGAACTAGACATGGAAAACAGATATTTAGTAGTAATCTAAAACCTGTATTGTGTATGTTTAAATTAGATATATGTTATATGAATACATGCCCAAATTTATAATATGTTTAATAAAGTAACTACTTATGACGAGTTATTCATATGAATTTGTTTGGAAATTTTAGTTTTATTACTCAAAATATTGAATTACTATCCAAAACTCCATGTACCTACTCCATGGTCAACTGTAAATATCATGGCTTTATAGTACCTTTTTTCTGTCAATTTGTAAAAGATGTCTGCATTTCTCAGAAATAAGTGCCGCTAAAAACTGAATGCACAGGTAAATATTTCTACAGCAGAATGTTCACTTAAGTGGAAAGCAGTGTTTTAGAAAGTGCAAGTTATCCAGACACATGGTAAATGCTGCTAAAATTGCTATCAACCAGGTTTTACCACACTACATATCAACTTCTGAAACTTCTCTGAAAAAAGTTGAGAAAACACCAATGTTATTTTAAAAATGTGGCTGCCTTATTATTTGAATCAACCAAAGACACAATCTTTTCAATTCCACCAATCCATGTTGATGGCACTGTGATATACTGACATGCCATTTTTTTGTCCTTGCAATCTGAAGACTCTTGATCCAAAGGGTGTTGAGAAGGTTGAACTGGTTTTCCTAGAAAAAATAAAATCAGCAATTAAATATTTTTAATTAGTATTTTATTTTATTTTTTAAATATTTTATTAATTTATTTATATTACAAATCAGTTGTTATCCCTTGTATCCTCACATTCCTCCCTCCCTCCCATTTTCTCCTTACTCTTCTCCCCTATGACTGTGACTGAGGGGGACCTCCTCCACCTGTATATGCTCATAGGGTATCAAGTCTCTTCTTGGTAGCTTGCTATTCTTCCTCTGAGTGCCACCAGGCCTTCCCATCCAGGGTACATGGTCAAATATTGGGCACCAGAGTTCGTGTGAAAGTCAGACCCCACTATCCACTCAACTGTGAAGAATGCGCTGTTCATAAGCTAGATCTGGGTAGGGGTTTGAAGTTTACTGCACGTATTGTTCTTGGATGGTACCATAGTTTGAGCAGGACCCCTGGGCCCAGATCTGCCCATCATAATGCTTCTTGTAGTTTCTAGGACCCTCTGGATTCTTCTGTTTCTCCATGCTCCCATGCTTCTCTCACCTAAAGTCCCAATAGGATGTTGTCCCCTCTGTCCCACTTTCCTGGTAAGTCAACACTTTCATGGGACATGCTCATTGGGCAGTGTTCAGATCTAAGTGAGTATATACCATTTGACTCTTTCTGCTTCTGGGTAAACTCACTAAATATGATCATTTCTAGTTCAATCCATTTGTCCACAAATTTTGGGAATTCCTTGTTTTTAATAGCTGAGTAGTATTCCATAGTGTAAATGTACCACAGATTCTTTATTCTTCTACTGAGGTACACTTAGGCTGTTCCCATGTTCTGGCTATTAGGAATAAGGCTGCTATGAACATGGTTGAGCATATGTCCCTGTTGTGTGGTGGAACATTTTCTGGGTGTATTCTAAGGAGTGGATGGCTGGGTCTTTTTTCAAAATTTTTTTTAATTGAAAAATAGAAACATTTATATTACACCTCAATTTCTATCCCATCCCATGCATCCTCCAATTCTTCCTTCCCTCCCATTTCAACCCATTCCCCTCTCCTATGATTGTGACTGAGATGCACCTCCTCCCCTTGAATATGATGCTAGAGTATCAAGTTTCTTCTTGGTAGTCTGCTATCCTTCCTCCGAGTGTCATCGAGGCTCCCCATCAAGGGGTCATGGCCAAATATGGGGCACCAGTGTTCATGGGAAAGCCTTCCCCAGTCTCTACTTAACTGTGGAGAATGTCCTGTCCCTTGGATAGATCTGGGTAGGGGTTTCATGATGACTGCACGTATAGTCCTTGGTTGGTGCCATAGATCGAGCAGAAACCCTGCGCCCAGATCTGCCCATCATAGTGTTCTTCTTGTAGGTTTCTAGGATCCTCTGGATCCATCTATTTCCCTACCTCCTATACTTCTCTCATCCTAGGATGTCCTCACCTCTATCCTACTTTCCTGGTAAGTGAAGACTTTCATGAGACATGCCCCTTGGGCTAGTGTCCAGTTATAAGAGAGTATATACCATTTGACTCTTTCTGCTTCTGGGTTAACTCACTCATTATGATCATTTCTAGTTCAACCCATTTGTCCACAAATTTCGGGAATTCCTTGTTTTTAATAGCTGAGTAGTATTCCATAGTGTAAATGTAGCACAGTTTCTTTATCCATTCTTCTACTGAGGGACACTTAGCCTATTTCCATGTTCTGGCTATTATAAATAAGGCTGCTATGAACATGGTTGAGTATATGTCCCTGTTGTATGCTGTAGCATCTTCTGGGTATATTCCAAGGAGTTGAATAGGTGGGTCTTGAGGAAGCCTTATTCCCATTTTTCTGAGAAGATTGAAATATCAGATCACCATGGTCTATGGCTGGACTTAAACAACAACAGAAATAACAAAAAGCCTCCACACACAGATGGAAATTAAACAACCTTCTTCTTAATGACACCTGGGTCAGGAAAGAAATAAAGGACTTCTTGAAGTTCAATGAAAATGAAGGGCATCATACCCAAATTTGTGGGACACAATGAAAGTGGTGCTAAGAGGAAATTTCATAGCACTTAGCGCCTTTAGAAAGAAAGTGGAAACATCCCTAATAACCAACTTAATGATACATCTGGAAGCCCTAGAAAAAAAGAAGCAGAAACACCCAAGAGGAGTGGATCTCTGGAAATAATCAAACCCAGGGCTGAAATCAATAAGTTAAATCTTTAATGTAACTTTTTATCTCAAGCATTGTTTGTCAAAGTTATTTATCCAATAAATTTCCCCATTTTTTCAATGATATCATATTATTTAATACCTATTCCTGTTAGTGATCTATATATTTAGGAGCATTCACATTTAACTTTTATATTATTTAAATTTATTTTTCTTTCCTGTGGTTTTTAGCAAAATTCTGGTTTTTTGTTTTTTGGTTTTTGTTTTTGTTTTTTTCTTCCTCCAGATAGGGATTTTACATATAGCCCTGGTAGTCCTGTACTCATTGTGTAGATGGGGCTGGCTTCTCACAGAGGCCCACCTACCTCTGCCTACAAGAGTGCTTAGATTACAGGCATACACTACTGCACCTGGCTTTTAATTTCATTTTTAGCAGAAAAAATTCTTTTCTTTTCTCTGTTGCAATTGTAGCATGAATTTTAATCTCTTCCACATTTTAATATTGATAAAATTCTTTCTGCTTGATTTTTAGTGGATATTCAATTCTTTTAACCCCATTTTTATCTAAGTAGTCAATTTCTTAATATAATTGCTTTCTGATCAGGAATAAAGGGCTTTTTCACACTCTTCTTTATGTTGGTGTTTAAAAATCCTATTGTTCATTCTTCATCAAAGTGGATAGATGTTAGCCAACTTTATTACTCTTTTAGAAAATAATTTTTAGTTTTCCTTCATTATTGTGCTTTGGCATGGATTTATTTGTTCTAGGGTGGAATTTACTTTGTATAATCCACACTCATTCCCTGTTTTCTTTGTGAACTCATCATTGTGTGAATTCAGTTGAGAGCTTTATTTCATGGCAACTTCAATGATATAATTTTCTCTAAGGTACACTTTTGAATTTACCCACACCTTAAGAGACTAAATTTCCCCCTTCATTTCAAAATCTGTCGACGTTTTGCTGGAATTTCTTTACCAAAAAATAAAATTACAAACCCATGTTTCCTCAGTCTTTTGTAAACATTCTGAGGTATTATAGAGAGGTTTTTTTTTTTTGGTATGTTTATACTTCATGAAAATGATTTATACAATTTTATATGGTAACAACAAGATATGGTCTATTCTATCCCTGTTTTGTAGATGTAAGAATATGTGCTTAGTGTTGTATTACCTGCCCTCCATCAAGTTGACCAAGCTGTCTGATGTGCTGGGCAGAGACAGGACATGAAGTCTCTATTTTATACATGCTTTATATAAGGCTATTATAACGTGCCAATCTGTCCATCACTGTTACCAACTTCTAATATCAAGTGAATATGTCTCAGATAGTGGTTTGTGTACTGGCCCTCCATCATTATCTAATATCCCTCTTAATTAACTTCCTGGTCAATGTTGACATGGCATTTCATTCCCTATCACTTTAATTTAGCTAGGTCAACATTTCAAGTAAAATTTTGTCATCAACATTTGATTAAGTCTTGCATTTAAGAAATCGATATGACAATTTGTATTCCTTCAATGAATGAGGTTGGATCACTAAGTTTAAAGTGAATATACTTTTTATTTAAATCTACTATGTTCTTTATAGTCTTTAGAGTATTACCATTTTCTCCTTTCCACAATTGCTTTCCTTTGCATTTTCATATGTGCATTTCTATGAGTCTATTTGACTTTCAATATTGCTTATAAATGTGTAAATAGACATTTCTGTATGCATATTTAGTATTGCAGTATTTCTTCTGCAATCCACCTGCTCTATCATTAAACACTTGCAAGTCCCATATAAGTATATATAGCTGACAGATAAGAATCTTCTACCCTTTTCTGTTTATAATCATGTTTTATTTGTGCCAGTGCTATAAACAATTAAATTATAGAGCTGGATAACATTTTCATCTATATATTTGTCCATTTGTTAAGCTATTTTTTAAACAAAGAGAAACAAACTAGGAGAATATCTTATATGCACTATAATAAAAATATAAAATATTCTTCCGTATATTTTACGGTATCCTCAACTGTAATTATCTTGCTATAATACTGGGTTGTCATTTTATTGATTTATAACACAATTTAATAGAGTTTAACTTTCTAAAGTATACAGTCAATAATTCTGTGACTTACTCATATATATCTATACCTCTTCCTACATCTACATCTGTCTATAGCTATCTAACTAACAACACACACATATTTATAACTCGCTCAATTGTAGATGTTCCACTTAATTGAATCATACATTATCTTGTATTTTGTGATAACTTTATTGTATGTATTAATAATATACACATCTATACATTTGAGCCTATAAAATTATTGAGATTTAATTTAGGACAATGTTCCTTTCTGCTGGCACCAAAATCTGTGGATTCCTACTCTCTTACATAAAATGGGATTGACAGTGGACATGCATACTTGAAGTTGTTCCCAGATAATTATAATACCAATTAAAATACAAATTCTGTGTAAATGTTTGTTATACTTTACTCTTTAGGCAATAGTTCTGAAATTAACAGGCTTTATTTATATATAGATATATCTTTTCTATTTTCACACATATTTTCATATATATATGTATGTATATCAGATTATATAACAACTATGCAAACATATAATTTCATATCTTATTTGTACACAATATTTATCAGAGTCTTACCACAATACAAGTTTGTTTTTAACTCTGTGTTTTTGTGTTTTGTTGTTGTTGTTGTTGTTTGTTGGTTTGTTTTTGTTTCATCACAGGGTGTCAGCTGATTCTCTTGACTTCCTTTCTTAAAACCTGGATTTCAGGCCATGCGTGGTGGCACATACCTTTAATCCCAGCACTCAGGATGCAGAGTCAAGCAGATCTCTTTGAGTTCGAGGCCAGCCTGGTCTACAAAGTGAGATTAGGCAGCCAAGGCTACACAGAGAAACCCAGTCTCGAAAAACCAAAAAACAAACCAACAAAAACATAACAAACAAACAAAAACCAAATGAAAACAAAAACAAAACAAAACAAAAAGCCTGGATTTCCATGGCTTTTCACCATGCTCTTTTCAATTGTCATTATTCCAGAAAAGGACCAGAGTACCATTGATCTCTGCATGCTCATATCCAACTGCACCATAATGTGCTGTTATTTAAACTGTCAGTTCAAACATGTCTAGGACAAGGTCTCTTTTCATATTTTACAGCTTATTGGCATACTTCTTTCCCTTGTTGCTATATATATTACATCAACTATATCATCTGGTTTATTTGGCGAGACAAGAACAAAGAGAAGGGTGGGAGTTATTTCTTGGCCTCTGTTTCTCCAAAGGAGACTTTATTGTTGAGGACAAACTGTTATCAAATAATCTCCATTTAATTTGCATAAAGCCAGAAGAATATATCTTTAATTATTGTGTAAACTCTTCTCAGTTTGGAGTATTCTTTAGGTTGCATGAACTATATGGTGCTTCAGTAAATCTAGATTATTGACTGCACTAATATAGAATAACCAGGAACACAAACTATGAAAATCAGGTTCACTTTTAGAAGTCAACATGTATTTAGTATGCATGTATCTATTCAAAACAATTCATTATTTACCTTTTATTTTACAAAGCTCCACTTACCTGACACAAAGTTTGTTCTTATCTAAATGATTTACCCACTACAATTTACTTGGGAATGTGCAACAGAACAGGTTTTTCAGTGTGTCCCAGATAATATTGTCTGTTTATTATTTAGTCAATTATTTAGTTAACAATATTGCCTCAACAAATAAACAAATGAATTCTTCTATTGCCTGTCATAACTCCTACTCAAATAAATATTTGAAACTAATGACTAAATAATGATAAATGTAAAATATATTTTATATATTCTGCGTGGTCAATTAATGATCATAGAACAATATCAATGTGTTGGATTCTGAATAAAAAACAGGTAGGATAAAAAAGCATAAGCTGAAACTTTTCAACTACATTCTGTCTTTAGCTAAGTAGGAAACCTTCTTTGTTTAACAGTATTGTCTATCTTTATTTTCTTCTCCTCATTATTATTCATAATGTATTGTGGAACTACTTCATTCTTTAGTATAAAATTTCAATTGACCTGAATTGATCTTTATAATATTTTTAATTTAATGAAATTTCAATACACCAGAAAAGAGCATCAGCAAATCAATGACACAGTCCTTCATTCTCAGAGTACCAGTCTTCCTCTACACACAGCATGGCTAATTATACTCCTCCATGTATTATGGCTGGGTTTGCATTTGAAAGACACTTTCAGAGTCTAATCTTGGTTAAAAGATGTAGTTATTTTAAGTGTGTGAGTGTTTCCCTGCATGTGGATGTATGTACCACATGCTTGCCAATTTATTCACATAGGTCAGAAGAGGGAATCAGAACTCTTGAAATTAGACTTCCTGATGTTGTCAGACACCACGCAAGGGTGAGAAAGTGAGTCTAGATACTGTTCACAAGGAGGAAGTTTTAAACTATTCATTCCTCTCCCAAGCCCTGGTAGCCTACTTACTCTTCCTCTGAGTGTCACCGGGTTTTGCCACCAAGGGGAAGTGGTCAAATAGGGAGCACCTTTTATAAATTTATGTACTATGTACTAGGGTAGAGATCATGAAACAACCTTAGTTTGACTAAAGGATATAGAAGGAAAAACATGAAAATAAAAGAGAGTAATGAAAAAAGTGGGCTTTTAGATCAACCACAATCGGGCTAATTGAAATTGTGTTAATTCTTTGAGAATTTCATACAGCTTGTTTTTGGTATTTCTAGATTTTGTTGTTAACCACAAAAGATAGATTTTGAGATATTTACTTACGCAGGTTAAAAAAAAGAGGTGTTAATTTTTTCCCTTTTTTAAAAAAATTTTTTATTAATTTATTCTTGTTACATCTCAATGTTTATCCCATCCCTTGTATCCTCCCATTCTTCCCTCTCTCCTATTTTCCCATTATTCCCCTCCCCTATGACTGTTCCTGAGGGGGATTACCTCCCCCTGTATATGCTCATAGGGTATCAAGTCTCTTCTTGGTAACCTGTTGTCCTTCCTCTGAGTGCCACCAGGTTTCCCCCTCCATGGGATATGGTCAAATGTGAGGCACCAGAGTACTTGAGAAAGTCATATCCCACTCTCCACTCAACTGTGGAGAATGTTCTGACCATTGGCTAGATCTGGGTAGGGGTTTAACGTTTACCGCCTGTATTGTCCTTGGCTGGTGACTTAGTTTGAGCAGGACCCCTGGGCCCAAATATGCCTATCATAATGTTCTATTTGTAGGTTTCTAGGACCCTCTGGATCCTTCTACTTTGCTATTCTCCCATGCTTCTCTCACTTAGAGTCCCAATAGGATATCCTCCCCTCTGTCCCAGTTTCCTGGAAAGTGAAGGCTTTCGTGGGACATGCGCCTTGGGCTAGTATGCAGATATAAGTGAGTATATACTATTAAAGTCTTTCTGCTTCTGGGTTAACTCACTCATTATGATAATTTCTAGCTCAATCCATTTATCCACAAATTTCGGGAATTCCTTGTTTTTAATAGCTGAGTAGTATTCCATAGTGTATATGTACCACAGTTTCTTTATCCACTCTTCTACTGAGGGACACTTAGGCTGTTTCCATGTTCTGGCTATTATGAATAAGGCTGCTATGACCATTAATAAATGGGACATCATGAGACTGAGAAGCTTCTGTAAGGCCGGAGACACTGTCAAGAAAACAATGTGACAGCCTACAGACTGGGAAAAGATCTTCACCAACCCTACATCTGACAAAGGTCTAATATCCAAAATATATAAAGAACTTAAGAAGCTAAACACCACCAAACCAAATAACACAATTGAGAAATGGGGCTTGGAACTAAACAGAGAATTCTCAACAGAGGACTATCAAATGGCTGAAAAACACTTAAAGAAATGCTCAATCTCCTCAGTCATCAGGGTAATGCAAATCAAAACAACTCTGAGAATCCATCTTACACCCATCAGAATGTCTAAGATCAAAAATTCAAGTGACACCACATGCTGGCGAGGATGTGGGGAGAGAGGAACACTCCTTCATTGCTGGTGGGAATGCAAACTAGTACAGCCACTTTGGAAATCTATCTGGTGCTATCTCAGAAAAATGGGAATAGGGCTTCCTCAAGACTCAGCTATTCCACTCCTTGGAATATACCCAGAAGATGCTCCAGCACACAACAAGAAAATTTGCTCAACCATGTTCATAGCAGCCTTATTCATAAAAGAGGTGTTAATTAACTAATACCTGATAAAAGCAACAGTAACAGAGTACTGCCACGTTGAAAAGGACATGTCTAAAACTGCTCACTTAATGTCCACAGAGGAGTATAGGTACATTAAAGGGTTCTTTGCTTTTCTTTGTTTATTACAAACTAAGAGAAATTTGTATCAAAATGAAAAGTCTTGGGTGGAGAGATGCCCCAAGAGTTAATAGCTCTTACCATTTCAACAGAGGACCCAGATTTGTCTCCATGAAAGAACATAATGACTCTTAGCCATCCATAAGTCCAATGCTAGTAGGTCTAATGCTCTCTTCTTCTTTTATGTGTACATCACACATGTGGTATCTATACGTACATGCAGACAATTTACAATTTGAAATTTACAAAATGAAAATGAATGAATCTGTAAATAAGACTGTTTTTGAAATAATTGTGTTTTAAACTTCCTCAACTCCTCCTCTATCTTATTCACATCCCTTCCCACACTCCGTTGTTATTTTTCTCTCTCAAGAAACAAAAATGAACAGGAATCACCATAAAAACATCAAATCTAATATGCACAGAGGAAAATGACCAATAAGACAAAAAGGGCCAAAAGAAATAAAATTGAAGTGAAAAAGATCACAAATATACCATTTAGTTTGCTTTGTGTTTACTCACTATATTTCTAGGCATGGGCTCTTCTCTGGAGTAGGGCTGATATATACATTGGCACGTTAGTGGAGAAAACTCAATACAGAACTTTAAAAAAATATTCTAATTTTACTTAGGCTATCTGTGAATATCACATATCTGCTTGAGGCATTATGCTTTTCATGAAAACATTACAGACTAAGGAAAGTGTATTGCAGAAGATGGATCAAACAGTATTGCTCACAAGATGCATTAAATGATTAAAACCTCAGTTTCTTCTGTTAGAAAAATAATGTGCACTTTTTTTTTTAGAGGAAATAGACTTCTTTTTGCACTGCTCTGTCAATTGAACAATGTTTACTATGTATTTACGTAGTAATTTCAGAGACAGTCACAACATAATGATCCATCGGGTCAATTACTGGGTAGAGATGAGGTAAACAGTCTCATTATTTGCATGATAAACTTCTTTTCATTCCTTATATAGCTTCAAACCTGCACCTGCTTATGCAGCTGCAGAAAAAACTAGCCATAAGAAGCAGCGGTTGTGAATTTTAAAGTGAAATACATTGACAAAATGGGGTTAAAGCAGCAGGGTTTGGGGTTATGAAGTTCAACACATCTTGAGGTTATTAATTTATGTTTGCTCAGCCCAGCTTCCCAATGCTAGAGCTGAAGAGAGAGTATCTGACAGAAAAGCAGGTGTCCTATGATGTAGATTAAAGCTGTCCATCTCTAAATGCAGAAGTGACTGCAGAGTTTCAACCTATAATAATGCTTTTTAATACTGTTCTTTACTGAGAAAGAGCTAACTTATATCTTATGATACAAAGCCTGAAGATGGAAGGAATTTCACGTGCTAGAGGAGAGGAATGTCCCCTGTGTTTTCACATGGCACAGTGTATGCCTGTGTCAGGACACTGTATTGGAAGCCATCAATGTGCTCTATTTAATTTTTGTATGTGTTGTATAATAGCAAAGTTATAAAGAAAATGAATCACATAGGTGATCTCAGTCTTAACTGTAATACACAGTTGAGTAAAACTCAATATTATTGCATGACATAAATAGTAATCTTTTCAAAATGCAGTAGAGTCATCCTTTTTATATATGATAGAAAATTTAGATGTGCATGCATGTAATGCATATTATATTTATTAACACTGAATGAAGTAAATTTTCCTTATTAAAAAACATTCAATTTCTTTATCGATGATTTCTCTTTATTTAAAAAAATAAAATGATTACCACTCAAAAGCAATAAACACAGATACATGGATTGTGTTGCTTCATCAGAGAGTCTGTTTTAAAACATTGATGACTGTATTCTAAATAATAAAAACATAATGAAAATCCATTTTACTTCCAAATAAACACTAAATGCCCCTTTTCATAATTTCTTGGAGATAAAAGTCTATATTCAACAGAAAGGAGAGAGAGAGAGAGAGAGAGAGAGAGAGAGAGAGAGAGAGAGAGAGAGAGAGAGAGAGAGAGAAAGGAGAGAGAGAGAGAGAGAGAGAAAGGAGAGAGAGAGAGAGAGAGAAAGAGGAAGAAACATACAGAAGGAAAGAGAGAGAGACAGACAGAGAGGTAGATAAAAAGCATGAGAATGGTTAGATGGCACTTCCTAGGCCAAGGGCTGAGACTTATAAATGGGACACCCAAGAAAAGAGCTCATGATAACAGCTATAGTTTAGAAAACAAAGCCACACCTAACAGAAAACATCATTGTACTATAAAAGCAAATATGGCACACTAACCATAATCCACTCAAATCTCATTGCTAATAGTCAGTGATGAGAGAGCACACAAACATTTGAACATAGAGGTAAAAAAGCAGCATGAAGTAATTGTCACATTATTGCTGAATATTTTCAATCTATAAACAACAGAAAAATAGTTATCTTTAAAGTAGTAAGGCAAAATCAATTAATAACACCAGTATTTATATCATATTTGTGTGTAAATATTGATAGTAGTTTTCCTTTTTTTATATACATTTCTATTGAAAATAGAAACAGAACAGTACTTCCTGACCAGCTTCCCCTTCCTCCATTCCTTCCAGATACCATACCGTGTCTCCCAACATCCATTCTTCCTCTCTACAAATATATTCTCATCACCATTTCACTTTTCTCAATTATCTCACTTCAATTAAAAAGCATTTCAAAAATTCCATTCACAAAAATATATCATAGTACATTTGTGCATTAATATTCAGTAGCAAAAGCAAACTGTTGTTGGTATATAAGAACACACAATTTATATTCAATGGTAGAACAGTGAAAAAATATGCATACATAACTGAAAAAATTAATGTTTTGTGAAAAATCTACAAATGTATAACTCACTCAGATAGTAATAATACACTCTGTTATTTGAAAAACATTCATAGGAATATAAGTTGTCTTAGAAATAATATCATAGATAAAGGACTTACTTAGTAACATTTAGTAACTATGAGTTGCAAGTGGGAGTAAAGTGAAGATTTGTTACATTAATTTAAATGGAGAGATACTCAAGGAAATCCCTCTAAAATCGGGGACCAGACAAGGCTACCCACTTTCCCCATATCTCTTCAATATTGTTCTTGAAGTTCTAGCCAGAGCAATAAGACATCAAAAGGAGATCAAGAGGATCCAAATGGGAAAGGAAGAAGTCAAATTATCCCTATTTGCAGAAGATATAATAGTGTATATAAGTGACCCCCAAAATTCCACCAGAGAACTCCTACAGCTGATAAACACCTTCAACAAATTGGCAGGATACAAAATTAACTCAAAAAAGTCAGTAGCTCTCTTATATACAAACGACAAACAGGCAGAGGAAGAAATTAGAAAAATTACTCTCTTCACGATAGCCAAAAGCAATATAAAATATCTAGGAATAACCCTAACCAAGCAAGTGAAAGACCTATTTGAAAAAAACTTTATCTCTGAAGAAAGAGATTGAAAATGACATCAGAAGATGGTGGGATCTACCTTTTTCGTGGATCAGGAGAATTAACATAGTAAAAATGGCCATCTTATCAAAAGCAATTTACAGATTCAATGCAATACCTATCAGAATACCTACAAAATATTTTGAAGATATTGAAAGAACAAGTCTCAACTTCATATGGAGAAACAAAAAGCCCAGAATAGCAAAAATGATCCTATATAATAAAAGATCCTCGGGAGGAATCTCCATACCTGATCTCAAGCTGTACTATAGAGCAACAGTAATTAAAAGAGCATGGTACTGGCACAGCACCAGGCTAGTGGATCAATGGAATCGAACTGAAGACCGAGAGATGAATCCACACACATTTGCTTACTTGATTTTTGACAAAGAAGCCAAATCCATTCAATGGAAAAACGACAGCATCTTCAACAAATGGTGCTGGTCTAACTGGCTGTCTACATGTCGAAAAATGCAATTAGACCTCTATTTGTCACCATGCACAAAACTCAAGTCCAACTGGATTAAAGACCTCAACCTAAAAACAGACATTAATCCAGTTAGAGGAAAAAGTGGGGAAGACTCTGGAACACATAGGCACAGGAGACAACTTCCTGAACAGAACACCAACAACCCAGGCCTTAACATCAACAATTAATAAATGGGACCTCATGAGGCTGAGAAGCTTCTGTAAGGCAGGTGACACTGTCAAGAGAACAAAGCGACAGCCTACAGACTGGGAAAATATCTTCACCAACCCTTCTTCTGACCAAAGGTCTAATATCCAAAATATATAAAGAACTCAAGAAATTAAACACTACCAAACCAAATAATCCAATAGAGAAATGAGGCTCAGAACTAAGCAGAGAATTCTCAACAGAGGATATCAAATGGCTGAGAAACACTTAATGAAATGCTCGACCTCATTAGTCATCAGAGAAATGCAAATCAAAACAACACTGAGATTCCATCTTACACCCATCAGAATGGCTAAGACCAATAACTCAACTGACACCACATGCTGGCGAGGATGTGGAGAAAGAGGAACACTCCTTCATTGCTGGTGGGGATGCAAACTAGTACAACCACTTTGGAAATCTATCTGGTGCTTTCTCAGAAAAATGGGAATACGGCTTCCTCAAGACCCAGCTATTCCACTCCTTGGAATATACCCAGAAGATGCACTACCATACAACAATGCTCAACCATGTTCATAGCTGCCTTATTCATAATAGCCAGAACATGGAAACAGCCTACATGTCCCTCAGTAGAAGAATGGATAAAGAAAGTGTGGTACATTTACACTATGAAATACTACTCAGCTATTAAAAACAAGGAATTCTCAAAATTTGTTGACAAATGGATTGAACTAGAAATTATCATAATGAGTGAGTTCACCCAGAAGCAAAAAGAGTTAAATGGTATATACTCACTTATATCAAGACACTAGTCAAATAATTAGAACTTATTTTTCTTCTCTTATCACGTTTAATTGCTACCTCTTTTGCCCTGTATTTATTTTATTTTTTAAATATTTTATTATTTAATTAATTTATTCAGATTACATCTAAGTTGTTTTCCCCTCACTTGTATTCACTTGTTACTCCCTATTCTCCCACTTTCACCCTATTCCCCTCCCCTAGGTCTATGACTGAGGGGGACCTCCTTCTCCTCCCCCACATGGTCATTGACAATCAAGTCTCATCATGGAAGTCTGCTTATTCTTTCTCTGAGTGCCACCTGGCCTCCCCACCAAGGGGAATTGATCAAATGTGGAGCACCATAGTTCATGTAAGAGTCAGTTCCCTCCCTCCACATAACTGTGGAGAATGTCCTGTCCATTGGCTAGATCTGAGTAGGAGTTCAATGTTTACTGCATATATTGTGCTTTGTTGCTGTAGTAGTTTGAGCAGATCCCCTGGGTCTAGATCTGCCTGTCATGATGTTCTTCTTGTAGGTGTCTAGGCACTCTGGGTCCTTCTTTTTCCCATTCTCCAATATTTATCTCACCTAGGGTCCTAATAGGATGTCCTCACATCTATCCCAATCTCCTGGTAAGTGAAGACTTTCATGGGACATTCCTTTTGGGCTAATGTCCAATTTTAAGTGAGTATATACCATTTGAGTCTCTCGATTTCTCAGTTAACTCATTCAGTATGATCGTTTCTAGTTCCATCCATTTGTCCACAATTTCAGGATTTTCTTGTTTTTAATAGCTGAGTAGTATTCCATAGCGTAAATGTCCCACGGTTTCTTTATCCATTCTTCTACTGAGGGACACTTAGACTGTTTCCGGGTTCTGGATATGATGAATAAGGCTGCTATGAACATGGTTGAGCATATGTCCTTGTTGTGTGGTGGAGTATCTCTTGGGTATATTCCAAGGAGTGGAATAGCTGGGTCTTGAGATAGTCCTATTCCCATTTTTTTTTTTTTTTTTTTTTTTTTGGCTTTTCAAGACAGGGTCTCTCTGCGTTAGCTTTGGCTGTCCTGGACTAGCTTTGTAGACCAGGCTGGCCTCAAACTCACAGTGATCCGCCTGCCTCTGCCTCCCGAGTGCTGGGATTAAAGGCGTGCGCCACCACGCCTGGCTCTATTCCCATTTTTCTGAGAAAGCACCAGATTGATTTCGAAAATGGTTGTACAAGTCTGCATTCCCACCAGCAATGAAAGAGTGTTCCCCTCTCCTCACATCCTTGCCAGTATGTGGTGTCATCTGAGGTTTTGATCTTGGCCATTCTGATGGGTGTAAGATGGCAACTCAGAGTCATTTTGATTTACAATTCTCTGATAACTAAAGACACTGAGCATTTCTTTAAGTGTTTCTTAGTCATTTGATATTCCTCTGTTGAGAATTCTGTTTAATTCTAAGCCCCATTTCTTAATGGGGTTGTTTGGTTTGGTGGTGTTTGATTTCTTGAGTTCTTTATATATTTTGGATACTAGCTCTTTGTCAGATGAAGGTTGGTGAAGATCTTTTCCCAGTCTGTCGGCTGTCGCTTTGTTCTGTCGACAGTGTCTTCTGCCTTCTAGAAGCTTCTCAGCCTCATGAGGTCCCATTTGTTAACTGTTGACTGTAAGGCCTGGGCTGTTGGTGTACTGTTCAGGAAGTTGTCTCCTGTCCCAATGTGTTCCAGGCTCTTCACCAATTTTTCGTTTAACCGATTTAGTGTCTTTAGTTTTAGGTTGAGGTCTTTAATCCACTTGGACTTGAGTTTTGTGCATGGTGACAAATATGGGTCCAATTGCATTTTTCTACATGCAGATATCCAGCTAGGCGAGCACAATTTTCCATTGAACATATTTGTATTTATTAACTTTTAAAAATTATTTTGATATATACTATTTAAAATAAGCTAAATCATTTAATTTAACTTAAGGAGAAATTAACAATCATCACCAATCTAGATTCATTTTACTCTACATCAAATGAAAGTAGCTTTCAAGTTAAAATATTTGAATTATCAATAAGTTTCAAAATAGATATGTGCTAGAAAATAGATATAGATTGAAGTCAGATACAGAGATAGATATGATAGATAAGTGACAGATAGATAGATAGATGATGATGATGATAGATAGATAGATAGATAGATAGATAGATAGATAGGTAGATGAGAGATATATACATGGATTTTAGATATTATCAATGTATACATGATAGATAGACTATAGACAATGGACTGATAGACCAATGGTTGTATATTCTGGATGACAAGCAATTATTATCAAGTAATAACCTGCCTATACTGATTAAAACAAAACATTTCTCCAAGACAGAAATTATAATTGCTTTGCTGAACTTAAGCTGCTCTTTATAGTCTGAATAAATTAGGACATTATTATTCCGTGTTTCAATTCCTAAGGGTATCTTACATTTGGTTTGTGCGTGCTTCATTCAGCACTGTTAGTGACCACCTTTGGCTAATGTCGTGATATTTCTATTTCATAATTCAACTCTCCTGAAGGCAGTGTGTCAAGTTTCTGCCTGTCAGTGAAGATGAATTTCATTAAAAAAGTTTTGCTTTTAGAGGCTCCTTAGATCATTTTAAAGAATAAAAACAACTAAATTAATGCTGTACATATGCAGAAATAATTGATAGAATCTCTTCCTTCTAATGTGCTGTTTTTATATGCTTGCCTCTTCTATCAGTCCTTCATAATTCTTCATTGTCTTCATTTCAATTGCCTTGCTCCAATTCACAATTTTTCACTCTTTAACCCAGCATATTTATGACATGTTTTTATTTTTTTTTTCCTATAATAATCCATAGAGAAAAGCTATTTCAGTTCAGTAGAGTTCACTGTATTCATTATAGCCAATCAATTGTGTGAGCAGTGATAATGAATAATCAGAATATGTGAGAATTATCAAAAATATAGCAGCATAATAAATATAAAAGAGACCCAGCTAATCATTGTCTGAATGTTACCAGGATGATATTGCTTTGATTTGATACAAAGTGGATACTTCAGATCATTGATAAATGTACTTTACCTTGAATACAAATGTAAGATCATATAGGTTGTTATAATATTCAGAAACCAGAAAACTTTTGGACAAAATTAAGGAAGGGGAGTCATATATCTTTGGACATTCTGTGCTGCTATGCACCAGTGAATAGATATCCTCACATCCAATCACATATTGTGAGTGCTAATAGGACTCAGGGGCTATTGATAATGAAAACCAAAAAAGAATTAAGACATCAAGTCTCAAGGAAGAGGGCTTGGATGGCCTTAGACTGGAAGGAGCTACAGAGTGTAAGATCAAAATTGTGGAATTAAAAAAAAACTGATAATGTGATCTATATAAATTTTAATGAGCAATATAATTTGGTGCCATTAGAAATGTTGCTATCATTTCACAGATCACATTTAGAAGCTAAGAAACATTGATGTGCCTTGGAGTTTATTTCTTACATTACCGATCTTATGTGGCATCCCACTGAGAATAAAGCTATTATTATTCATTAGCTCATTATCTTGACCTATAGATATCAGTGTCTTGTGTACAGCTGACAATATTCTAAGTAAATTAAAAAAATGAGTGAAGACAGTGAAATGAAGAAGTGGGAAGAAATTGTGAGGAAATAATTTCCTTTTCAGGGATTCATATAAGAAGATAGGTTGTTTGGTGGAATCCAGGGCAAATAGGAATGACCATGATTTATGAAGGTGTATTGTATGGTGGAAAAATCAATAAGTTTTCTACAAGTTCTGTTTTGCTTGAATTATCTTGAAATCCTCCCTTTCTTTTCCCATTCCACTGGCTTAAATGTGACAGTAATTTAAAATACACATAGACAAACAATATCAATTCCAAATTTAATTAAATATTTATACATGCATTTTAGTACCATTTAAATATATTACTTGAACACTCAAATTTAGATTCTTTGAAACTGGACATCTTAATAAAGTGAGATTTTGAGAGATAGGGTTTACCTATGTAGCCCTGGTTGTCATAGAATTCTCTCTGTAGAGCAAAGATGGCCTTGAACTCATATATATATGCTTGCCTGTGCCTACCAAATGCTGAGATTAAAGGTATGAACGACCAGTGCCAATGATTATCTTTCTTATGGAGTTTTGTTATTTTATATAAATCGAAATGCAAAGATGAATTAGTGTTCAATAAATAAACAAAGTAATATAACATATTCCATCAAAATTAAAATAAGGGGATGTGGTAGTTCTTAGTGGTATATTATTACACTAAAATTCTTTAAACACTGGGTTTGATCACTAGCAACACACACACACACACACACACACACACACACACACACATTAATAAACAGAATAAAATTTACCTGTTCCATAATTAGTGAGTTGGTCAGAAATATATTCTCATACATTCTATAACCACTTGTACCTGAGCAATTGGTCAGCTGTTTATGATCATGGGAAACAGTGTAGCGATAGAAGATGGAGACTTGCTTTAGGAAGTTCCTCACGGGAGAAAGCCCTTCAGCTTCTAAACACTGTTGAATTTTCCTACTTTACCTCCTGTGTACAAAAACCAGCTCCATAATCCTGCAGCATGACTTCCATTCCAGGATGGACTCATTCTCTCTCAAAATTTAAGACAAAATAAATTATTTTCTGTCCTAGCTTTTTCTTTCTTTCTTTCTTTAAATTTTATTTAAATAAATTTTTAGATTACATCTCAATTCTTATCCCCTCATTTGTATCTTCCTGTTCCCCTTTCCTCCTACTTTCACTCTATTCCCCTCTCCTAGGTCTATGACAGAAGGGGACCTCCTCTCCCACCATATGATCACAGTCTATCAGGTCTCATCCCGGTAGCCTGCTTTCCCTTCCTCTGAGTGCCACCAGACCTAGAAGACTTATTCAGATCTAGCCAATGAACCATCCTAGCTTTTAAAACTAAAGATATTTTAATCATAGTAAGAGAAAAGAATTTCAGATACTTGTCTTCAAAACTATAGTGTAAACAAAAGTACATGTTCTTATCTCTAAGTATATCTTTTCCCATATATTATTTTTCAGAATGATATAATGTAGATCAGTTTACCAAGATGAAACAAACAAGGGCAACAACAAAACAGCATTTGTTTTCTGTCTTATGATCCAGGGAACCCTGAAGTTCCTTTGGCTTTCACTTTTCATTGATTTAGTAAGCTCTCTATCAAACAGCAAAGTTTAAAGTATTTTATCTGAGAATTAATATTCCTATCAGCAAATATTTTTCAGGTTTAAAATACAATTATTTCAATAAAAATATGTGCTTAGGTGATTAATAAAAATTTGTTAAGTTTTAAAATATTTTAAAATATTTTTATTCCTGTGTTTTACATGGCTAGAATTACTACAGTCTCTTTAGATTTAGAAATATCTATTAAATTGATCTGTATATTTCATAAGAAAAGATTATTTCAAAGTATTATCTGAGATATATTTGCTCCGTTTGATGGATATATACTTCACTGAACATGTGAACTTCTTCAAATTGACTTTTTAAAAAAAGATTCGGTAAATTTTAAGTTAGAATAGACACTCTGTTTAAAATCCAGAGCCCTTTATTGTGCTATACATCTTAACACTCAGATATAATGCAATCCTTTCTATTCTTAGTGTTGTACAAATGTTAATTGTTTCATTAGTTTAATAACATGACATAAAATGTCTCCATGATTGAAAGGTGCTATAAACCATGTAATGTGCTCAGCTCTCTAATCAGGACAAATAGAAGATTATGTATCATTGTGTATGTAGCAGTTGTCATTTAAAAAGCATCTGGTTTTGTTATGTCTTCCAAAACTTCATGAAAAATGAAAAAACATTATCAAACATCATTCAACATTAAATTTGCAAACATGCCTCATAAGAAAAATTATATTTAAAGCTTTCTGTGAAAAGCCAATTAGTTCAAATATTTTCAAATTTAAATGCAGCTGAGAGTATTTTGCTTTTGAAGTAAAAGTGAGTTCATAATAAAATTAAATGCTATTCTTTTATTAAGTATATTATGCTTTATACTAAGCATAACACATCTATTACATTGCTTTTATTTAAAATGTAGTACTAAAGTGTAAGTTCTCTATATGACCTATTTTAAATGCTTTATGAAGTAGACAGAAGAGAACTGATAGTCAAGCACAGAAGAAAGGCACTAAGACCAAGGAACTATTTTTTCTCAGAGAATTAAAGGAAGGTCAAGAACTAAAATAGGTAAATTAGTTAAATAAATCAGCTCATTCTTGAAGGAGAGGGCAACACAGGATGTCTGAGAAACACAGAGGGATATATCTATCAGAGGAAGCAGTTACGACCCTAGACAAGATGTCACAGTGTGCTTGACAGTCTTTATATAATTCACTCTATCCAGAGAAGACTGTGCTCAGCAAAAGCAAGCTAGGAAGCTAGAGCAACAATGGATTAAACGATATAGCCCCCTGAATAGCATGCTTTAATTTTCTTCTGGGATGATGATGATATTTTGATAATCAGGTGCTAAACATTGGTGAGAAAATGAGAATAATTCAAAAGGGTGCAAAAGCCAAAATATAGAGAAATTTGGTTCATGGCAGGATAGATATCAGGAGTGATTAGGAGTTGCCGCACACTCCATTGCCTATAATGTACAGAGTCTGTGATGAACAGAATCCAAATAACTCCAAAATTGTCTCCATACACCATTTGGTGTCTTCCTACTGATGACATCAAAGCCATCACTGAGTAACCATGCACTTTTGATACTAGTACCAAAGCTTCACAATTTGTGAGATTTTTCAAATTAGCCACTATTTTCTTGCATTTCTTCCCAGAACTTTAGTGACATGTACCTACTGTCCTGGATCTCTGTGACTCCTGGCCTCATAACTGTTAGCATCCCTCATGCATTTCTATTTATACTTCATCAAGCTTATAGTGTCCTGATTGGTGAGTGCAAGCAGAAGTCAGTTAAGCTCAATATTCATGTGTTCCTGTTTGGATCAGGATGGACTTTTGTATCTTTTCAAGTTCCTTAATTGTCTCTACATCATTACTCAATTTCTCCAACTTATTTGTCTAAAATTCAAGAGTTATATAATTTTCTCCTTTCTCTGTCACATCTTTATTTTCTGGGTGGCTTTGGGAAAAAATAGGGTGAAATCAAGCAAAAAAAGCAATAACCAAACAAACTTGATTGTGGTTAACTTCAGGTTCCAATAAAGGAGGAAGATATTGATGTGGTTTTTCAGTCACTTATGTTTACATTGAGAGATTATTATTTGATAATATTAGTTTGATTGGCTTTCAAAAATGTTTTTACTGCACTCTGTACTGACCCACTAATGCTATGGAACAAAAAAAATCTGTACATATAAGTATAAATGTCATTTTATAAAATTAGATAAATTTAAAAATATTTATAGGGTTTTTACAATAATTACTTACAGAAAAACAGAAACTTTAAAATTCTATTAATTATTAAAGTGTCAATTAATTATGCTGAGAGAAGAGACTTTCAGGTCATTCCTGTTACTGAGCATTAACTTCTTCAGAAGCTCAAACAACAAGACCAAAACAAAGAAATGTTAATGTATGTCCCAGTGTAAAGTAAAAGAATTTATTGTTTATTAGGATTTTAGAAGGTTTCCAATGACTTTACTAAATCCTTATTTATAAATATCATTGAGGCACAGTTGGTGTACAGAAATTTCAGTGTTTAATATCATTTAATACAGTCCTTTCAATAAGCTTAGATATCCATGAAAAAATTCACTGGTACGTTTCACTGGAGGAAGACAGAAATTCTCTCCCTTAGAAGTCATCGATTTCTGTTAGCTCTTCAGCTAGAGATGGTATTTAATAAGATGCTCCCCATTCATGCTGGTGTTTTGGATGGCTGGATATCTTGTGGGTCTTGTGCATGCAACACAGACACTGTACATTCAAGTATGCATTTGTGCTTTCATTTCCAGCAATTCCGTTTAACAGCAGATGGAAGCAAACTTGGGCTTTTACGAATGGTCTAACCATTTGCTCCAATCACCCTGAATGTCAAGAGGATGGGGAGTGATGTAGACGTATCATTTAGAGCAAACCATTGTAAGTCTTATCGTTTGTGCAAAAGAAGTGTCTTTGATAAGGGTCAAGAGATATGTTAATATTTGGTTATATATTTAAATAAAGCATAGGGGGCGTTTTATCCATGTTAATTTAGCAAAATATGTGGGTTAGGTTCTCCCCTAGAACCTGTGAACTAGACAGCTATGTGGATTTTTTGTTTGTTTGTTTGTTTTCATTTTTTAATGTTATTACTTTATTCATGTTACATATAAATTGTTATCTCATCCCTTTTATCCTCCCATTCCTCCCTCCATCCCTTTTCTCTCTACTCCCCTCCCCTATGACTGTGATTGAGGGGGACCTCCTGCCCCTGTATATGCTCATAGAGTATCAGGTCTCTTCTTGTTACCCTGCTATCCTTCCTCTGAGTGCCAACGGGTCTCCCCATCCAGGGGACGTGGTCAAATATGAGGCACCAGAGTATGTGTGAATGCCATACCCCACTCTCCCCTTGACTGTGGAGAATGTCCTGTCCATTGGCTATATCTGGGTAGGTGTTCAAAGTTTACTGCATGTATTGTCCTTGGCTGGTGCCATAGTTTGAGCAGGACTCCAGGGCCCAGATCTGCCCATCATAAAGTTTTCCTGTAGGTTTCTAGGACCATCTGGATCTTTCTATTTCCCCATTCTCCCATGTTTCTCTCACCTTAAGTCCCAATAGGGTGTCCTCCCTTGTGTCCCACTTTTCTGGTAAGTGAAGACTTTCATGGGGCATGCTATATGGGTTTTATCCTAGATAATGATACAAGCTGTGAGTTCTCTCTTGTGTTTTTGATCCTAAATATAAGCATCTGTGGTCCTTCCAGTCACTGGTTATTCTGAACATTGGACAGATGAACACAAACTGACATATATTTCTGTAGTAGTACATGGACTGCTTTAGGAATTTTCCAATGAGCAGTGTAGCTTGATCACATGGCAGCTCTACGTCAAGCTTTTTATAACCCTTCACACTGATTTCTGCAGTGACTATACCAATTTGCTCTTTCACCCACTGAGAGTAAATCCCCCCCTTACCCTATATTTACACTAGATTTTGATATCTTTCAAAAACTATTCTGACTCTGGTTTGCATGAAGTATCACAGCAGTTTTAATTTTCATTCTCCTGATATCAAAAATCATTAAATATTAAAACACAAATAAAAAATAGAAACCTAGCCATTTGCATTCTATTTCATCTTATTTGACTTTTGTGTGTGTGTGTCCTGGGTATTTCTCGTTGTTTGTTTTTACATTTTAGCTTGAGAATTCGAACTCATTTAATTTTTCTTCTTTTACCTGAATTTTGGTGTCCTAATTTTAAAAATCACCAAAATCAAAATGTATTCTGAATATGCATCAAAGTGCATTAGCTCTGTTTTATTCTAAGACTCTTATAGTTTCAATGTTTTATTTATTCCTTTAATCTAGGTTAATAAGTTTTTATAAAAGTTGTTAGATGGGGCTGCAGAGAAGAGTCAATGGTTAAGAGCACTGCCTGAATTTCCAGGAAACATGGGTTGCCTGCACTTCCAGGAAACATGGTTTTGATTTCCAGCATCCAAATGATGGCTTGCATCAGTATGTAACTCCAGTTCTAAGTGATCTGATGCTCTCTTCTGGCCTTTTTGGCCACCAAGTATAGAAGGGATGCAAGAGATATTCTTTCAGGCAATATATCAATTCACATAAGACATAAATATGTAAGAAGATTAAGAAGTTATTTATGAAACAATCTCATTTCATTAGTTTTTCAGTTTGATCTTGTTTTCTTTAAATAAAACATACTTAGGTAGTGATCTGCTTAGGTTACTGCAACTTGCTGATTTTTCAATTATTTAATTCTACCTCCACATGTCGGAGATAAGTTTATCAATTATTTTCTATTGATACCACACTCTCTTCTCCATTAATTGCTTAGTTTATTTACTTTACATCCTGATCACAGTCCTCCTCCTCTCCTCCTAATCTCCCTTCAGGCACCCTTTGTCTTCTTCTTTCTCCTCCTCAGAGAACTGGGAGGTCTCCCATGGGTAACAAACCACCCTTGGCACATTAAGTCCCTGCATGACTAGGTTCAATGTCTCACACCGAGGAAAGACAAGGTAGCCCAGTTAGGGGAATTTGGATCTAATGGCAGGCATCAGAGTCAGAAAAGGCCCCCATTCCAGTTGCTGGGGCACCCACATGACATGAACATATATATGTGCATGGGGCCTAAGGCCAGTCCATGCATATTCTTTGGTAATTGGTTCAGTGTCTGTGAGTTCCCATGGTCCCAGGTTAGTTGACTCTGTAAATCTTCTTATGGAGTCCTTGACCCCTCCAGCTCCTTCAAATGTTCCTTCAACTCTTTCATATGACTTCTCAAGCTCTGTCTAATGTTTGGCTGTGGGTATCTGCATCTACTTTCATAAGTTAGATGAAACCTTTCTGAGAAGTTATACAACACCCTTGTCTACATGCATAAGAGAAAAACATTAATAGGGTCAGGGATTTGTTTTCTCCGCCCGGATGTGTCTCTAGTAGGGCCAGCCTTTGACTGGCCATTCCTCTATTTTTTTTCTCCATCTTTGTCCCTGCACTTTTTTGAGCCAAAGGTTTTGTGGGTTGGTTGGTGTTGTGATTCCTCCACTAGAAGACCTGCCTGGCTAGAGGAGGTAGCTACTTCAGGATCCATATCCTCTCTTGCAAGGAGTCTCAGTTAGAGTGTTCCTCATAGACTTCCTGGTGTCTCCCCTATCCCAGGTCTCTATGAAGTCCCAGAGATGCCCTGGAACTCAATTTCCTTTCTTTCACCAGGCCCTAGATCCTGGCTTTCCCTAAACCTAATCCTCACACCTTCTCCCTTCACCATCCGGATCCCTCTCTCTATCCACCACCAATGTCTATTTTATTTCCCCTTTTGAGTGAGATTCAAATGTCCTCACTTTGGCTCTCTTTGTTGCTTATCTTCTTTGGGTCTGTTGATTTTAGTGTGGTTATCTTGTACAATATGACTAATATCTGCTTATAATTGAATACATACCATGTGTGTCTTTCTGGGTCTGGGTTGCCTCACTGAGAATGATATTTTCTAGTTCGGTTAACTTGCCTTCAAATTTCAATATGTCTTTTTTTTTCTTTTTTTAAGCTAATAGTATTCCATTAGGTAAATGTACCATGTTTTTAATTTACTTGTTTTTAATCCATTATTAGGTTGAGGAACATCTAGGTTGTTCCTGCTTCAGGGGATTATGAATAAAAACTGCAATGAACATAGTTGAGCAAGTGTTCTTGGCCTATGGTAAAGCATCTTTGGGTATATGTTGATGAGTGGTATGCCTGGGTGTTGAGATAGAATCATTCCAAATTTTCTGAGACTGCCAGTTTAATTTCTATGTCCACATGTCAAATATAAGATTATGAATACTTTCTACTGATAGAACATTTTAATTACTCAGTTATTCAAAAATAAAGAATAACTATCTTTTGTTCAAGATTGTTTTCTTTCTTTTTATTATGTTGTTTTCTCTCTCTTTAACCTGTTGGTTTGTGTTTGTTTTCTTTCTATCTCAATATTCTCAACAGTTTAAATATTAATGAGATAGTTGGCTTCCCCTGTCCAATGGAAGGAAATTATTAGGCATTCCTATTCAGAAAAAAAAAAATGAGAAATAATAACACTTGGAGTTAAGTAAAGATCTGGTGATCTTCCTTAGGCAAAAGTTGTAGAGCTGTAAACTCACTTACTAGACCAGCATCTGGTATCAACTCCTATGCCCACATAATTTGAGACTCAGAGTTTGTCTCTTATCCATGAGTTACAAAACAATAACTGGCTTAGAGAGCTAATGGAGATGAAATTATACATTTCTATATTTAAAATAATAATTTAAAAGCTTCTGTAAGGCAGGAGACACTGTCAACAGAATGAAGAGACAGCCTACAGGCTGGGAAAAGATCTTCACCAACCCTACATCTGACAAAGGTCTAATATCCAAAATATATAAAGAACTCAAGAAATTAAACACCACCAAACCAAATAACCCAATCAAGAAATGGGGCTCAGAACTAAACAGAGAATTTTTAACAGAGGAATATTGAATGGCTGAGAAACACTTAAAGAAATGCTCAGCATCATTAGTAATCAGAGAAATGCAAATAAAAATAACTCTGAGATTCCATCTTACACCTATTAGAATTGCTAAGATCAAAAATTCAAGTGACACCGCATGCTGGCAAGGATGTGGAGAGAAAGGAACACTCCTTCATTGCTGGTGGGAATGTAAAATAGTACAGCCACTTTGGAAATCTATCTGGCGCTATATCAGAAAAGTGGGAATAGGGCTTCCTCAAAACCAAGCTATTCCACTCCTTGGAATATACCCAGAATATGCTCCAGCACACATGAAGATTCATTCAACCATGTTCATAGCAGCCTTATTCATAATAGCCAGAACATGGAAACAGCCTAAATGCCCCTCAGTAGAAGAAGGGATAAAGAAACTGTGGTATATTTACACTATGGAATACTACTCAGCTATTAAAAAAAAAGGAATTTCCAAAATTTGTAGACAAATTGATCAAACTAGAAATGATCATAATAAGTGAGTTAACCCAGAAGCAGAAAGACTCAAATGGTATATACTCACTTATATCTGGACACTAGCCCAAGGGGCATGTCCCAAGAAAGTTTTTGCTTACCAGGAAAGTGGAACAGAGGGGAAGACTTCATATTGGGACTCTAGGTGAGAGAATCAAGGGAGAATGGGGAAATCAGAAGGACTCAAGGATCCTAGAAACCTACAAGTAGATCATTATGATGGGTGGATCTGGGCCCAGGGTTCCTGCTTAAACTATGGCACCAGCAAGGACCACACATGCAGTAAACTTCAAACCTCTACCTAGATCTAGCCAGTGGACAGGACATTCTTCACAGTTGAGTGGAGAGTAGGGTATGACTTTCATACGAACTCGAGGGCTCCATATTTGACCATATCCCCTGGATGGGGAGGCCTGGTGGCACTCAGAGGAAAGATAGCAGGCTACTAAGAAGAGACTTGATACCCTATGAGCATATACAGGGGGAAGAGGTCCCCCTCAGTCACAGTCATATGGGAAGGGAGTAAGGGGAAAATGGGAGGGAGGGAGGAATGAGAGGATACAAGGAATGGAATAACAATTTATATGTATTATGAATAAATTAATAAACTATATTAAAAATAAACTAATAATTTAAGAAAAATATCCAAGAGGTGAACATTTTAATCCTGCTAGTAATATTCATGATTATATTTTACTCTTAAAGATTAAATTTGGTTAATAAAATTTTGAATTATTTCTAGAAGTGGTTTTATTATGTGGTTTAACTTTCTAGTGAATAATGTAATAACTCAACACTGATTATTATTTTAAGTATTGAAATTCAACAAATATTTCTTCACATGGCAGATACATTAGTGAAAATATTTTTTATATTTATAAACTTATAAATGTATATAGATGTTTTAAGATTAAGGCTAGACAGGTAATTTTTAAAAATTCTTTTGTAATTATAAGTTCAAAATTATTTTATAGTAACTATTTAACTATTTATCATCAAAAGCCCTCATTCTATTTTCTTATAATAAACAATTTAGTTAATTGATGAGAACTTTTAAGTTACCCGTGTTTCAGGCATTGGAGCAACAAGACAAGCTTGGCCAATACAACAAGCGTATTCCAGTGCAAATCAATCACAGTAGGCAGAATTACGACTCTGTAACAACTGCCACACAAATCAACATGCAAGTTAAGTCTATAATCAGCTTGTACAGTTTTGTATTTTAATCTTCCTAACTACAAAGTAATCTATTGACATTGTTAGTAATTCTGTATGTGAAGTGTCCTGAAATCAGCTAGTTCATCCAACTTCAAAATGATTAGAATATAAATCTACTGACCTCTAGTTAATCCTACTGAAATCTTTATTTACAAAAATACCACTAATGAAATAGACATGCCATACAAAAACAAAGTAGATAGTGTTCACTAAATAAATACACATGTGAAAGAGGATTTGTATACAGGATATGCAATATTCTTTATGTAAAGATTTTTTTTTTATTCTTTTTTAAAATTTTTTAGTATTAATTTATTCTTGTTACATCTCAATGGTTATCCCATCCCTTGTGTCCTCCCATTCTTCCCTCTCTCCCCTTTTCCCCTTATTCCCCTCCCCTATGACTGTTCCTGAGGGGGATTACCTCCCCATGTATATGCTCATAGGGTATCAAGTCTCTTCTTGGCAACCTGCTGTCCTTCCTCTGAGTGCCACCAGGTCTCCCCCTCCAGGGGACATGGTCAAATATGAGGCACCAGAGTACGTGAGAAAGTCATATCCCACTCTCCACTCAACTGTGGAGACTGTTCTGACCCTTGGCTAGATCTGGGTAGGGGTTTGAAGTTTACTGCCTGTATTGTCCTTAGCTGGTGCCTTATTTGAACGGGACCCCTGGGCCCAAATCTTCCTATCATAAAGATTAAAAAGTAAGAAATGTACATGTAGCTGTCTTTCAAGAACAGAGCTCTTGTCAGTTTTCATCATTTATGAAAAGAAGTTGGAAGCTTCGAGTGTACTCACAACATATAGTAAAGATAAAGTTTTACTGATAGTGTGTAAGCAAACGGACAGAACACAGTCCAGCAGACCCAGCTACTTACCACCTGAATGGCAAGCTGGCATGGGGGAACATTTGCACCTTCCTCTGAGGTGAGCTGGTAAATATGTTTTGGCCGCCAACATAATTCTTCAACTCCTGTGACTATTATTGTACAGCTGTACAACTCTACAATTAGATTCAAAATACAGTATACCCATTCGACAAAATATTGTACACAGATTTAAATATGCTGAGTTCTCATCACAATAACATTAAATGTAACAGAAGCAAAATTTGACACAGGAAAAATAAGTACAGTGGGTTAGTAACAGCAAGGGGCTATTCAGAAATCAAAAACTTTAATTTTTTAAACATTGAAGGGTTTAAATGGAATATCATTTTAAACTCTCAAAAAGACTAAAATTGATATGTGGAAAACTATATCAATTTTATTAAATTGGTTAACATTTTTAAAATGAATGTTTGGGGATAAGTAAATATATCTACCTGGATTAGGATCTGACCGGTCTACTGATAATGATATTTATATTAAATTACACATGAGGAAGTAGCACATGTATGGAGAAAAGTTTTAAAAATGATATTTATGAAATATTTACAAAACAGAATTCTTTCAAGATAAATGAAATAATCTTAAAAGTGAAGAAAAAGCCATCATTGTAAATTAAAGAATTTCAAGATCTACCGTACATCTAAAGTAAAGGAACAGAAGTACTGTGATATTAAAGTGACATAAGATATTTTTATTAATTTATCCATTTATTTTTATTCAATACACAAAAGTTTTGCTTGAGTATACTTTGCTTGAATAATTGCTGTAGACTAATAAACAGCAATTTTGTGTTTTGATTTTCAATAAATATAAAAACTAATAAAATAGAGCCCAATAAGAAACCACATGGATGATTATCAGACTTATAATGAACATAAATATGACATTGTAGGGTACATTAGAATTAAGATTTTAATAAATGAACATTTTTACCTGATTGTCGACATGAGTCCATTTTATCTTGGTGTGCAATAGAAACACAGAAGACTGGAGGACTTCACAGCACAAGTAAAGCCACAAAGAACTTTAAGTTGTTAGGATTTCCATAAAACCAAAAAAAAAAAAAAAATCTAATTGTATAATTAGAAAGCTTCATTTGGAAATAATGAGATAAACAACACTGAAAGTTATACTATAGTGAAAAAATATAATTTAAAAATAAAATATAATACATTTAAATGCAAAATGATTTTTTAAAAAAATTCACCAAAACAAGTAGGAATTAAAATCTGAGTTAAAATACTAATTGATCTAAGTATAAAATGATACCCAAGTTATGGATGATTAATGAATAATAGTTATTTAACAATAAATAGTCAATATTATTATTCTTAATTATATTAAGACCCAGGAAATACAAATATTGCTATAATAACATACCAGTATAATAATCTGAGATTTTATTTTTGTAACATACTATTTATCCTACTTTGAGAAGTTGGCAACGTTTATTATATTTAAACCTAGATATACTGGAGATGACCAAATTCTACACTCATGTGTATATTTGTGGTATTATGTACCCTCCAAAAATCAGCAGGGTATAGATGCTAAGGAAAATTGTATTTTGGTTTGCATTTGTAAGGACCTTATGGGAATCAACACTTACAAAAGAAGGAGGCAAGTGTGCCAGAGTAAGGCACTGAGCTACAAAACAAACCTATGTCAGCAATGTGACATGCTCTGATGGGAGAGGCCTTAGACACACCTTCTCATAAAATTATACATAATCTAGGCCTTTGCATTCAGCTTTTCTCCCTGACCCACAGGATGACAGTAGCCCTATGTACCTGGGCAGATTCAAAAGAAAAGATAGCAGTTTTTTAAAGGATCTGTGTTGTTATATCTTAGCACTTCTCATATGTATATGTGCACACCCAATTTTATATTATATTTATGATAAAGCTTTACTTTACAGAGAGAAACTAGATATCACCTAAAAATTTCTTAGGGAACAAAAACCATCCTGGCATATCAAAGCTCACAGCAAACTCTTAGAATGTGTATGAAACTCAATGTGGGATACATATGGGATTAAAATTTCCAGGTTCAAAGAGTAAAACATGTGTAGTTGCACCATATATATCAAAGAAATGGAAAATTTTAATTTTGTCATTAAGACGATGGTATGGGGGAGATTAATGACAGAAAATGGACAAAAGGAGCTTTTTCTTTGATTCCGGTAATGTTTTATATATTAATGGGAGCTGATTTTATTATGGAAATTTTTCTTTGAGAAAACATATTCACCTGTACTTTTCCATTATATATTTGTAGTATCCAGTTTAATTGTAGAAGAAAACTTATAGAATATGCCTATATCTAGATCTAAATATCAATATAGATAGAAATAGATATATGAGAGCGGCTTAGTGGTGGTGATCTTGGTACTCCAACAATGATGTATCCCATAAGAGATTCCTAAATTCTGATAGTTTCACAGTCAACAGGATTGCTTGTCTCAGCCTTCACAATGTGTTGTTGCAGTCCCAGAGTTTCCTAAACAGCTATTGGTCTTTAGTCTAAATTGGAATCCTGAAGAAGTAGGCTGTAAGACCAGCAAAGGAATGTGTCAGCATTCGGATAGATGGACTTTACTACTGAGGAGCCCAGCAGGCAAGCAGCTATGGCTTTCCTGTTCCGTTTCTTTTTATTTGGCTGCTGCCTGGGTGTGCAGCCCAGATTTAGGATATGTCTTCTCACTGCAAATAAGACAATCAACAAAATCCTTCATAGATGTGTCCAACTGCTTGGATTTTAGTTAAACCCAGATGTAGTCAAGTCAGCCACCAAGATTTGTCACCGCCTATAATCTTTCACTGTATATTAATACAAAAACTTCTAAGCAATGAATATCACTGAATAATTTTCAGCTAATATTTGCTTTTTATCTTTACTACACCATAAACATTTAATATCTTGGGGGATAGTTTCCTTCCACATACATATATGAGATTAAATATACATATGTTCTCTATATATTCATATGTATATAAAAATTCACATATATTATATACATGAAGTATATTTATAGTTTTATGATTGCAAAAATAACACAAATTTAACAAAAATCCATACTACTGAACATGACTGTAAAGGCCTGTGGCCACACCACAGTACACTAGTTTTCCAAGTACTTGTGTTTATTTAGTCAGATGCATTGAATCCATTTGCAAATGACATAGAGCGATTTGTGTTAAGAATATATATATATGTATGAAATACTGAGCACACTCTGTCAACACACACAACTTTACAGTCATACAATATGCTTTTAGCACAAAGGCACAATGATGTTATGGATTTGGCAAGTTACCTCATTCACACAAATATTGAAAGCTTGTATTCTTTGTTTTACATTCACTATTAGGTATAAAGTAAAGAATACTTAATAATTTAATGTATCAGAATTATACCATAGTACAGATACACAAAACAGACTGTTATAACTGCATGAGCAATGAAAAATGCTTTTATGACATTCATTTTGTGAATATCGTGCCACATTTTGAAAATGAGTATCAGTAGTCATGGCCCATGACTAATCAAATGCAATCTCCCTCAATGAGACCATATTAACATTATTACAGGGAGAGAATTACTGTGCTGTTATTAGACTGAAGAAAAAAATGGTTTAAATTCTTTTTCCTTTTTTTCTCTTTTGGGGAAAGTACAAAGAAAGAACATGTGAAAGCTTAATATTCAATAATAGTTAAAGTTTAAAAAATGATCTGTGTGACACTGCTGTTTGTCTTCTAGGCTTATCTGCAATTTTTCTAAATTGTTGATAATAGAATCAGAAAGCACTTACCAATAATCCGCATAAATAATATGAATAATATATTCCAGCTGAGTGAATCATGTGTTGCCGACAAGCATTTGTGATTATGTATGTATTATCTCCTCCAGGCCTCTCTATTACCCTGTCAGCTCTGAGGAACAAGATGGTTTAGGTCTTCAAAGCTTCACAGTAAGACTCTTTGCTTCTGTCGCTGCAGACACCCAGCTGCTGAAAACTCTTCAATTATTTATTTACCCTTTATTTATCTCTGTCTCAGAAGAACAGTGACTTACTATCACACATCTTTTATAAGTCTGAATCACACAAACCATAATATATCTTTGTGCAAGATCTGGCTAGTAGAGTTTGAAAGAGAGGGACTTTTAAATATAATCAGAATCCATCACCTCTCCTTTTATCATGATTTTTGAACGACATATTAAATTGAGATCATACATAATTCAAATGATTGACTCTGATGGGAAGAAAGGGAATTGCAACTTAAACCCAATGTCTAACTCTTATTTTTATTTGTTCAAAGTTTATTTCTCTTTATATATATCCTAGTCTGATGATAACGGTCATTGAACATATACTAGTAGGTTGCTTGCTGCTCAATAACATATCACCAATTGTTCAAAACACACTAGTATATTTATAACTAAAACAAAGCAGTACAAACAAATAAATTATTCTTTGAAATTTTCAAATTATTTTGTGTTTTTCATATTTACTATCTATTGTACGTTAGCCAAGAAAACACAATTTTATAGTTATATGTTATATGATATGAAAATCTATGGATTTATGTAGACTACTTATATGCTGTTCTATATAGTATGTTGTCTCTAACATAAAATCACCAACATCTTCTAACATACAAGGTGACGTTTCTAGTATTATTCTAATGGTAATTACATAAAACATTCCTGAAACAGACTGAATAAGTAACCATTTCTCTTTTGCTTGGAGTTGTGATATTATATGAGCAATAAAATATGAATAGAGACCAGGTATATTAATCTTTAGCCTATTTTATCCAGCTCCTAATTTTATTAAAACTGTGACTCTACTGGTGAAGACTTCTGTCTTGAAAGCTGAAATACATTATTTTTTTTATCAGCTATTCTTTTGTTTAATGATATCAATGTTATTGTATTTGTGATAAAATTTTGAAGGTTGAAGAGATACAAAAATGTTAAAAACTGTGTGGATGTATCAGAACATTATCAATCTCCCATTTTATTAATTCTGAATACAGATAATCACACCTCACTCAGTGAAAACTCAAGTTCTTCCTCAACTCATCTGTACAGTATCAACAAAAAATCATGAAATATTTCTTGAAACACGTTACTGCAAAGTTTACTTATTTAATTTGAATTTGCACTTATTGCATAAAGTTCTTAGAAGTAGTTTTCTTATATTTAACTCAAATCTGCTCTGCATGGAAGTGACTTTCTTATATATGACCAGTATTCATAGAGAAATCCTTACTGTTAAGCATGGAGAATTTGTGAGCATGGGTTAAAATGGACTGTTTTTAGGTAAAAATTTAATAATAATATAATTATGAACCTTGCTATCTTGTAGATTATGTGGTCTTTATTGTAAGAAGTATAAACTTTTAATGTTTTTTACATCACAAAGTTTCTATTATTTACTTCATTTTAAACATCTAGATATGAAACAACGTACAACATTTAGTCATTTGATTTCTGTGTGGTTATTCTTACAAAGTTTGTTTAAATACTGTTTCTCCAAGACCTTCAGAGACCAGAACATGAGAGTTATGATTGTATGTATCATCTTTTAAATTTATTTTATAGATCCTCCACTTGTCACCCTTATTTATGTTGGAACTCCCTACATTTTCCTAGCACAACTGAAGACTCAGCTTTGCTCATTTTCAATTTTTACCAAAACCACAAATGGCTCTCTACTCTCAAGGTCTCACCAGCACCACCTGTCATTTCTATGGTAAATTCTGTTCTCCTTCCTATCTTAGTGTCTGAAATAGCCACATCTTTGCATTCCTATCTTCTTAAAAGCTGCTTTCCTCAACTTCCATGAGATCTGCATTAAATACATCCCCACAGTAGGAAATAACCTTCTAGCTCAACTCACTTAAGTAGGTAGATAAAGATTTATCTTTCCAGGAATAGAGAGATGCAGAACACTGTTTCATCTTCTAGGAGACTTAGTTCCCTTGGAGTCAGGGCTCAATTCCCAGCTTCCATATGGTACCTGCCTATAACTTATGCCTTGGGTGATCCCATACCTATTTGAGGCCACAACAAGTGTCAGGCTTGCAAGTAATGCAGATACATATGCACATTCAGAAAAAAACATACATACACTTAAAATGTGTAACAGAACTCATAAAACAGAAAATATCTTGTCTTTCCTCAATCACAATACTAAAAATATAAAATTCCCTCACTACATTTTAAGAATTGTTATTGAGAAAATAATTTACCTTTTGTTTCTAATTTTCAAACATTGTAATTGACATGTGTAGAAAGCATCTGACACTATATTTAAAAAATAATGTGTGGTGTGAGATGAAAGAGTAGGATTAAAATCAGTAGGTAGCAGTCCATACTCACATTGCTCCAGTGGTAATTAAACAGTACATAACAAAATTACACATCCATCAATTACACACCAACATGCAGTTAAAATTATGAAAAATTAAAAAATAAGATGATTCAAAATAAATTATAACATATTTAGGAAGTATGCACTCTTTACTAGGCAATAAATATTTATTATGTAACGTATAATTTGCTACATAAAGGGTATAGCTAAAATAGAGCATACATCATACTTTATTGAAGATGGAAATTATTAATTAATAATATGTCTAAGTGAAATATATAAGTGGCAAAATGAATTACTTATTTATTTTGCATTTATGCAATAAAGACTATATTTCCATTTAACTATTGTTTTTCGTTTTCCCTGAAAAGCTATTTAGTCTTTCTGAAAGTGAGTTAGATGAACTCTCAGTGACATTAAGTTGCTACAAAGACAGTTGTAGAAGCTCTTGAAGGTTATTTCAGGAGAACAATTACAGTTTGAGCTGGCCAAGGGCTGGAGTGCAATCCTAAAACGCTTCACGTTCATAAATGCTAAAAGCGAGCAAACGATGCCACTTAATGTATACTCAGTAGCTAATGAAACATCACCCTTATATTTAAATGTGTAATTTCATGAGGATAATTCCAAATATTAAAATATTTCTGGAGTTATTACCTATTTCAAGTTTTAAATGGTCTGTTTGATTTAAACCGCCTTGGGAAATAACAACGTAATTAGATTTGCACAACAGTAAGTCATGAATCTTAAGGGAAACTCAGAAGCAGCCACCCAGCCTCATCAGAAAGTTCCACATCACCTCTAAGTTTGTTTCAAGAGGAAACATCAACCTCTTCATCAGATCACTTCTTTTCTTACTTTCCTTTA